>NW_021604613.1:3357333-3424663 GCF_004785775.1 Grammomys surdaster
TCGGGATAGGGAGCACAGACTATTCAAGCTTCAGGATAGGGAGCACAAACTATTCAAGCTTCGGGAGGCAGCACATGAGGTAGCCATCAGATCTGCATGTCTCCTAGGACATGGGTACATTCTGCACCTGAAACCACTGTTCTGACATATGCCAACATTCTAAGTTATTCAGTTGCTAGCTTTACAGTTCCATCAGTTTCTAGGAAATCATCAGCTGCCTGCTTGCAGAGTTCTGGAGTCTACCTCACTCATCAAGACCTTTGGGTCTAAACCTCAAATGACCTGGGTCCAGTTTATGTGTACAATCGTTCTCCGACTGCAGCTATGAGTCTCTGACTTAAGCATTGAAAACACCATGCTGGAGCAGAACAACTAAGCAGGCTCAGGGCCAAGATGGACCATGCTCTGTTCTGCTTCTTCCTGACACGAATATTTTATATAAATCATCATAGAGTCTATGGCTCTCTCAAGAGATAGATTGCATATGATTTTCTTTCAGTGAAAATGTTACAAGGCATACTCCTCTTGTAGTAAAGCCTGCATCTCTCTTTCTCCTCTTGTCCTACATTTTATTTATTTTTATTTATTTATTTATTTTTTTTGTGTGTGTGTGTGTGTGACACGTGTGGCATGTCACACATGTAGAGGTCAGAGAATAACTAGTGGGAATTGAGTCTTCCACCATGTGTGTCTCAAGTATCAAACTCTGTCTGCCTGGCTTGGCTGCAAGCACCTTTACTCAGTAAGCTGTTTTGCTGGCCCCATGACTGTATTTCTTATCAAAAAAATTCTTGTCTTTTGTTTTCATTGATGTAGTTCCTGGTTGCCTATGCCTGTCTGACTGGTTTGGATATGCTGTAACTGGATTGTGAAGCCCTGGGGACTCTGAAAGAGATGTCCTTCTAAGTAGCAGAAGGGTTACTTCATTGAACGCAAACATGGCTTTGTTGGTGTAGCTGTTTTTACTTGTTCGTTTGTTTGTTTGTTGAGACAGGATCTCAATTTATAGCCCTGGTTGTCCTGGAAGGCTGTCTTGAACTCACCTGCCTCAGTCTCCTGAGTGCTGGAATTAAAGGTGTGCATCACCACCACCTGGCAGGCATTCTTATTCTTAATGGCTCTCAAACACCAGACCTGTGTAACAGTTGGGTCCTTAGAACAACTTTGATGTTTTAATGAAGAGGACAGAGAGGTAGATAAATATATCAGAACTCCTGCCCCCACTCTGTGTGTGTGTGCGCGTGCACGTGCGTGCGCTCGTTTTATCTGACCTCATGTGACATGTGTGCTATTACATGCATCTGTGAATGCAACTCTTGCAGATGTCTATTAACTCTTACACAGATTTACCAAAGCTTTGTGACCAAAAGCTTAAAATAAGTTTGCTTACACTTATAGCCCTGTCTGCCCAGTCCTGTGACTGAATCCAAACAGAGCCCACTCGGTGAATCCTCAGGGATTTAATGCCTTAGGGAGTCCCATGTTCAGGGTTACATGTCTTTTTTTTTTTCTTCTTTTTCATTTTCACCTATCACCATTATAAAATGCTCTCTCAATATAAGTTATTGTATGTGAATTCATTTTAACTTTGGTTATGGGACACATATGTAATAACTATTCAAACCCAAGGCTGAGTGCCAGTGAAAATGGACAAGTTAGTTATTTTTACCCTTATAGTCCTTTGAAGTCTCCAGAATAAGGTATCTATAAGCTCTTTTCATTCCTTGTAGGAATTAATTATGGCATAGATATCCTGAGCTAGAAGTATCTTACTACAGGCCACTTGTCTGGTAATACAGAATACATGCTAAACCTTAATCGCCCTACCATGCTCTAGAAGAGATTTTGGCCTTGAAAATCATATTTTGTCTAGCTGCTAACAGAACTGCAGGTTCAAGTTTCATGTAGACATAAATTTAAACATGCCTGGGTTAGATAACACGATGCAGTCCTTAGTGATTCTAAGCTGTGCAGTTACATTGTGCTAAGGTCAAGACTGTATTTGTAGACTTACCAGTCAGTAATTAAAAAACTAGGTTTTGAATCCTGGAGGATGATATTCAAATCTTCCCTGTCTTCAGCAGTGTATGTTTCCTTTATAGGAGTTATTACATGAAGACTTAGCTTTTATAAATACATAAAGATTTGAATACAGATTCAAATTTATTCAAACTTTAGAGCTTAAAGGAAAGGAAGCTGAATGCCTCATGTGAGAAGCATGATCTCCTCTCCCAGCATGGCGAGGTGTGAAAACGTCCATACAACACAGCCATGCTGCTTGTCCTTACGTTTACTGGTGTTTTTAAAAGTAGCAGCTGTCTCATGAACTACCTGTGTTAAAGATCAGATATTATGTCAGTGAAAAAAAATATAGGAGTTAATCTTTTTTAGACAGCATGGCTTTATTTGAAAAAAAAAAAAAAAGTGCATGTCTTTGTGTGAGAGCATGGTATGGCGGTCAGAGGACAGCTCCAGGGGCTACCCCTTACCCTCCACCTTGTGGCTTCTGTATGGGTTACAAGGATCTCAACTAAGGTTGTCAGGCATGAGCAGCAAGCATTTTTACCCCACTGAGCCTTCTCTCTGGCCTCCTGGAAAATTTTATTTTTAATTACTGTTTCTAGAAATGAATTATTAAAATGAGTTGTGTAGTAGAATTCCTTAAGGAAATTAAGAATGTGAGCATAGATACTTTCTACCAACTTAGAAATAAGTCATTAAAACTTAAGTTATATCCTTGAAATATACTTTAAAACTATTAGGATTGTTTATCCTTGAAATGTATTTAAAAACTATTAGGATTGTTTAAGGATATTTTAAAGCTAGTAAAAGTGCCTACCTTCCATTGAATTAAACTGTCTCTACCTGTCAGTAGGTTCTGTAAGTTTATGTGCATTGTAATAGGTAATGTAAGCCCAATGGACATTGCATGAGATCTGCTTCCAGACTCAATCCTGCCTCTTTCTAGGTCATCGATAGGCTCCAAGAGGCCAATCAGGTCTAGTATCACCAGTGGGCTCTTGTTCCATCCCCTTCCCTTCTTCCCCAGCTTCATCTGGACCAAAACAGGATTTCCAGAGGAGCCATTGTGGTTGAGTCTCAAGTTTGAGGCTTGACTGAAGAAAACTCCAGTTACTGAAATAAACAAAGCAGCCTAGGGCTTTCATGTTTTATTTTAGTTTAACTAACAGAAAACTTACCCTTTTATTTTATTTAAAGAATATTCTGTTTAAGAGAGTTATTTTGCTAGAAATAGATTCAGTTTGGTAGCTTTATGAAGAGAAGAAGGACCAAAAGTTTATCTCTAAAAGGAGACAGTCCCTAGTGTAATATGAGTGTAATGGTATGTAGTGGGGCAATGAATAGTACTCTGGAGACAGAAAGTGAAGAAGAGCCAGGAAGTGTGTTGTGTGACAGTGACTATAGATGTAGTCACCATTTCTAGAGATCCTGTGCAGAGCCCAAGACCCAGCAGATAGGATGTCAGCATCCATCAGATCTAGAAAGAGGAGTGCCAGTTCAAATCAAGGGTAGAGGGAAATTTGGCCACTAAAGACTCAAGGGAAATAGAGTAATTATACAGCAAATCCCTGAAAATAATGAGATACGTGTTTGGGGACTGTCTTAGTTAGGGTTTCCATTGTTGTGAAGAGACACCATGACCACAGCAACTCTTATAAAGGAAAGCATTTAATTGGGGCTGGCTTACAGTTTTCAGAGGTTCAGTCCATTATCATCATGGTGGGAAACATCGTGGGAAAGCATGCAGGCAGACATGGTGCTGGAGAAGCCAAGATGTCTACATCTTTATCCTCAAGCAGCATAAGGAGACTGTGTACCATACTGGGCAGAGCTTGAGCATAAGAGACCTGTCCCCATAGTCACACACTTCCTCCAACAAGGCCCTAGCTCCCGATAGTGCCAGTCCCTGAGGGGCAAGCAATTAAACGCATGATTCTATGGGGCCATTCCTATTCATACCACACAGGGACTTTGAATAAAGCCTATTTCATGTGATCTTACAAAGATAAAAACGTCATTGCACTTTCATGGTTGGTAAAGGGAAGTAGCAACAGCGGATCATCACAGACTACTAGAGAGTTTATATGGATCTATTTGGATTACCCAGAAAGGAAACTGGATTGAGATTTGACTCTAGACCCTGGATTGAGATTTAATTCTAGTACACATCCTCTACCTATAGTTCTTAAGACTCCCCCAGTTTCTTTCTTTTCTCATGCCATAAATGCTAGTACTCCCAAAGGACACCAGAGCCTTATGACCTATGTAGATTCTTGGAGCTTCTCACTTCCTGTTAGTTGGCACTTTATATTGTTCAAGCATCCACATGCACATTCAAATGCTGTTCCACTTGTTCATCTATCGTTTGCCCTGGAGAGACGGTACTATACTCAATCTATAAAGCTTCCCAAGAGAAACAACCCTGTCAGCGTAGCCTTAGCTCATCCATTTGCAGGTGCATCATCACATACCCAAGATGGGCTTCCTGCTCATAGATTGTAGTACCAAATAAAGATTTAAAACAGTGCTAGGTTTTCATACCCTGACTACCCAGACCAGTGCATTTTGTTTTGCTGGCTCTTAGTTGAGCATCTCCCAGATGTTGACCATGGATTGTTGAAACTAAACATAAGGGGAGACTCTATGGCAAATAAACTTGAAGGAAATGTAGCATTCTAGAGGCCTTTTGGAGTTCTGCAACATGCAGGAGCATAAGAAAGGCTCTAAGAAGCCCTCCGATAGGGATACTTGCTTCACTGTACTTCCCTCACTAGGATCCACGTTCATTGGCCTTGCATCACCGTCTCTTTGAACACATGCTGATATGCTATCCCTTGGAATTAAGTGTTAAGGGGGATGGTTCTGTGAAGAAGATGTTTCCAGAGTCATTGACTGGCAGGAAGAATAAAAACCAGAAACAGAACTTGTCCCTCTCCCCATGTTAGCTAAGAATTGTCTGCTCTGTGTGATGGGTTTTTTTTATCATCGTGACTTTCAGGGTTACTTATAAAATGTACAAGAATGACTGCCCAAGAAAGATTGTAAACCCTCTTTAGTTGCTCACTTTTGGAAGTGAAGAAGAATCAGCCTGACCTAATTGTGAACAAACTGATTTGACTCAAACTATTTTGAAGGAAAGTAGTTCTTTTAAACTTCAGAAATACAATTGGCAAAGACGTACAGATGCCCAAGTTATTTTTGGCTTGAATCACATAGTTGCATGTGCTTGATTCCTCTGAATGTGATTCTCCTGAGATTTTGGTTGACCATGTAACTTAGCTTTTGTTTTTAACAGCTCAGAAACAAGCTTCAAGTGCAAGCCATATTCTAACTGAATTGATGATACGTCAGTTTAAAATGCACAGCTGAAAATGTTTCCAAAACCGTAAAAATGGTTGGAAACGCAGCTAGTGAATCCTCTCTCCAAATATGATTCAAAAATTCTTTAAAATTGAGTGACATGGCTGTTTCCCTCCACAGAAGCCAGCAAGCTTGTCATGTCCTATGTCGCTGCAGTGTGTGGGAAAGGAGCGGAAGTTAACCAGGTCAAGGAGCAGCTTCTCCAGTCCAACCCTGTCCTGGAAGGTAAGAATTGAATGTTTGGTCCTTGTGATTCAAACAGCAACTGTGTTTGTGGTTTACTTTGACTGCCCAATGTTCAGGGAAGACGACACAGTTCAGGCCAAAGCCTTGTTGAGGGATTAAGCTCCACCCTTGTGAGGCTTTGGTTCAAGTACTTCAAAGAGGCTGTCACTTACTCATGGAAAGGGAACTTTCCCATTTAAAAATATTTTTACCATTCAACTCTTATTTAACTTACTTTGGTTTGCTTTTAAGAAATTGACTGTTTTTTGCAGTTGATGGTGCAGTGGTGTTTTATCATTCATGGTAATTCCTGTGGCTGGTTATGTCTGTTGTCATGGAGATGAAAGACTAAAGAAAGCTCCAATGCTATCTATTTCTCCCAAGCTCTGTTGTTAGCTCTCTAGTAACTAGCTCATATTCTTGAAGGCTGGAAATCTAAGAACAAAATCCTACTAAGGTAGATTTCATTTGGTGGCCTCTCTCATTTTAGAGGCAGCTCCCACCTTGACGTTTATGTGAGCTCTTCTTTCTGTGTTTCTTGGGAACAAAACCGGAAGTGAGCTCCCTGGTGTCCCTTATCCACGCTTCAGGTGCCAGTTACACCCTTGTACCTGTTGGGATAAAACTTATCTCCAGACAGCGGCACTGTCCCCCAGAGAGTCAAAAGCACACTTTTAGAATCTGGGCTGGAGGAATAGTTTGGCTCAACCCCTTGCTCTGAGCGCAGAAGGACAAGATTGAAGGCTCTCGGAAGCTGAGCTGACTTGGGGTTTGTAGGTAACGTTGACATAGAGAGTCACAGTCCCTCTCAGTTGTCTTTTCTCCTCTTGCTGGGCTCCTCCTTTCCTCTGGGAAATCTTCTTGAACTCTGAACATTGACTATGACTTTGTGCTTCAGAAAACCACGGTGCCCACTGAGGTGCCTGACTGGCAGCGTCGGAGAGGCATGGAGCCCAGTAGGCTATTACATTTTGATCGCTACTCCATATAATGCCTTAACTGGTAGAGTATGTAAGAAGTGGCATCTCCACATTTTATTAATCTGGGATTTGGCTTTTTGCTGCCTGCCTTTGCTTTTAGGTTTTGTGCTCTGCATGAGCTGTATTTCTGCACACACTTATTTTAGGAATGCTGTGGTTGAAAGGATCAACGTAGCGGAATGCTGCAGCTTGCATTTTTGACTAGGATCTTTTTATTTGGTGCTATTTGAAATGAGGCTGCAGTGCAGCAAATGGAAGAAATGTCCACTGTGGGTGTGTGCTATCTTTTATGGGAGCGCTTTGCTTTTTAACTGGAGCAGCTACTATAACTGAACGTTTAGAACAAGGAACTTTATAAAAACAAAAACAAAAAACAACCAACAACTGTGGAATGTGTGGATGTTCTATAATGAAGCGCTTGTTTTAGATTTCCAGACTTACAGTAAAAGACTTGAGTGTTTTGGGTTGTGTTTGGTAATATGCAGCTCAGACTTGTTTGAGGAAAAAGATGGTTTATGGCTTGCAGATGGGGCTCTGAAGCGAGTTCTGGAGCAGTCCTTCACTTCCCCCTGACTGTCAAGCCACAGAACATTGATCTTTATGTGTCAGCATCTTGAGCTGGGCTTTGGTCCTGTACTAATTAGTTGACTTGGCAGGCCTACATTTCAAACCTGGCATAAAGGATGAGTCCATAAAAGCATGGGAAATGTCACAGTTTAATGGGGACCAGGTCAGGGATCCACTGTCATCAAGGTTGCGGTCACAGCTGACTTTTGGTTGGCCATAGATTTGTGAAGATCGCCTCTTCCTCATCGTGTTTCCTTTGGGGAGTGTTTCCAGTGCTTCCTCTCTCAGTGTACAGCATGCAGCCTATCTTCTTTTGAAGTGAGCGTTTGACGTCAGAAGTTTATCAAACCATACTTGTCTCAAGCATCTCTAATATAAGGAACCTTCTCTGTTGACTCTGTAAATTTTGTCTTAACCTGTCTTGAGCCAACTGTGTGGTGTTTCTTTGTTTATTGAAATACAGTTTGGTTAGCCTAGAACTTACTATGTAGAGCAGGCTGGCATTCAGCTCACAGAGATCTGCCTCCGAATGTTGGGATTAAATGCTTGCACCACTGCAGCATTTTACATGTTTACATGACTGCACCAGCCAATTACATGTTTTTCAGTAAAAAGCTTGATACTGGACCCTTGGGATGACTCAGTGGGTAAAAGTACTTGCCACTAAGCCTGATTTCCTGAGTTCAGTCCCTAGCACCTATGTGGTAGGAGAGAACCAACTCTTTTAAATTATCCTCTGACTTCCTCATGCCCACCTCCAATAAATAATAAACAAATAAACAAACAAATGTTTTTTAAAAGACATAAAGCATTGATTTAACAAGAAATATCACACATAGGGTTTGGCTGCTAAATGGTTGAAGTTGGTCTCCCTTAAGAATACCTCCTTCTCTCCAGGTGCTGCTTTCAGGACTAGGTGGCCTCTCAAGGTCTTGTGATCTGTGACACTTCCTTGTCATACCAATCCTTGCCTACATTTAGCTTGTTTGTTTTGTTTGTTTGTTTGTTTGTTTTTTGAGACAGGGTTTCTCTGTATAGCCCTGGCTGTTCTGGAATTCACTCTGTAGACCAGGCTGGCCTCAAACTCAGAAATCCACTTGCTTCTGCCTCCCAAGTGCTGGAATTAAAAGCATGTGCCACCACTGCCTGGCACCTACATTTAACTTGATGAAGCCATGGAGGCTTCAGAAATGGTGTATCTAGCCTCTTGTTCAAAAGATTCATTTCTTTTAACCACATCTTCAGGAATGGTGCTGTTAGTGTCACCCAGTTGCCACTCCTCGTCACCAAAACAGCTTGGGTTGGAGGGGGGCTTGGTAGAAATGCAGAGTTTTGTGTCTTCCAGCCTGTACTGGGCCGGAGTACCCTTATACAGGAGCCAAATGTGACTGAGTTCCCTTCAGGGTTTGGGATGTTCTGTCGGGGCATCCACAGGGAGCCTCTATATATATGTGACTTGTACCAACACTACCCTGTTCTCTGTTTCCATCACCCCAGTTTGGCTTGTGTTTGTGGACAGGCTTGGTGAAACAGCCCATTTGCCTTGTAACTATGCCATCGCCTGTGTTAAACGGGACCATCCTGTGCCTGGAGCAGAATCACTCTGCAGTTCTCTTGGGCCCGCATTTCAAAGGGAGTCCCAGAGCAGCTTGGTGTTCTTGAAGCACTAAGATCAAAATAGACTTGGGCTTTGCGTTTTGGGTTACTTTAGTTCCCTTTATGTTCTACAAAGTTTCCTGTAGGTCTACCTTTTGGGCATGAGCTAACAAAGTATGTATTGTTTTTATCTTATTTTAATGAGTCATCTTCTGACTCTCAGTATAGTTCTTCCAGTACTGTAGTTATGTAATCACATTTACATAAATAGTTTTATTTCAGAATTAAACAGTTTTCAGTTTCCCATGCCTTCTGCAATCTATATTCCTCACCCACATGCATCAAATCTATAATAATAGAAAATGATTTCTGAAACAACCCTACTGTAGTTTTGGCAGAGAACTAGGCACCTGCCCGCTGCCCGCTAGATCCCTGTCCAAAGGAGTTAAACAGTGTCGACCTAGGCGAGATTAAATTTAGAGTAACACTTGAAACAAGGCCAAGATTCAAGACTGTCCCTTGCTCTTTTCCTGTGTATTTCTAATCACTGAGGGAAGTTTCAGAAACTTATACAATTTCTGCTAGACATATTTGCGTGGGAATTGTGTGTCGAAATGCCATCACTGCAAGCTCTGCTTGCCAGGGTTATTCCTGTCCAGTACTACAGTTGCTTTATGTTTGTGCTCCGAATTATTTTTTCTATCAGCTTTAATGATGCATCTGTTTCTTTCTCACTAGCTTTTGGAAATGCCAAGACTGTAAGGAATGACAACTCATCTAGATTCGTAAGTATTCGTGTAAGCTTAAGTGTTAACACTAATATTTAGCCCATGTGTGTTTAAACAAGCAGATGTTTAATATTTCTCAATACACACATCTTTAAAGTCAGAAGGCACCCAGCCCCAGTCAAGACCACTGTCAATTCTATAAAAGTTCTTTGTTTTGTTTTCTGAGATTGTTTTTCTTTTCAGTTTTTTTGGGGGGAGGAGGGTGGCAAAGTATTTTTATCATGTTTTCATCTTCAATCAAAAAATTACATGAGTTGAAAGAAGGCTATTTATAATTATTTCTTATACTCACCTAGAGTTTGGTATTTAGAAATCATAATTAAGACTTAGAAATTCAGTAAAAAAGAAAGGTCAAGTGAGTGTTGTCTGTATGCTCTGTCGCCTTTGTCTCTTACTTGATAGCCTCAGAGAGGATAGGATGTATTTTTAAAACTTCCTGGCAGTAAAATCACTAGGCTTAGTAAGTGTAAGGGCCTGGGAGAACTGAGTGCTGAAAACTAATTGATGCCCTGTCGTAGCTGAGGCTGGCCCTTGCTCCTGTTTCCCCCTCCACTCCTGTTACTGTCCAGCATGCGTGTGCCTGCACAGCATGCATGTGCCTGCATGTTGGCGAGTTGGATCCTCTACAGCTCACTTCAGACCCCTGATCTTCACAAAGATACAAATACTACTTATGTTTTTGTGTTTTGCAATGCTGGAGACTTTGCGCCTGCTAAGTTATACCTTGTAGCACCCCACTTTTTCTCCTCTCTGCTCTTTTTGGTTACAGGGTTTTGTTACTTTCCTCAGGCTGGCCTTGAACCCTCTCATTTCTATTACTGAGCATCCTGAGGAGGTGGGATTATACATCTGTATGATTTGATCTGACTCCATGAAGGGATTCTGAGATTTTATTTTTTTTCTGTGGTTTAACCAAATTTTTATATTAAAAGATCATTGACTTGAGCAATCTTCTTCTCCATTGCTTATGCCATTGGTAATTCCTGATGCTTCCCTACCAGAGATTCTCCCTGCCCCCACCTCAGACCCCTCTTGGCCTTCTTACATAGGTTGCCCAAAGCTTAAATAAAAAAATGGTCTCTATGGAAATAGTTTTTAGTAACTTAGAAAGTAGAAAGCTAAATAAGTTCTTAAACCCAAGGCTGTGAATTTTCCCTTTGGATCGGCCTGTAAACCTCTTATAACCAGTTTGATCTAGGCATCTTCTTGTTTGGTAACATGGATAATCTCATTCATAAGTAGAATTTGAAGTGAAGGAATTCCATTGATCTGGCTTCTTTACGTGATAAAAATTTAATTTTGTTTGCAAATTTGTGTGTGCATGCACTTTTGAAGATATTTGCAAATATATGTGGCCCATGGCAATACAAAGGCCGAAAACTATATTGCTTCAAGTTCATTGTAGTGCAGTTTAAGATCCAGTGAATGGCTTAGTAGGCGATTTATCTGATTAAATAGCTTCAGAGAAATCCTCTTATAACATGAGGATTAGGATTTGAGATTAACACTTGATTAGAGGCTAAATCATTTCATGCCTAGCTTCTAGCAATGTCTCTGCTCTGAGGTCTGTGACTTGATTAATAACACACCCAAATATGTGTTATAATTTTATAATTGGACTCTATGCTATTTTGTGTGTGACTGTAATACTGCTTGACAGTACCCTTGACTATGTTCAGGTCGGCTAACTTAGAATGAATTTGTTGATCACTTTACTGAGAAATCTGACAGAGCCTGTAATTCTGTAGTTAAGACAGATTGGTCATAGCTGACACCTGTAACCAGTGCATTCAAGGACACACCTCAGTATTTCCCATATGCCCCAGTATTTTTAGTTTGACATCTGGAACTTCTTTTTCTTTTAAGAAAGAGACTCAGTGTTTAGGGCTTTATTAGTGTTATTGCTTAAGCAGTGTGTGAAACATCTACTGTGTACAGACTGATAAGCCAGATAGGCCCTGGAGGGAAGAGGGGAGCACTTGGACTGTTAGAAAGTGCTTTTGTCCAACCTCTCACTCACTATGATTTTTGTTTTTGTTTCTGTTTTTATCTTTTTGGTTTTGAGACAGAATTTCTCTGTGTAGCCCTGGATGTTCTGGAACTCTGTCTGAAGACCATGCTGGTCTTGAACTCACAGAGATACTCCTGTCTCTGCCTCTCAAGTGGTGGGAATAAAGGCATGTAGTACCATTCAATAAGAATTTTAGCCCAGCAAAGGTGGCACACGCCTTTAATTCCAGCACTTGGAAGATAGAGGCAGGTGGATCTCTGAGTTTGAGGCCAGCCTGGTCTACAGAGTAAGTTCCAGGATAGCCAAAGCTACAGAGAAACTTTGTCTTGAAGAAAAAGGAAAAAAAAATTAAAATGTATGGATTTGTTTCTGTGTTTTACTTTAAGTATAGGTTTCCTTAACACCTCCCTGTAGCCCATGGCCTTTCTTTCTGGTAGCTGGAGTGATCTTTGCAGACAGGTTCTAGCAAGCCTCTGTGATGCCCCTTTGCATTTACAGTGCAAGTTCCTTTGGCAGCTTCCAGGTCCTGTCTCACTGAGAGACTTTCTCTGCTTCTTAGTCTCTCTCAGTTGGCTTCAGCTTCACACACTTTTGTGGCCTTCTGGCGTCCCAAGTGCTTCTCAGCCCCAAGCCTTTGCAGTTGTCTTCTTCTGTCTGTGGAGTGCACTACAGACCTGCACATGCTGGGCGCCCCCTAGACCTGCACGTGCTGGGTGGTATGTTGGATTATTTACGTCTCCCTTCAAATGATACCTTGGTAATACCTTTCATATACTCTGATTTCATCTTGATTTTATTTGTTATATTAAAAGGTATTTATTACTCTTTAGAATTGCTGTATCAGATCACCTCATTTTGTTATCATTGACTTGAGATACTTATAGGTACTATGGGAACAAGTACTCTGACTTCCTTGTGTACCTTTTAGACTCTAAATAGTTAAAAGAGTGCATGATGCCACCATAGACATTCAGAAAATACTTAACCAGTGAATGCTTCTCTTTAAGAAGCTTATAGACTAATTAGGGAAGTTGGGCATATCTATAAATAGTGATGACACAGTACATACATTTTTAAGTTTTTCAGAAAGCTACGAGTGAAGTCTTACGGACAGTTAGAGAAGATTCTAGGGTAGAAGACAGTGTTAAAGGGGCTCAGAAATCCTCTGGAGAACAGGGAAGATGGGCTGGGTACCATGAGGAAGCCTGGGCCTGAATTTACTATAGTTTGTTGCTGGGCCTAAGAGTGTGTGGAAGGACTCTTAAGACCATGGACTAAGATTCCAACTAGAGTGTGCTGGGAGTCAAGTTTAGAGTCCCTACACATTGTAAGTTACAGAAAGCTACAAATCATTTCTAAGTAGACTAGTGACATCATCAAAACCCAGCTTTAGTTGAGCTGTGAGGGTGTGGCCGCCTTAGGGCCATTCCTTCATCGAGGAAATTCTCACAGCCGTCCAACAGTTCACTGATGGTCAGCTTCCTGTTCTCTGCAGTGTTTATACTCTTGTCATTTACTCTCTGACAACTTCTTCAGAGAAGTCACCAGGCCTTCAAACTGAATTAATCCTATAACTAGTGCCTTGCCTGTGTGTGTGTCCCTACATACACCTGCAGTGGGTTTTTTTTTGTTTTTGTTTTTATTTTTGTTTTTCTCATGGTGTCCAAATACCTTACAAAGCCAATTTAGGAAGGATTTATTTTGGCTTATAGTTTAAAAAGGAGGATCCATGATAATCCCTGGCATTATGCCATCTGTCCTTTAGTTGGTTGGTCCGTGTGTCCAAAAGGTTTCACAGCCTTCCCAAACAGCGCCACCAGCTGGGACCAACTGTTCAAACATCAGGCCGTGGGGAACATTTCACACTCACACTGTCACCTTGGAAGATTTCCAACCCTTGTCTCACTAAGCCCCTCCACTTGCTGTCTGGGTCGCTTGCCTCCTGTGCCCATGGACTCCTGTGGAAGGTATCTCCTTCTTGGAGGGCAATCCTTTGCCCACCTCTTTTAGAGTTTTCTTTCCTCATCTCTAGTTGCTTTGTTTCCTGTGTCCTAGCTATTCTGCAGGGCCTCTCTGTCAAGCTCCAGCCTGTCCCTGGGACTCTGGCTAGCTCTCCGTTTGTGTTCATCTTTTGCTGCTCCTTCTGGAAGCTATCAACATTTCTCTCCTAATCAGTGCAGCCACCTGATACCCCGGTCCCTTGATACCATTGTATCTGGTCCTGCTCCTTTCGAGTGTAATGCACACTAGTCAGGTGATCTTGTAAAGTGGCAAATCTGATCATGCCTCCTTGTTTAGGAGCCTTCAGGAACAATGGCTCAGGTCAGGAGAATGTCAAAAGGTCACAACGCTCTGAATTTGTTCTACAGGCTGAAAGTCCCTCCCTCCACTGTCATAACAGGAGTTGGTCCTTGTGCCTGCTCCTTCTGTTCCCTAACTCCTGTCCTAACTTCAGACTCTTCGAATTAACTGTGAACTCAGTTCCTCTCCCCTTGTCTTCCCACCTTTCATAACCATGTGTATCCATGAGCTCTGGCAAGCTTGTCATTCCACTGCAGTGTCCTATTTACCAGGCTGCCAGCTACTTCCCAGCAGAGATGGTGTCTGTTTTTGTTGTTGTTGTTTTTTGTTTTTTGTTTTGTTTTTTTTCTCCTGCCTTTTTTAACCTAGAAGGGATTTGGAGACATTTGCTTGATGCATGTGAAGGTTTGAAAAAGATAGATGGTTGTGGAAGAGGAGCCATGAGGGAGCATCTGTAAACTAATAAGAAAAGTTACAAATTGCATTGTTGACTAAGTGTCATGTGGTCATATTTTTTCACCCTTCCTGTCACATTTTAAAAAGTAATGTAACTCTTAGGGAAAAGTATATACGAAGTGTCTATTGGACTATGATTAAGGTAGAACATGAAACAAAACAAAAAGTTTTTACTAATTAAATAAACATGCTTCTTTCCAAACCCAGAGTAGCTGTCATGGCTATTCCGATGTTCGTGTTACTCTTCAGTGATGCCTCAGAGACTGACCGTAAACTTCACACTGTTAACTCCAGCTAACTTAAGATACTGTCTGTAAAGTGTAATGTGAACCTGGGCTCTATATTGCTGTACAGTGTAGGTCAAAAGCCACTAAAAGGAATAAGTAGTCTTTGATTTCAAGCTTGTGACATCACATCATTGTGTGTAGTTTAGAGTTGATGGCAACAAGGAGTGTTGCAGTTCACTTACTGCCTGATACGGAGTTTATATGGCTGAAAGAAAACACATTTGCCTATAAAATGAAATAACTTATCTTTCCAATCAGTTTCTCTGGCAAGACTATTACTTGTGTTTTTAGTTTTGATTTGAGAAAGGTCTGAAGTGAAAAAAATCATGTGATAGAAAGGAGCCCCCTGTCCCCTCCCTCCTTGTCTGTGTGCATGTGTGTCAGTTACAAACTAGATGGGCTCCAGATCTTGGGTATACAGTGTGAATTATTCATGGAGGCACATGGCTTGAGTCTTGCTTATGTGAGGTACCTTTCTTGATTACATTGAAACAAAGGACTAAAAATGAGTCAGTATGCTGTTTTCCCAAACACGGGCTTTTGAGATGAACTTACAGAGTCTTCCTTTGACAGGGCAAATACATGGATATTGAATTTGACTTTAAAGGCGATCCGCTGGGAGGAGTGATAAGTAACTGTAAGTATTTTTCCTTGACTCTTTATAAGCCAGTTGAGAATAATAAAACAAGCATTTTAAAATAGTGGAAAAAATGTTAAACACTGTGTCTTGAAGAGATGGGAAGAGGTCTGTCTACTTTTCTAAATAATTTTAGCCATTACATTCCAGATTGCTTTATGATAAAATGTATGTATACATGCATAAACATATATATTGTTTGTTTCGATTTTTTGAGAGAGAAACTTTTTTTCCCTTTTCCATTATTTATTTATTATTAATAAATAAATAAATATTATTAATATATATTTATTCACTTTACCTTCTGATTGCTGTCCCTCTTCTCCCACTTTCCCCTTCTTCAGTCCCTCCCCCCATTCTTCCTACCTGTCTCTGAGAGTGTAGAGGCTCCCCCTGTGTATCCCCCAACTCTGATACATTGAGTCTTTGCAGGGCTAGGTGCATCTTCTCCCATTGAGGCCAGACAAGGCACCCCAGTTAGGGGAATGGGATTCAAGGCAGGCAATAGATTTAGGTACAGCACCTGCTCCAGTTGTTGAGGGACCTGTGTGAAAACTGAGCTGCATATCTGCTACATATGTGTAGTGGCAGGGAAGGGGGCTCTGGGTTCATCCTGTGTATGCTCTTTGGTTGGTGGTTCAGTCTTCGAGAGACCCTGACAGTCCAGGCTAGTTGATACTGTTGGTCTTCCTATGGAGTTCCTACCCCCTCCAGATCCCTCAATCCTTCCCTCATCTCTGCCATAGGACTCTTGGAGCTTCCTTCAATGTTTGGCTGTGGCCCCCTGCATCTGTTTCAGTCAGCTGATGAGTGGAGCCTCTCAGAGGACAGTTATGCTAGGCTCCTGTCTGCAAGCATAACAGAGTATCATCAATAGTGTCAGGGATTGGTGCTTTCCCATGGGGTGGGTCTCAAGTTGGACCAGTTATTGGTTGGCCATTCCTTTAGTCTCTGCTCCATCTTTTGTCCCTGCATTTCTTGTTGACAGAACAGATTTGGGGTTGGAAAGTTTTGTGGGTGGGTTGGTATCTTTATCCTTCTACTGGAGGTCCTGTCTGGCTACAGGAAGTGGCCACTTCAGGTTCCATATGCCCACTGCTGGGAATCTCCTGGCAGCCTCTCCCATCTCTGGTCTCTGGCATATCCTAGAGATGGTCCCCCTCTGCCCCAGCTGCCAATTTCCATTTATTCTCCTGGCCCTCTGGCCCTCTATCTCGTCTCTCCCACACCTCCATCCTGAACCTGCTCCCCCATTCCCTCTCTCACTCATTTCTCTCCCCTCACCTGTTGAGAGAGAATCTTAACTGTCTCACCCAAACAGGCCCCAAAACTCATTTATCCATATGGCTGGCAAAATTGTTATTAAAAATTAATTTATTATTACCTTTGGGAAACTGTTTAGGAATCTACTCAAGTATTTATTGTATTTATATCTCACAGGTCTTTAAGCTAATCTCATGTGAAAAAATTCTTCAAGGGTGATTTTCTATAACAAAATATATTCTGTGATTAAAAAGAAAATCTAAGGAATTAATTAATTAATTTTTCAGTGCTAAGATTGAACCCAGGGTCTCACACACACTGGGCAAGTGTACTGAACTTTACTTTAGCCCTAAAATAGAATTGATTTGTTGTTGGTGGTGGTCTGTTTGTTTATGACAGGTTTTCTCTTTGTGTAGCCTTGGCTGTCCTGGAACTTACTCTGTAGACCAGGCTGGCCTCAAACTCACAGAGATCCATCGTCCTCTGCTTCCTAAATGCTAGAATGAAAGGTGTGCTGTCACGACCCAGCTAAATTAATAGCTTTTTAAAGGAACCTTTATCTAATACAGTGAGTGAGCAGACCTTTACCTCAGATGTTATTTTGAGAAGTGTCACCTCTTTTCCAGGATATCTAGATAATAAAAATGTAGTATAGCTGTTAGTAAAAATGTCAAATCATTAGCTTCTTCTGAGGGTGGTTGGAATAAGGGAATCGGCAGGACTGCGTAAGGGCTGCTCAGTAGCCTCCAGGCCAGGGCTTGTAGACTATCAGGATTGAGCCATGCCCCTTGACTGGCTGTTGTGAGCCTTTATTGTCTTGGAGCCAAGGAGCACAGCACCACCTTGATGCTTCTCCCTTTTTGATTTTTTTAAAAATTTTAAATGCCATTTGTTTGGAAATTAATTATAGCACAGGTGTTTATGTGCCCTCAGCCATTATCTTGAGTGTGCTGGTTGTTGTTAGGATCAGACTCTCCAGGCTCACACCTCCAGTGCTACAGGAACTGTTAGAATGGAAACAGATATACCTGTAGACTAGATAAGGCGATATCAGAGCTGTCTAAGTGATCAGAACACCTTCAGTGGTTGTTACAGTAATGATATTCCTTTTATTTTTTTAAAGATTAAAAAAAATTTTTTTAAATTATGTATATGTGTATGTCTGTGTCTGTACATGTGAATGAAGGTGCCGGAAGAAGGTGTTGGGTCCCTTAGATGTAGAGTTACAGGTTGTTGTGAGCTGGCTAACGTGGGTGCTGGGAAACTCTCCTGGATCCTCCAGAAGAGCAGCAAGCACCCTTAACCACTGAGCCACCTCTCCATCACCAGATATAACATGGGGGAAATGAGCCATGATCTGGCGAGAGAGTAGATGGTTAGCCCCAAACCCTTGAGCCCCCAGCTGTTCATGAGCTGGGCAGAAATTGTTTTAACTAATTTGAACATACTTTGTAGCCAAATTTGTGAAGTGTGTTGGGGGAAGGAAGGAGAGGGCAAGATGTATATACTTATGGCTGCTTATGAGTATATGAAGGTCAGAGGTCAATGTCAGTATGAGTGCATGGAGGTCAGAGGTCAATATCAGTATGAGTGCATGGAGGTCAGAGGTCAATGTCACTATGAGTGTATGAAGGTCAGAGGTCAATGTCAGTATGAGTATGGAGGTCAGAGGTCAATGTCAGTATGAGTGTATGAAGGTCAGAGGTCAATGTCAGTATGAGTGTATGGAGGTCAGAGGTCAATGTCACTATGAGTGTTTGGAGGTCAGAGGTCAGTTTCTTTATTCACTCTCCACCCTATTTTTTGAGATGAAATCTCGAACCCGGAGCTCATAGATCTGGCTTGACCACAGGCTAGCATGTGCCAAAGTTCCTGTATCTCTGTCTCCCCAGGGTATTGTAGGTGCATGTCTCAGAGCCTGGGTCTTTACATGAATCCTAGGGATCTGAACTCACGTTGTCACGCCTGACACCTTATCAGCTGAGCTATCTCCCAGCCCCCAAGTAGCTAATTTTTAAAAGAAAAATTTCATCACAATTCACAGCCAGGGCTTTGAAATAACGGAGGCGAACTAGGTGAGTTCTGTGGTTCTTTCCACTTGGCCTTTTTCAGTTCTTACATGATTTAACTTTTCATTTTGGTTTGCCTGACTATGTACTTTTGTGTGTTATTCATTTTGATTGCACATATTTGTGAGAATGTATCATTGTGAGGAAAATGCCTTGAAGGGAAAGTTCGAACATGAAATGTAATTGGGTAGGATACTGCAATTTAGATTAGATGATTTTATATGCCAAATATGGAAGCAAAGTACTCATACAGCGTGCATATCCTGTAACCAGAAGCAAATGTTTGTGACCCCTACCAGGCCACCTCAGCAGACTTCCAGCAGTGTGTGGCCACTGATGAGAGTTATCTAGGAGAGGGTGTGACGTGAGTTTAAGACTACCATTTTTAGGAACAATTAATTTTAATTTAGCAAGCTATCCATAAATCTTTAGTACTTTTTAAAAATAAGGCACATTAACCATAGTTATTATATTATTAACCCTAGTTATTACATGAAGTAGTTATTACGTTGGTGGTAGCATCAGGCTCCTCCTTTCATCATAGAACCTGCAGATGAACATTCTGGAATGATTTAGTCAATACTGTTCTTGATGGGTCTATGAAGATAGTTAGAGGTTACTTCATTATAAATGTGAGAAAATAATTTAGGATTTGAAATTTAAGTTCAAGTTTTAAACAGAAATGTCTCTTTGGCATAAGAATCAGAAGATTCTTACAGTATCCATGGAGAATAAATACTAAACACTTCCATTAAGATTAATATGTTTGTGTAAATGAATTTCGTATGGCCTTGGTTACTATTTGTTACCACAAGAAAATTGTGAAGTGGAACACCCTGGTATTTAAGAGTATCTTTTGCTTTAGAGAGGACAGGAGATTTCATTCCATATAGACAGGGCGGAGTCATGGTGGTCACAGGAGCTGCTGGGCTGGCTCCAGTGCACGGAAAGCAATGGGTGACTCCCCTGGCGTTATTTCCAGACCATGACAGTAGCTTCTTGCAGCCTGGAAAAGAGGACAGACTTTGCTGTTTTGTGGAAGATATACATTACCTCCTTTCCCAGAAACCACTAGTAAAAGCACAAATTGTTACTGGCTAAAATTATCACCCTAGGTGAGATGTGAGGCCCCTCTAGACAGTTGTATACCTGGGAAATAGAAAACAGGCGACAACTCAGCTCCCTCTTTCTAAAAGAGATATACAATAAAATTGTTAGTTTAGAACTTACTTGAAAGTTACAGATCCCTGAGGGCAGTGATGTGAGGAAGAAAGTGTAATCAGAATGGAAGGCGGAAAATGCTTTCTTTAGTAGAGAAGATAAAACAAACATGGAAGCACATGCAGATGTTCCACCCACCTGGAGCAGCATTGCTCCTAGTTGGTGAAGGCTTGTTGGTCACATACTAGTCAAATGCTTGTATTTAAGGTTCTTGTGCCCTACTCTTACAAAACCAGGGATCCTCCTCCTCCTCCTCCTCCTCCTCCTCCTCCTCCTCCTCCTCCTCTTCCTCCTCCTCCTCCTCTCCTTCTTCTTCCTGTTTTTCTTCCCGTCTCCCTCTTCCTTCTCTTGCTCCCCCATCTCCTCTTTCTTTCTTTTAATACTCCCAGGTGCCTTCTTAAATCTGTGGTGCTTGGAAGCAATTAGACTGTAGGAAAATGTGATATAAATCTCAAGGGTTTTTATCTGCTCAAAGAATAGCACAGAGAGGAATCTTCTCTGAAAATAGTTTCTAATTTCAAATGAACCATCTAATGTGTAAACTAAGGTGAAAATTCTGGCTGCCCTCATCCCATTTGGGTGTCAGGAACCTAGTGAAATAATGCCTCACGTGGCTAATTGGAGAGACACAGGCAGCCCTGGCTGTCCTGTTTCATCATTTGGGCATCTTCAAGAGCACATCTCTTCCCTTGTTTACCCCATGATCTCTCTGGTGTTTCTTCAAAGACAGCAAGTTACTGCAGTTCTCTGGTCCTCTACATCTTCATCCTTGAAGTGAGATTAACAGTGTCTAACTGTCTGAGGATCTGTTATTCTTCAGCTCTAAAGTGCTTGTTGTGAGGCCTGGCATGTAGTGAACACTCCATAAATCTTTATTTTCCATTATTAAATACCAGTTTGTTCATTGTCTATAGCCTTCCACCAAATACATAGTCTGTAAGCACAAAGGCAACCTATCTATTGCTGGACAACCATCAGCTGAATAAATCTGACAATGCATGCGTGTGCGCGTGCACACACACACACACACACACACACACACCATCATTTGTCAATATATGCTTTTGAATAAGTTAAGAAGTAAAGCTCCAGATTTAGTGTATAATTTTGTCTGTTTGGTTTTTTGATGAACCTGGGAGTTGAATTTAGGACCTCATGCTTATGTACTCCACCACAGAGCTGCGTCTCCGTTTTTTTTTTTTTTTTTTTTACATGTTCTCGCACTAAGTTGCAGGAGCACATAAAGTAGTAAAACTGAGGTTTATTGAAGCCAGTGTCCATGGCCATTGCTCCATCTGTCTCACTGGACTGAAGACTATAGTGGATTGGACCATGTACATCCTGGGATTGGGACTCAGGTTTTTAGATAAAGTGACTTGGCCCCTCTCCCCGCTGAGCCATCTCATAGCCCAGCGATTTCACTTTTAGTAGCCACAATTGGATAGCTTTCCAGGAATGGCCACTATACCTTCTCTTTGTGTGTCTGCATCCTTGGGTTGGCCCATTCTTGTTGACTCACAGCTTGGCCATGAGGTTTGTTGCAGTCAGTAGAACAATTATCAAGAAGAGCTTAGTCAGACTCGGAAATGGTTGCATACTGGAGTTTGCCTCCTGCAATTTTTGTGGTCCTTATTCACTACAGTGTGTCCAAGTCCACAGCCATCTCTTTGGGACAGAGGAAGGGACAGGAAATGAGCCGTCCAATATGCGTTTGGGGACATCGACTATCAGCTATCAGCCAGAGAGCAAGAGCAAGTCCAGGGCTGATCAGCCACACTGGGTTCAGACCAGACCTTTTCATATCAGTGCTTTACATACTAGGATGTAAGATGCTTGCTTACGCTGTCCAAACCACCCCGTGTAGACATTATGGACAAGCGGGAAATACATATGAGAATCCAACTGGGAAAGAGACAGCTCTGTCACAGTTAAAGATGAAGTGAAGAGTAGTAGCTTTTGGCTTGTCACCTGAACACATAAGTGTGCTCATAGCCCTCTGACAGGTGGAAGCCAGGAAGCCATTAATAGCCGAAAGTTTCCATGCTTCTCCATTGCCCCATCTGGACCGAAGAGCAAATCCATCATGAATGTGATCGGCAGAACCCAGAAGGGCACAGACCATACCTGCACCTCATTCCTAGGCCTGCAGTGCAATTGCCCCTTCTCCTGCCCTGGGGATGAGTGAGGAAGGATTAGGTGAGGCTGGGGAGTTTCCTGGGGGAACATCCTCCCAAGACCCATGGAGACAGAGGAGATGGCATTGTGCTTTTGATTCCTCGTCTCTCTCTTGGCATTTCTCATGAATTTATGGTACAGTTGTTTGCTGCTCCTGAATGTTGTCTCCTTGTGGTATCTAACCTCTCTGTGGTACACTCTTACCATTGTAGTATATGCCCTCCTCGTGGTTTATTGTTTAACCTCTCTGTGGTACACTTTTACCATTGTAGTATATACACTCCTCGTGGTTTATTGTTTAACCTCTCTGTGGTACACTTTTACCATTATAGTATATGCAGCATGGTTGTACTCTTCTTATATTGTGAAAAACATATAGCTTTGTTCTTTTCTATGCTGCTTTTGATCTTATTCATGGAAAATCGTTGATTAGGATTGAAACTGCCCAATCCAATACATTCTTAAGGAAACTGATCTGATTTGTTTCTTGACACCATATGTGTGAGATGGATTTGGAGAACCTTATAGATTAATCAATCATCAAGTTTTTGGATAGCTGGTGAACATCTATCTACCTGTAGATAGTACCTGCTTCTAATATGCGTTCTGTATGACTACAAATCATTAAAAAAAATTAGGCTAGCATAGGCCAAGCTTCATTCACATTTTGATCTTTTTTCTCTATGGATATGTATGGTGGACGTGTGTGTATGTGTGTGTGTGTGTGTGCACATGCGTGTGTTTAATCATTCTCAGTTGTTCTTCCATCTTGTTCATTGAGACAGGGTCTCTCAGTCATACTCCGAGTTCACGAGCATGGCTAGTTGTCCTGGGACTTCTACTTTCTCAGTTATTATTACAGGCAGTCTACCATGCCTATCTGCCTTTTATGTGCGGCCTGGAGAGCCAATCTCCAGTCTTCACATTTTTAAAAGAATTGTAATGATTTAAAATTTATGTTCCTAATAGATATTTATATTTTGGATTTTTCAGTGAAAATATTGAGTTCTGCTCAGCAATTCCTGGCTATTGGGTAGTTGGAGAAGAGGCAAGCAATTATTTTAGACAGGATAAAAATGGTTAAAATTGAATAATAATGATAGTTTCCTATATTACAACCACATGCAGTTTGAATTAGTCTTTTGCTTTAATGACATGGCCTTAGTGCATTAGATGAAACTCTAGGTGTTTTCTCCCAGTGTTCATCTTGAACCACCATGGGGAAGGTGTGGGGTCTCTGCATTCTGAGCCATGGACTTGCAGCATTATCTGTCCTCACTGGTAAAACTGAGACGAAGCTGATACTTCCATAAGCCTACATTGAGAACTTGACCACTTCATTTTTCTTGTTTCCTCTTTTGATACTAACAGTAGTATTGGCCTAACAGTGGTAGCAACCATTGATGAGATCTAACTTTTCCTTAACTTCTAAACACCTGCTGGTCTGGATGGACAGTTATAAATAATACTTGGTCTTCACGTTCCCCTCCCATCCATCTGGGCAGTGACTGGAAGAGAAGGGCAACAAACACTTGAGTGGAGAAGAGTAGGCCACTGAGGACCGTGCCTGCAGCTTCTGCTTTTCCATTCAGAAGGAGGCTGCTTCTTCACCTAGGAGAGAGATTATGTGTAAAATGAAGACATTTTCCCCAGGCTATCTAATCCTTTTGTTATGCCCCCGGGTGATGAAATTTTCTTTTTCTTTCCAACCCTTTTCTTCTTTTTACTCATTTTGACTCTCTTGTCTGTTTTAAAAGTCTCCATCTTCCAGCATGTGCAATCATGGGTGATTTATGTCTACAACATGAGCTGACACACGAACATCTTATGGATTAGCTGGTAATCTTTCAGAATCAGAAAGCCCCTGAAGTGAAGGCTGTATTCTTTGTGTCAATAGTCAACTGGTGATGGCCTGTTGGGTAGGAGAACAAGTTCTTCCATGGTTTCTTTGTTCCCATTGTTTCTTTCTACTTGACGTAGTAAGTTTATCTCTGCACAATGTGAATTTATGTTGAACTTTACATCTCGAGATGCAGTTGCATTGGGGCATCTGGAGATTTTCACATGTACTAAGTATCTGGCATCTAGTAATGAGCTCTCTAAATCTGCCTATCAGAGGACCAGCCAGTACAGGAGCTCCGCGTGCAGAGGGGACCCAGTGGTAATCTGTTTTCACATCATTCAGGGCACGTTTAAGTAAATTAACATGGTCAGTGAGATGTGAACCCAGCGTATGTTCTCTGCGTTGAGTGATTGTTTGCTATGGCTTCATGCTGTTGCCTTGCGTTGGTACATGCTCATTTAGCACAAAACACCAATAGGGAATGTTTCAAGCATTAGTAAATTATTTGGGGACAAACATCTCCTCTAATTACTTTTCTACCTAGAAGCTTATGACTTTCATGAAAACTCATAAAGAAACTGAAAATAGGCTCTAGGGGTGATAGAATAAGCATTGTAAGTCGTAAAACCTTCAACTGCTTTGTAGTGAAAGCTTCCTAGTTTTGTGAGGAATTGCTTAGCGAATTCGGGCATTTTACATAAAATCTGGCATTTTCCAAATGCTTAAGAGTTTCCTTTTTTCTTTTCCCTGAAAAATTACAGAGCTTAACCATGAACCCCCCAGTAACCAAAGCTCTGGGTTCACACTCTGTGGGACACAAGCCTCAATTTCTCATTTATCAAGTAGAGATGACAGAGTTAACTTCAGAGGTGATGCTCAGGGCTGCATATGCTAACTAATAGTAGAAGTAGAATAGAAGTAGAAATTCTGCCTCTGCTTCCTTTCTGTACCTTTCCTCTTAAATACATGCACTACGAGGCATGGTCGAATATGACTGTCATTACTGACCATGTCAGTGCATGTATAGGTCAAATACATTCTGTCAACATTTTTTGTCACACTGCAATGAATCCGACAGCCATTGCTGTTTTGCTTTCTCCATTCTCTGAACATTTTCAAAGGGACCAGGTGCCAGGCCAAGCAGTGTGGTGTAATTGCACAGTGTGGCCAGTGTGTCACATGCTTTCTGAAGGTATTATTTTGTGTCCTGAAGCATGAGAAATGATGTGTTAAGTACTGTCAAGCACTCTTGTTCCCAGGACTAAGGGGCCATTGTTAGGTAAGCAGCAGACTGTGGAGGGAGGTATCCAACACTTAGGGATCTGAAAAGAGGCTGGAGTTGTTAATTAATTACTCTGCCTTCCTCACCCTCACTTTCTCAGTCATAAGCAACTTGTCATTCCTCTCTAAGCATCTGTGTGTGTGTGTGTGTGTGTGTGTGTGTGTGTGTGTGTGTGTGTGTGAATGTGGGCAGACATTGCCATGGGCCTGTGTAGAGGTCAGAAGATGATTTTGGGGGTTGATTCTCTCCTTCTACTTTGTTAGGGGCAGGGTATCATTTTCACTGATGAAATACCAGGCAGCTGACCCATGAGGTTGTGGGCATTCTCCTTGCTCCTTCTACCTCCCTGGAAATGTTGGGAGCACAGATGTGTACAACCATATCTGGTTTTTTACTTAGATTTCTGCTATCTGAACTCTGGTCCCTATAGGTGCTTGTCAAGTGCTTTATCCCCTGAGCCAACTCTCTGGCCATCAGCTTAGCCTGTCACCTGAAAAGACTCCTATGTTGGTTGTGTGGCACAGTTACTAATATATGACATATAAGCCAAGAGGAAGAAAGCTTTCTTTCACGTCCACTTTCTCCTGTCTAGTTCCTGGTGCCTAGTAGGTGAATGGTGCTGATTCCACAGAAGGAGTTGGTGTGTGGATGGACAAAGCAGAATGCAGCCCTTGTTTTTGTTTCCCGCCTAGTCAGTTACTTTCTCCTAGCAGTGGGGTTTCCTTTTAGGACTAGCTCCTCTGTGAAGAGTCTGCCCCTGGGTTCTTTGTTCTAGAATTGTGCAATACTGTTCTGATCGTTTAGAAGCTCGACAAGTAAAACTATGCTGTAGTTTTAACCATTTATTTTTCTGTGCTCGTGTACACTTAATTGTTTGAAGTTTTGTTTCTCTAGAGATGATGACTGTTTCAGCTGCTTTCCCCCTAAGTTACACTGATCTGTGCTTTTCACTTCCTGCCCCTGCCCCCTTTTTTCCCTAAATGTCAAGTCTTCATTATTCTTCACCCACAGTTTAGGGGCCTTGCAGTCTCTCAAGTTTCGTGACTGCTGGAGACGAGCGTAAAATACCTTCAGGATCTCATTTCTAATACTTTTGTGCTTAAATATTTTTGTTGGTTTTTCCAGTTGGTTTAGTATAGGTCTTGGGTCCCATCTCTTCATTCTTATACACAACCTAGTGTATTTAGAATGCTCCAGATTTCACATTCAACATAGCTACATTGTCAAATTCTCCTCACCCTGCATCCTCAAATGCTTTTGTAGATAGATGCCTCAGATACAAATGGAAAATACAGTGAGCCTTCCCAGGGAGTCCTCACGGAGCTCTGTCAACCTCACACCCTTTAAGTAACACTTGGATTTCAATGTGAGTTGGACTTAGTGTGCCAGTCACTACTATACTGTTTTCTAGCTAGAAGTGTAAATTTATAAAGATGCATTTTATACTTAAAATTGGCCCTTGCTAGCAGAGCTCAGACCCTCTCTCCTGTATCTGGTGAGGAGTTAGCAGGATTTGAGGCAGGAGGAGACACTGTCTGTGATTCTGTCACAATGATTCCTTTCTGTTTACTGTTGTTATTTTTTCATTTCTGGGTAAAAATATGAAAACTTCATGAGGCCTTAAGTTTAAGAGATGGAAAAGTATCTGGAGTTAGTAAATGTATTGTCAGATAACATGAAATCCTAGAATTTGAGGATCTAGAAAACCCAGTCTTAATTCTTCCAGAAAGTGGGGGAGGGGGTGTACGTGGAGCCTGGAAGCTGCACCTGGGTCAGATGATCTGATGTCAGATATGAGATCCCAGATGAGCCTGCGTGCTCAGCACTACGATGATGCCTTATAAAACAAGAGATTATCCAAGGCGCACATAGGGACTGTACCTTGAAGCTTGTTTTTCTTAGCATTATAATTTTGTGGATATGAATAGGTGCATTTCAATACTTATATTTATAACATTACATTTTAAAGACTTTAATATGACCATTAAAAAGAGGATATTAGTATTAAAAGCTGTTATCTTGAATGGATATGTTGGATGTAACTGCTTAATTTGGTAATTTAGTTGATTTCAGTTGAATTGTGCTCCTTTTTTCAAGTCAGGTTTATAATTTCTTTTACTGTTTTATTTTATTAGTTTGAAACCAATGAAAGAGAGAAAGCAAGTATATATATAATTGAAGGTAAAAAATAAATTCTATACAATTTAATTTGGTTGTTTTTTTGTTTTTGTTTTTTGTTTTTTTCCCTTTTAGATCTTTTAGAGAAATCTCGGGTTGTTAAGCAGCCAAGAGGTGAAAGAAACTTCCATGTGTTCTATCAGCTGCTCTCAGGCGCCTCTGAGGAGCTCCTCCGTAAGTCCGTGGTTTTGAGGTTAGGATTTTATTGTTAGAGTGTATTCTGAAGCAGTCTCTACAACACTCAGTCTGTGTGTTTTCCCTGTTGACATTTTCATTTTGTCTTGTTCTGGTTGCTTCTACCACACCTAGCATTTCTTTCTTATTTCTGTGTCTCACCAGGACCAAATCATATGCCTCAGATGTCTTAAGCCTTATAGTTGGAGAAGGGCACAAATTTAAACTCAAAATGGAGAACTGTAGCATTTACGGAAATAAAATTGTACAATGTAGTAAAAGCCTACAGCTGTATAAGAATTTTCTCAGTAAGAATTTAAAAAGCATGGGGAATGAGTAGGCTGGACAAGGTGGCTCAGTGAAAAAAGGCACTTGCCTCCAAGCTTGGCACCCTGAGTTCCATCCCTGGGACTCTCCTGGTTTAAGAAGAAAACCAAACAAGTTTTCACCTCTACACCGTTGCCATGATATAAATTCTTTCACATATATAGTAAATAAGTAATAATTTTTTTAAGTCATAGGGAAGATATTTGTAGCTATACATGAGTTAACAATCTGATTTTTAGAGATTTTAGAGAATTAAAGAGTTCATAAGGAAATTATTTAATAGCTATTGGCTACATCATTAATAGTCAATGGTCATTGGCTATGTCATCAGTATTTAATAGCTTTTGACAATGTCACCAGTATTCAATAGCTATTGGCAACATCATTAATATTCAGTAGCTATTGACTACATCATCAACAGTTCAAAAAAGAGCTGAGGAAGGTCTGTCACTCAGGGAGACAAGCTCTTCTTCCATTTGTTACTTTTCTTGTATCTATGACTAAATACCTAGGGAGGAGCAATGTAAGAGAGAAAAGGCTGGCTCGGCTCATGGTGCCCAAGGTTGCCTCTGCTTGTGGTGTGATGGCATCCACATTTGCCGTTGTAGGAGAGGAACTGTGAGGCTGCTCACATCTGGGCAGACAGAGCTCAGAGAGGTGTTCACCATGTTTATTCTGGCCTCCATGGCTGGTGCCACCCACATTTCCAGTGTATCTTCTCTCTGTTAAATCTGCCTCAACATTTCTAGCATTGAGTCTCTTAGGTGATTCTAAATTCAGTTGACAATGAAAGTTAACCCTCATTACCATGCTCACTGATAATCAACATATGCACATTAAAACATTGAATTGCACGCTATGCATATATTAGCAAAGTGTGAAAAGGATAAAGATTGGTCTGCTTTGTAGCCTTTCAATCTACTGGTCTAATGAGAGCCTCTCACTATCAATAACAGTTCCCCCCAAAGAGTCACCAAAAGATCAGAGTCTGTAACTTGTCTTATCATCTTTGGGGATAGATCACTCCAGAATAATTCATAGGAGCCCAAAGCCAATTTATATGAAGGGCATTTTCCATTCTCTGTGCCTGTCAGTCCTACATTACAATGTGTCCCAGCACCAGTTACAAAAGTGGGTTTTGATCTTTGTGCATCAGTTTTTATTGTTGACTTGCTACATAATACAAAGGACATTTTATCTGGGTGGTAAAGAGTGAAATTGTGAAGGTGTACATTTATGGATATAGCATATAAATTTGTATGCATGATTCAACAGACAAGCTTAAGCTGGAGCGGGATTTCAGCAGATACAACTATCTGAGTCTGGACTCTGCCAAAGTTAATGGTGTGGATGATGCTGCCAATTTCAGGACTGTGAGGGTAAGAAGTGCCTTCATTGCGCTTTAAAATGGGTAACTCTACTGCTTAGCCAGGACTGCTTACAGTTCAGCTTTCTTTACATTATAATTTATGCTCCCCAAGGTTTTAGATACATCCAAGAATTCATTATGTTTTTATCAGTTTGATTTTTACACTAGCTCAACAATCAATCGTATAAGGTTTTGAAGGCCATGTTTACTAGAGCGTGCTGTTTTACCATTTATAAGAAGGAGCCTTCATCTATTGTCCTGGGACTTGACTCTCAGCATGTATTGAAGTTCTAAGTAATTTTTTAGCTAAAGTTAATTTTCAAATGTGAAATCTGCCTTTGGGTCCCTTTAGGTTGAAAGTATTTTGGGGCAGAAAAATCTCGTTTTTAAGCAGATTTAGAAAATGACAACACATTAGAAGACTCTGCATTCCTCGTTCATTAGAGAAGAAGCAACTTTTACATAACACACTGCTTTCTGTCTTTATGTGACACACACTTTCAAAATTACTCCAATTGTGACATTATGGAAACTGGGATTTACTTCCAAATGAGACAGCTGGGGCTGTGTGGAGGAGGAGGGGAGGAGGTGAAGCAAGATTGACCCCCGCTAATGGTTGATGTTGAATGAAGGGATGTGGGCTCCTCCCCTTGTTCTTATTACTCATATATATGTTTGAAAATTTCCATAACAGAAAGTGGCCATTACTCCCACTGTTGTGTAGAACAGTTACACACATACAGAAGATAATAACAGCAGGGGCTCTAGGGAAGAGTGCAGCTCTCAGTATGCCATTGTGTAGAACTATAGAAACACCCGCATATGGAAGGAATAGTCTCACATGATTTTGTCTTAAGACTTGAGTCCAAGGGCAGTTCTGTAACCACTTGGCCTGACACATAGTTGGCACTCTGTATGCATTTGTGAATGAATGAGTGTCCTCTGCACCCTTGAGGCACTTCACCTTTGCAAGCCAATGTTTTTCTTGTATGTAAAATAAGCAACGTTGTTTCTATTGCTGGCGGTTGTAGAAGCATCTTGCTTGGTTTTGTTCTAGAAGCAGAAGACCAGTGTGAAACAAATGTGCATCTATGGAAACCAGCTGGTTGATTTGTAAAGGGGAGGGGGGCGGACACTGAGGCGCAGCTCCCAGCCCCTTCTTCTGTCTTCCTGTCTGTGTACCACATTCTGCCATAACTCTGCATGGTGCCTGGGAGGCTCTTAAGTCACAGTTTGGATCCACCTATCGACATAATTGCTTTGTGGGTTTTTTTTTAACCCCAGAAATAAATCTGTAATATTATTCATTAATTTCATTAATTATTAAAAACAAGCAAACAGCAACAACAAAACAACAGGTACAGAAATATAGAAAGAAAACAGGTGCTTCTCTCCTCCAGAATGCTATGCAGATTGTGGGCTTTCTGGATCATGAGGCTGAGTCTGTCCTGGAGGTAGTGGCAGCCGTTTTGAAACTGGGGAACATCGAGTTCAAGCCCGAATCACGAGTGAATGGTTTGGATGAAAGCAAAATCAAAGATAAAAATGGTAAGTTAGTGGACAAGCAGCTTGGCTTCTTTGAATGTCTGCCCAGCTTCTGATCTAGAAAGCAAACCTTGGACTTATAGGTTTCAAAAAACTTACTAGTGAAACTAAACAGAAATATCACCGCAGTGAAGTTCTCGCCCTTCTGATTCATACGTGTTTATACACTTGCGTGTGACGTAGAAAGGACAGCTGCGGACTTGATGATGATCATGAGTAGCACACAGAGTCACTGTCCCTGTCCGTTCTTCTCTACTCCCCAACAGAGTTAAAAGAAATTTGTGAATTGACCAGCATCGATCAAGTGGTTTTAGAAAGAGCGTTCAGCTTCCGAACCGTTGAGGCGAAACAGGAGAAAGTGTCAACCACACTGAATGTGGCACAGGTGTGTAAACTTTAACATGCAGAAGAAAGCTTTCCTTGAGTGGTGGTATTTTATGTGAAATTGTATTTTACAGGCCGTTACCTCATGGCTAGACTGCATTCTACATAGTGTTCTAGGTGTTGTGAGCACGGTGATAGATATGTGTCGTTAGGATAACAAAAGTTATATTTTATTATGCTGAGGGCCATCACACAAGGTTCACATTCTAAATCCCTAACTACAGCCCTAAGCCTACCTCCCCAAGGCTGCTCACTCACATGTGGGATGTATCTTAGCTGCAGGTCAGGACCAGTCTCAAACAAAATTATCTGATTAGAGGGTTAAGATCCTGGGGTATACTCAAGGTGCCGTCTCTCCAGATGTGCAGAGCAGAGCATTGCTCTTGGTCTCTGCTTATATACTGTCCAGTGGGTGTCATGGGGTTCTAAGACTGTGTTCATTATCTTAAGTGAATGATGTCACTGGCTTCTGGTTATCAGGTCCAGCCTTGGGTATAGTGGGGATCCTAACCTAGCTATTTTTACATGTACGAGAGGTATTTTTTACTGTGCTCATTACATATTAGAAACACTAAGGAAAATTATACAGTAAGAGTTTCTGTTCTCAGGGAGCTGAAAATTAAGGTAGGGGGATGCTAGATAAATAGTCAGACACAGCAAATATTCTGGCGAGCAGCGTGTACTAAGTACGAAGTGATAGAGAGAAAAAAGGGAGCAGAATGAGGAAGACTGATGTTCATAGGGGCAGGCAGGAAAGTCGTTCCGACTGAAAAGTGAGCTGGGAGCATCCAGCACAAGTGGGCAAGAGCTGCCTCATATTTCAAAGGTCCTTCTGGCTGGATATAAAGAGCAGAGCCCGAGGGAAAATAAAGGCAGTTGAGAGGGACGCCCACTAATCCAGAGCCAGATGGTTGCACTGGAACCAGGGGGTGTGGCCTTGCTGGATCTGCTTTGAAAATAGAGGCAACAGAATTGCTGCTGTCTGTCTTAATGCAAGGTCAAAGAAGAGTGACTGGGGATTGATTGCCTGTTTTAGGATAATAGGTAGAATGGTCAAGCTGTACTCCTGTCACTATGTTATACTCCCACTATGCTTCACACACCAAAGAAGTCTTCCTACAGAAATTCAGGTTGCTTCTACAGATAAGTGTATGATGATATAAATGCACTCAGGAGGTTTCGGGATGCCCTTGTGGTGTGAACCCGTTGTTCTGCAAGTTGGATGTTTTTTTCTACCAGTCGGTACTGATCTGGGCTAGAATTAAATGGCTTGCTTACTACTGCTCTCAAGGGCTTGCTTCGTTTGGTCAGCCATATCTTCTGGTCTCACCCTCCCTGCAACCAGCCATTGCATGGTCACAGCCACTGTAGGACCACAGGGTAGGATCCATTCATCCCTTCTGTTCCTTTCTGCTCTCCTTAACCTTCTCTGTGTTTCCGAGGCTGTGGAAATGCTTTGCCATGTGGAGATTGGGGTTATAGCAGCCCTTCCCTCGGTGAACTGGTGTGCTCTTGTAAATGATAGCCAGCTGACGCTTCACAGTCAGATAGTGAGCAGTTGACTTAATTGGGGAGATATTGAAAGCATGGGAGTACAAGCCCCAGCAAGAACTCCTGCTAGAGAAATTGAGACTAGGAAAGCTTTGTGGAGAGAGGAGAGGGTTCAGGTGAGAAAGAATGGACAAAGTGTTATCTCAAAAAGAAAGACAGGTTTGGAGCCCAAGGATCAGCCAGACTTGGCTGCAGCGTTAAGTTTGGGTCAGGATTCAGAACATGGCTGGGAAGGTCTTGCTGGACTTGGAGAATATGTGCAAGAGGATCTAAGACTTGGACACTCACCACAGTTACCTGGGCGGCCTGGCTATTTTTTTTTTATTATCATTAATTTATTTAATTTTGACCATACCTCCAGAGAGATGGGTACAGTGGTCTGGGGGAAGGAGTAAAGAGTTTGGGATTCTGATACAAGCAAAGGTGCTACAGCTGGAGGATCACCTGTAGAGAATTATCAAATCTGGACATTTCAGCAGCCAGAGGAGTTGTTATATGTGCGGTAAAACCACCGAAAAAGCCTGTGTTTCAGAAGGCCCCATGGGAATCTGAGTTTGGGGGTCTGCTTTTGTGGTGTTAGCCTCTTGGCTTTTTATTCATCCAGACCAGATCAAGTTGCGCCCTAGTGCATAATTGAGTGACTTTTTCTCTCTGGGTGAAACTTCCCCACATCTTTTAAATCTTTGTCAAGAAGGATTTGGCTTGAGCCCTTCAGGTGGTTGGCCGCTTAGTTAGGGCCGTGCTGGTGGGCTTTCTGTCACAGGTAGGCTATTCTGTTAGGGTTTACCCATAATGTCAACCTGAGGTTTCAGTAACATCATTATTCCTTCTACATGCAGATCTTTCTGCAGACATGAAGCCTAAATACCAAGATAATGGAAACTTGGAACAGTCTGTTGTCCGGTGTCTGCTTAGCCTCAGGGCCCGCTAATCTGGCCCTACCTATGTGACTTCTCTCAGCTGGGTTCTGTAAGAGCCTACTTTATTTTATTCTGGTCTATCCCCTTGGCTTGCCCGTCATCCATATGCCACTGCTCATTGTTTTGCCCACCCATGGGGTTCATGTAATTTTACTCCTTCTAAGGGATTTTTCTGATCAGATAGGCCCCTAAATCCCCCATTTCCTGACCTCTTCTTTCCCTGCATTCTGGCTCTTACGCGTCTTCTGATGGAGAGAGGTCTTTGTGTTAATGTGATCTCTTCTACTCTGCTGCAGGCTCCCCATCTGTGTTCCATGTCAGGCCAAGCTTGATATTGGCCACTTTAGAAGTCGTTTCCACCAGGGACTTTCCTCTGTGAGCACCAGGTGGCTGCAGAAAAGCATACTGTTTTCATAGTGTACTTAGGGTCTGAGGTGGTGAATCAACGTGTTCCCCTTGGTTCCTAGATCACAGAAGTGGTCCTTAAATGGGAATTCACACTCCTGCTGTTTCTGCTCTCCCAGGAAAGAGGGTTCCTTATTAACTAGGAAATGTGTAGAGGAAATGATCTCTTCTCACTGACAAGTGGATGTGTTCTAAAATCACTCTAAAAAAAATAAGAATTCAACAAATATTCCACAGCCTAACAAGATGTGTCCTTTATAAAGTGAAGATGCACCAATTTATTTTAACAAGAATTTTTGACTCACTACAAACAGTCTGTGTTGTGTTTCATAAAAAGATAGAGAAGCCAGGGATATGTTTGGTGGAGGCGCGATATGGTGTGAGGGAAGAGAGTGCCTCTGCGGGCCCAAGCTGAGGCATCCCTTCCCCCTCTGAGGGACCAGCCACACTACCATGTAGTATAGAATAGAGTTTATTCAGAGCATAAGGAGGGGAGTTGAGAGAAAGGCAGAGAGAAGGGGGAGGGAAGAGAGGGGGAGGGAGGGAGAGAGGGAGAGAGGGAGAGAGAGAGAGAGAGGAGGCCAGTCTTGAGCATGGGGAGAGAGGGGAAGCAGGAGCAAGGGGAGAGAGCAAAAGCCAGCAAGAGGAGGGAAAGCAGCCTCTTTTTTAGTGAGTCAGGCATACCTGGCTGTTGCCAGGAAACTGTGGGCAGAGTCTAGACTAAATGCCGACAGTCTGCAAGGTAAACAAGCAGCAGGTGTTTTCTAAGAACAGCAGAGCCTCCCTCTCCTCGGCCAAGGACAGTTCCTCTTGGGCTGCTGACAGTGAGGCTGCTTATACATGACATTAGTACTTAAAGCATACGCTTGCTGCCCAAGATATTCGAGAGAATTAGATTTTCTCACCAAAGCTGTGCTCTGCATCCAGCCTGTGATTCTGAATCGTGTGTGAGTGTGTGTGTCTTCTGCCTCATCTATGTCTCATCCCTGTGAACCTCTTTAAAGTATACAAATAAGCACATAAGAGGTACTTTACCTTCATACAACTTACAAAAGCTCATTGTAGAAGATTTTTAGGTAATATTCAAAGCTAAATGAAAACAGTAAAATTTTAGACCTACATATTTGATTGTTATTAAGTTTTTGGATTTAGAGTACCATCTTTTTGTTTTCCCATTTTTTGTATTGTATAAGATACTCTGTAACATTGCCTTCCTATTAATTGTTTAAGGATCTTTTGAACTTTGTTAATATGGGATGGGGAATGGAAAAAATGTGTGTCAGCCTTGCAATTACGGATCAGAGGTTGGAGAGCAAGTCATTCCTCTCCTCCCTTGTGCGCATCTGGGCCTTAAGCTGAGACGTCTCATTGGCCCTAGATTTTAGAAATTTTATATCTCTCCATAGGTTAAGTGTCTTTTTCTTCTTTGAATCTTTTGAGATAGTCTACATATTCTTCCTGATTATTTTGTTATACTTTCTCTTTTTATGGCTTCAATTAAAGAACTGTGTTTGTAAATGAAAAAAATTTATCATTTGTTTTATTCTGACTTATTTTATTTCCTTTCCTTTGTATGAGTGTGGGGGGGGGCAGTTACTGTATTAAGGACACTACTTTTCAGTTTCTTTCCTGCAGTGTAAGTGTTTAGTTGTTCAGCTCTGCAGTCATCCTTCTGCACATAACTATATTACGTCTCTCTTATGAATGTTGATTTTCCTATTCTTGGGATCCTTTCTTGGTTTTCCTTTGTTATGTACCATTAGGATGAATATTTTTGTGACAAAACATTCTGTGATATTATAATTAATTGCCTGGGATGGAAAAAAAAAACAATGTAGTCTGGTTGAAAAGTTTACCTAATTCTCTTAAAGTTTGACTACTTAGCCAGTATATAATAAAAATGGACCCAAGGAGAATTTTGAAATAGTCTAAATACTTTTAAAGTATTTTAAATATTTTATAGAAATTAAGCATTGTAGCATTTGTTAGTGTTAAGCTTTTCCTTTTTCTTTTTAATAGGCTTATTATGCCCGTGATGCCCTGGCTAAAAACCTCTACAGCCGCTTGTTTTCATGGTTGGTAAATCGTATCAACGAAAGCATTAAGGTATTGAATCTCTGCAAGACACTATTTGTAATAAATAAATGGTATTCACAGTGCAAGCATTATATTTAAAGAAGCTTTGTTCTATAAGCAAATATTCAATTGCCACTTGAAAAGGTGATTTTTCTGATGGATTGATCTTGCACAAGACTGAACTTTGCTGGGGGTTTTGTTTCTCTTGCTGTATCATATGTGCTGGGTCTCATGGTCTTTGCAGAGTAGCAGCATTTTTTTTTTTTTGGTAGTTGTATACACTTCACTGAAAAGATAACTTTTTCTTTTAAGTACTTATATGATCTTCATTAAATATGTTTGGAGAGAATTAATATGATCTTCATTGGGTATTGGGCAAGATGACCATGAAAAGCTTTGTGCTTGGTCAGAGTTCATTCTTTTCTTGTTTCGTCACATGAGGCACCATGAAGACCTTCAGTGCCTGTGTCATTGTTAAGTTTCTGAAGGATTCCACACCAGTACTCTTATCTTCCAAGTCTTTAACAGAAGAGCTGAATTATTGTTTTAGTTCAAAACAACTTGTACAAGTCTGTGTCTCTTGCTGTTATATTATGCCTGCATTATCTTATTAACTTGAAATATTTTTTTAAGGCACAAACCAAAGTGAGAAAGAAGGTCATGGGAGTTCTGGATATTTATGGCTTTGAAATATTTGAGGTAAGATGTTTTTAAAAATTAGTACTACTGTTATTAAGGTGAAACAATTAGAAATGAAGTCACGTTGTGTAGGCAACTCACTATAAATAACTGTACCTTGAATCTGAAAATAAGCTCTTTGCAAGTATAGTCACTGTGTGTGTGTGTGTGTGTGTGTGTGTGTGTGTGTGTGTGTGTGGTGTGTGGTGTGTGTGTTTTAAGTGCTCAACCATTTGGAGACTTTATCAAAGTCACTATTGAAATTTTTATGTGATAATGTGTCTTCCATGTTACATGGACACCGGTGCCTCTGGTCATCCAGTCATTCATAGGTTGCTTGAAAAACAAAGCATAAAAATCCCCAGGAAGGGAGAAGCCAGAGACTTCCATCACCTAAATAAAGCTGGCTGATTCTTGTGAGTTAGGGGTTAGGGATGGGATTTCCTGCTTCCTTTGGTCTTGTCCAGGCCAGGCCCCGCTGTGATCTTACAACAATAAACTCCACAGCAGAAGTTCAAAATGAGCCTGCTTGCTCCAAATTAAATGGTTAAACATTACACTTAAGCCAGGCATGGTTGCAAATGCTGTTAATCCCAGCACTCAGGAGACAGAGCCGGGGGATGTCTGTGAGTTTGAGGCCAGCCTGGTCTACCAAGTGGGTTTCAGGACAGCCAGGGCTCTGGCATCCTAGGCCTATCTGAATGCAATAGTAACTACTGTGTTTGTTGTCAGATTTAATTTTCAGAACAGCACCATGGAAGTAGCTGTTATTCCCATTTCACAGATGAGAAAGTAAGGCTGGGTAGCTACTATACTTAACTTCTGCTAAATAATAGATATAAGGTTCAACTCCCTCATTTCCCAAAATTTTCTTTATTTCTTTTCTTTCCTAGTAGGGTTAAGACCAAGGTCATTTCCTTACCTTTCTCTCCAAACTCATGGGCTCCCCATATGGGAAAACTCCAGTGTTGTCACAAGCCTCCAGTTCCCTGTCTCCCTGTTCTTACATCAATTCCAGACTCTGGTCAGTTTGGAGTTGCATCTAGATGGAGGTGTACATGCTGTCCGCTGCCCTTAGCTGGGGATGCTCAGCCTTCAGCACAGCTCCTCTTAGGCCAAGTCTACAAAAGAAGCTGCAGGTCTCTTGATGGTTGAGGTTTGTGCATTGGGAAAATTCTTGTGTATATTCAGAAGTCACTGTGCTTGAATTAATTTTCTTTAGCAAGGTCTCAAGATACTGTTACTAAATAGGCAGATGTTAGAGTCATTCTTTACCACTGGCAGGGTGAAATCTCTTACCAGGTATAGCACGGATCTAAATTTAAATAGTTTCATGAGTTGGCTGACTGGTAAACATCGATTTTAATAGAAATTTAGAAGAAAAGATACAGTTAATGATGCTCCTAAAATAAAGATAGTGGATTTACATTAATTTTCCCAGAGAACAATTTATTGCTCATAAATTGCATGTGTATTTTTAGAATTTTAGCCATGGCATCATGGGCATAGAGAGCCTATGTACGTATTCATTTATTGCTTACAAATACAACAGATTCTTTTTTTATTTTTTAAATCAAATCATAATTTTTACTTATTTACACAGGGGTTATAAACACAAAAAGGCCGGACGTGGGGAAGGGGATGACACCAAAGCGTGGGTGTTCAGGGGGAGTACAGATATCTTTCAGAACATGGTATTGGCTGGGTGAAGGTTCAGGGGACAGGTTACTATGACTCTGTCTATGATTCACTTGTCCTTATCTAAGATGGTATTATCCACCAAGGCTACCTATTTACAAGGGTACGACAGATTCTTAATGCCATGTCACGCATAGTTTTGGTTGGTCGGGAATTTACTACATAGATTAGGTAGTAGTCTCTGCCTCTCACATGGTGGGGTTATACACATACACCACCAGACCCAATTGAAACTATTTTGATAGGATAATAGGGTTATATTGAGACATACAGTTAGCTTGCCCTGTAGTGTGTCCTAAGATGTACTTAACTTTAGAAAACGAGTCCTAATAGCTCTCAAAGGAAACCAAGTATATCTCACAAGCCAATCGGCCTCATGTGAGCCACATACCAGTAGCAAACAAGGCAGAGATTTCCTTATCTCCTCAAAATTTACAATCTGGCTTTAAGACTTGAAAGTCTTTTGCTGCTGAAGATAGGCACACCCACATAGGATATTAGGAAACTGCCTGCCTGCCTAGGGAATAGCACCACCCATAGTGGGCAGGCCCTCCCACCTTGATCAACATACTATTTTATAGTACCCTTGTTCTATGTACCTAATCAGAACAGAAGTTTAATGTCAGTAGGCAAAACCCTTAAACTTGGTCCCAGATGAGTTATCCTCCAGGAATCTCAGAATCGTCTCTACTTACTTTAGATTTCACTTCTTTCAGGTTTTTCTCCACAACCTTTCTTGCTGGACTTTGCCTTCCTACTGCAAGTCACAGTGTCACTTTTTCAACACTGGTACAGCTCAAGACTCTAGCTCTGAAGACCTGTGCACTATGTTTCTAAATGCTCTTCAGATGGATGCTCTACTTCAGTATCTAAAAAAACCTAGCTACACAGTGGAGTCACCTGGGGAGCTTTCAGGATTTCCTGTTTAGATTGTACCAGCTATCAAACCAGAATTGCCAGCATAGGACCTGGCAGCAGTGTTCTCACAGCTCCCCGGTGATGCCAGTGTCCAGTCAAGGTTGAGCCCAAATCCTATAGACAGATTTGTTACTGACCTGGAGCTCTGTAGCAGACCTGTAGCTCATGTTATAAGTGCACTCTTCAAACAAAAGTTTCTGAATGAGTAAATCCAGTAAGTTGCACACAGCTAATTGTCAAATAGTCACTGTCATAGCTTCTTTTTCTGTTGCTGTGATAACATACTCTGATAAAAGCAACTTAAGAGAGAAAAAATTTATTTGGCTCATGATTCCAGGTTACATCCCATTATCATCATGAGGAAATCAAGATAGCAAGAACGTGAAGTCGTTAGTCACAGTACATCCACAGTCAAGAGCAGAGAACAATGAATGCATGACAGTACTCAACTCGCTTTCTTTTTAACAGGTCAGAATCCCTTTTCTAGGGAATGGTACCACCCATAGTGTGCAGGTCCCCCCACCTCAATAGCATAGTCATGCTGTTGAGCCATGCTCACAGGGCAAACTAATGTAGACAATCCCTTGTTGAATTTCCTTTCCCAGTGATTCTAAATTATGTAAAGTTGACAATCAAAACTATCACAGCCATATAAAATCATTGAGTTCATTTTTCTTCTCCATGAAATAAGGACATTTTTAAAAATTAAGCATTATGAACTCAAGAAGCTAAAAATCTCTTATGATTAAGAAGATAGTGATAAGTACAATTTTTAATAAGACCTTTGTATGGATGACATCTTTAGTTAATAATTAGATGCAGAGTGGATGAATAGATTTAATAAACAAGCCGGCAATATAGCTTAGCTGCTTGCCACCAAGATCTGGTGAGCTGGCTGGCCTGGAACTGTCAGTATAGACCAGGCTGATCTCAGTTTGAGAGTTCTACCTGCCTCTGTCTCCCAGGTGCACCCATTTGCTTTGTTTTCTATTTCTATTCTTATTCCTTGAGAGAAGTAGAATCTGTGCATTGTACTTAATAGTTTTCTTTATTTTTCTGTCTAAATTTCTCAGTTTAATCATCAGCTAGCCTGATTTTAATAATTTGTTTTTATTTTATAAATATATTTATTTGGATGCATTTAAAGTGGTAATTTGGCTGATAACTTTAGATATTTTTATCTATTTTCTATTTAAAATTATAAAGGTTCTTTTTTTTCTCTTAATAAGTTATTCATAAACCTTGCTCTGATACTTGCCTAAGCTTTCTTGGATTCTCAGCAGTATTGTTATATATGAAAATGTCAGTATTACCACAGAAAATCCAACTAAGAATTTAAGAGTACCAAAAGCTTAAGGAATCCATGTAAGCAAAGTATTCAGAATTCATATCAGTGCAAAAAAAGCATTCCTTCTTTCAAAACTGACCACAGGAAATGAGGGTTCTGCCTTTTAAAGCACTGTGTGCTTTACTTTAAAACCGTATAGTAAGGTCCAGAACATTTCCTAACTGTCCAGTTCTGCCTCAGCGACTGGCCTGTCAGTCGCCATGGACGTGCTTTTCAGCTGAGCTGGCGGAAGCCTTTCATCTCTCTGGCTCCTCTCTAAACAGAGGGGGAAAGGGGGGCACTAAGCCTTGGGATGATGACACATGGATTTCCTGAAAAGCTTCCAGTGCCAGAGGTGAATAAGTTTGCCTTGCTGGCCGCATGTGATCTGATGTCAGTGCGTGAAACAGATTTAGGGAGCATAGATTAAAAAGGCGAAGCTCAAGAGGAAGAAAACACTGTAGCTGTACATTCCGGTGGACAAAATCCACTTTCCAAAGGAAGAAAGTCACATCCAGATGTCCCACACAATTAAATTTGAACATTGTTTTGACTCAGAATTTGGTCTTTGATTTCTGAGACATTTTTATAATGTGTCCATTAAAGAAAAAGTGGGCTGGCCAGGGAGAAGTGGGAAGGGGTAGGAGGGGTGAATATTATCAAAATGCCTTGTATGAAATTCTCAAAGAAGTAATAAAATGGAGGGAGAAAATAAGTAAGTGCTATTACTTTAAAAAATTATATTACACTGAAAGGCAAATTGAACAATGTGAAACCTTCCTTTCTTAGGCTTATCTAGAAGGAAGTTACTAAATTGGCAGTTAGTTTACTGGAAAAACTTAATTAAACATTAACATTCACTAGAACCTAGAGGCCCTAGTTTCTGATCATGTTACATTCTGTATAGCTGAAATACTCTCATCTAGGAAAAGGGCTAAATTAATTGTACCTCTTGCCCTATCATGGTTATAGAACATGTTTTCCACTTAATTCTGGCTGTCGTCAGTACCTTCTATTCTAGTTCCCCTTTGTGCTGGAGAACATAGAGTTACAGAAGAAGGTGAAGCAGGTTGAAAATGATAAAGGTGACTGTGGATTAGATATGAATATGATGGGTTGTAGTTTTTAAAAATCATAGTTTACTTAAAAATATTTAAGAAACTATGTTTCTTAAATTGTTCTTCAAGCTTACCATATTTGATTGCTGTCTACCTATAAAAATGTTATGTATGTAAAGGAAAATGTGTTAATCGCTAAGTTTTGTTAATGTTTAGAAGGGTAAAATAGCTAATGTAAAACGTTTTTCTTATACATTTTAAAGGTTTTTTTTTTTCTGATGTTCGGTTTTTAAAAAGTCCTTATTGCTTTGGAGGCTTTTTCTTGGCATAGTGACTTTAAAAAACAATTGTGGCTAAGTACATTACCTTTTGTCAAAATGGTGATATTTTGGATGATACTTGGGGGCTGCCAGAGACTTTGTAACAAGGGTGCCATTGCTAGGATGCATTTACAGCAGTGGTGTGTCCATCCCAGGTCTCTAAATTGCACCCACAAAGCTGTGGGTTTATCTATAAATGAACCATTTCATATGTCATGCCTTTATTATATAAAGATAAAACATCACCTAATACATTACATCCAAATGCTGAGCGTCTGTCCTCAGATGGAAGGAAGAGCAGACGTGTAAAAACATTGACAGTGTATATCATTAATGGCACGTTTAGCTTGAACAAATCACGGTCTTTGTATTTGAACTGCCTGGTTTCCAGAACATAATGTCCATCTGTACAATCTGTCTATAAAATATATCATCTCCCTATTCTTAATATTCAGGTATGAAGTTGTCTCTTGCACTTACCTCTTAATTTTGATATTTACTATTCGTAAAGAGTACAACTTTTTAAAATTACATAAATTTCTTTAGAAATATAAGATAGCCTTAACTGCTTCTATCGAAAAGACTAGAAATAGACCAATATTTCTGGATATGTCTTTCAAAACCATGCTGTGTGGAAGAGTTGTGGTTGGCACTTGGGAGTAGAAAGTAGCAGTGACTCATGCTGCGAGCACAATCGAATGGTCTGAGAATCTACAAGACTTTTTAAGAAGCCACTATTGTTTAAAGCATTAGTTTGTTCTACCCCTATACAGTGGGTGCTTGCTCTCCAATATACAGTCGGGGCACATTGTGAAGTATTATGGAACCTCCTGCTCTTCTGTTTTCCCCATAGCTGTCTGTACAGAGCTTCACTGGAGGGGATCATTCAATAAAAGCCCCGAATGTACTTGTCTGAATAAATTCCTTAATGTTTATGCCACAAGATATGCACATTATTAACTTTCATTCTGGACAGTAATTATTGTCCTCGCCATGATATGTGTTGGAGTATGTAGAAGAATACCATTGTAGTAGATTCTGATTTCAATGTGGGGGAAGAAGTTCATTTCCACATTGATGGTTGAGTATTGTAGTTTTGTTTGGGGGCTCGGGAAGCTGACTTTTATCATTAGAGAGTTCAGTTCTTGTTTTTAGATCATTTCTAGGTGGATACTGTCTCCTTGCCATCTGAAGTGGTTTTGAACAAGGAGTCCAGAATGATTCCATCAACGGATCATGGATGGGAGGTTCTTCTGGAACTTGAAGGGTCGTGTCACTCTTCTGTGGTCTTCCAGATGCCTTTGTTCCCTACTCGTTGGGTAGATATAGATCTTGACCATACATGTATATTTTCCTCACACTGACGTTACACTGACTTAAGAAATGCTGGGCTCTGAGGCCCTAAGACTTTGGGCATGTTTTATCATTTATCAGTATTTCGGCCAGCCTCTTTCATCTTGCAGAGCTCTTCCTTAGCAGAGGCACAGTTGTGATCCCACATGCAGCTTTAGAACCCCTCCGTTAGGTTGATTGTGTCTTCTCTAAAGTTAGAAATAGAGCCTCACTGGGCAGTTGTGGTGCACACCTTTAACCCTAGCACTCAGGATGCAGAGACAGGAAGATCTCTGAAATCAAGGCCAGCATGGTCCACAGAGTGAGTTCCAGGACAACCAGGGCTACATAGAGAAACCTTGTCTCAAAACCAAACAAAAACAAACAAAAGAACCTCAGTGTTGCAGGTACCATTTATAGCAGTGAGTAACTCTTTGAAAAATCTATTGCTAATTAAGAACTGACTGCATTTTGTGTCTGTTCCCCTGCACCAGAATGCAGTAAGTATAAACTCTTTGCAGTGCTGGTCTGTTGCATGTGCCTGTGCTAATAGCTTCTCCAGTTTCTGTGAATTTTGTAGCCAATAGATGCTGACTAATTGTGTGGCTGTGTGCAGAAAACAGTAAAGATTAACGGCAATATAATTTAGCTTGAATTTAATCCATAAGCTGTAATTGTGAAGCTTTGCTTTCGGTTCCTTACTTGTTCGTGTGTATTTCATAGTCTTGTTTGGAAAGAGCACACAGCACATCATGTATCCAAGGACACTAGTCATTTCCGTCTCTCTCCTTCCTCGTCAGTGGACACTTGAAACTTTAGCATCATTGCGTTGAATTGCTTCATCAGCACAGATTCTCAAATTTTCTCTTTATGTTTGTTTTCCACTGTGAGAGGTCTGCTTGTATTAGGCCCTCCAATATTATTTTTTTTATTTGTGGTCATGGTGTTATAGAAGGGTATATTTTACCAAACCAGAAAATCCTGATGTTTCTCATATGAAATGACTGTGCTGCTGCTTAAAAGAGTAAAGCATCTGACAGCTACAGTGGACTGACTTTACTTCCTAATAAAAATTGTTAACTGTGGTTTTAAAGAGTTTGTGTGAAAAGGCGTCTGGAGAGGTGAAAACACACGCTTGCTTCTTTAGTAAAAACCTTCAGGATGTTGAGAAACATTGATGCCTAACTAAACTTGGATGAGCGAGGTCAGTGATAGTGGAATCCTGTGGGTCGTTTATGGCTTGGACTCAGACGTTTCCTCTGATCACCGCATTTTGGGTGTTTACAAATCCTTCGCAAGATTCCAGACAAGGAAATAGTCAGAGGTTCTCTTGTGACCCCATTCAGGTCTGCTTAAGGTAGGACTAAGGTTAATTCTTAAAAACCAGCTTTCAGAAACCTTTTTGATTTTGTCACTTGTAGAGAGATGACAAGGCCAGTCCCTCTGCTTACACACGAGGAATGGTGAGCCTCAGACTACCCTTGCTGAGGTGTTCCTTGTTAGATTAGGACTGGCCACCTCAGTGGGAGCAAGTCATGTTTACCAGAGGTGGAGTCTTTGTTACCTTTTGCCCACTGCCAGTACCTCTTGGCAAAGATGGGATGTAAAAGTGAAGAAGACAAGCTTCAACACCACATCTGTGTCATTCTGGAAGGTTCTAATAAAGCATGTTCCTTCAGCAGATGGGATTTGTTCTCCAGTGTGTTCATTAGCTCTGTGGATTGTTCAATATTATTTCATCACAGAGCTTTTATCAGAGAATATATTATAAGAGGTAATTAATATGAGGCAAAACTTCTGAAGAGGAACCATGGGGTACCTGAGAGAGCAGATTTGGCCTTCTGAGAAGAGAGATCTTGTCTCTGGCTGAGGGGGATTACAGTGTCGATGTGGCCTTCTGAGAAGAGAGATTGTCTCCATCCACCGAGGGGATGGCTTGATGCTTTGATTTCCATGGATTTGTGTGATGCGTTTACTGGCTCAGTATGTGTTTGGTATTTACAAGATATAGAATGGCGTGAATCACAGTTGGCAAGATGGCACATATGTGAAGCTAGTCAATACATGTATGTTTCTGTGCACACATTTACAAACAGGGCATTGAGTGAGGGACCTGATTCTGGTTGGAGATTAAGGTAGGAAGCCCTGAGAATGAACCATTTGAAAGTTGTTGACAGGGATTTACTGAATTTCAGGGGGAAATTAGAACCACAGATGGGATGCTTCTCTACCATCTAAAACTCCCCATTCTGGTACTGCGGCTTCTGTGCATATCTCATTTGTTCACTGACTCATGAGCCATTCCCCACGTGCTCGCAAGGCACGTCTGTCCTGGGAGCTTGTGTGGGGCCACAGTCTAGTGTAAAGGGTGCTGGGTGGCATTTCAGATGGGTTGAAGTGTTGAGTGTATTCCTTAAGGAGAGCTAGTGACATGGTTATAGTGTATTTCCTTCTTTTCACACAGGACAACAGCTTCGAGCAGTTCATTATTAATTACTGTAATGAAAAACTTCAACAAATTTTCATCGAACTTACCCTCAAAGAAGAGCAAGAGGAGTATATTCGGGAGGTAAAGTTGAAACAGTCTAAAAGGTTTCTCCATTATAACTAAAAATCTGTATTTGAAGACCATCTGCATAACCCAAGAATCTGTTCTAAGTTTAATATGTCTTCAGATATATTTTGTTTGTATGGCGGCTGTGCTGACTGTTCCACTAGTTCTCAAAACAATACCTGGTACATAGTAGGTTGTCATTAAATAGTAGCTAGTGACCTTCAGTCTCATAGGTTCCACTGTAATTATGTAAAATTATATTGTGCTAAGAAAATGGAGATGAATAAATAAACTGGGTCCACATGCTGGACTAGCACTTAGACATAGAAGGAAATGAGCGATTAACACACACAGCATGGATCATATGCATTATGATAAATGAAAGAAACCCGATTCCATCCATCTTAAACTGAGAGCTATAGATAGATTGTCCGTAGAAAGCCACCATCAATGATTGCTGGGGCTTTACGAGTTTGAATGGTATGACAAGAGGGAATTTGGGGACTGACTGCAGTTATGATTGTAGATTATGAATGATCTGACACTAAGAACTATATACCAAAAAATCGCTATCACTACAGTGAAATTTGAGAATTCTTAGAGATTTTGCTGAATCTTAAAAAAAAATTGATTTTAAAAATTTATACATAACATTTGTTATATAACACTATATTCTGGGTGTTTTTAAGGACTAACTCATTTAATGTCATCTTAACCAGAAATAATTGTTTGTAAAGTTCTTTCATCTTTAATTTTAAACCATAAACTTGGTTTTCCTCCTTTATTTTTTAAACTAAACATTCACCTTTTAAGTGACTGTTTTCTTATTCCTATATTTTTGTTTGTTTTTCATTTGCTGTAACATTTTAGGAATACTATTAACTGTTTACCTTCTTTTTTTAAACATTTTAAACATGCGGCTGTGAGCATGCTCCAGTGCATGTGAAGGCCAGAGGATAACTTGTGAGAGTTAACTCTTTCCTAAAATGTGGGTTCCGGGGATTGATTTCAGACTGAGCCATCTTAAGATTCCACTGTATTCCATTTTAAAGACAAAATTAGCAGTGTAGCCCAAATGAACTTAAAACTCATGATAGTTCTGTCTAAGATGGATAGTTAAATAGACAGGCAGACATAGATAGATAGATAGATAGATAGATAGATAGATGATAGATAGATAGATAGATAGATGATAGATAGATAGATAGATGATAGATAGATGATAGATAGATAGATAGATAGATAGATAGATAGATAGATAGAGCTTTGTTTTCCGTGAGTGCATGCTAATACATGTGGATGCTCATGTACTTGTTTTTAAACAGGTATCTTACTGTGTAGCCAAGGATATCCCTGAATAAAGGTTTGCTCCATCTGCCTTACTCTCCGAGTGCCAATGTTACGGGATGCACTCCTGCGTGTATTTTTCTAATAGGATTGCTAATCCCCAGTGGCTTAATAAAACAATCCATTAAACCAAACTGTTAATATATCTTTGTTTTGTTTGTTTTAGAATGACCATTTTCCTTCAGAAAAGTTTTGTGCTTTTCTGGCAACTTTCTGGTAATATAAATATCCTAAAATCAAGAATCATTGTCTTCCTTTCTTCTCATGTTACAGAGACTGCCAGGGAGTTAATGTATAGATTACTTGAAATACTTCTAAGAGAATATAAGCAGATTCCTCGCTTGTTATATAAATAACATTTCTTCTCCTAAGAACACTAATGTCTGCGCTTAGAGATGGAGGTTAGGCAGACAGAATGAAGGCAGTTCACCTCACTGGTTTGGCTCTGTGGGTACGTTTTCCATGGTGTGTTCTATGGAAAAATACTTTCTCTCCATATTGAGCTGTTTTACGCATGAAATAGTTAACTGACTTGGAACTTAGCATTGATTCTAAAATTACTTTTGCCTCGTGATGACAAAAACTCCGGGCCTTAGTTGCTGGGATCAAGTTCTGCCTGATTTTCTTATAAACATGGTAAATATATACAGAGCAATATTGACCCGAGGGCCTGCTGAGTAAATATTTGGCTTAGAGCCCATGAAGTGCATGGGAAACAGTGACAGATGGGAGAGTAGAATGGGAAGCAGCCTTGGAGCAGGTCAAGGGCAATTGCTTCCATCGGTTCATGTCAGTGGTGGACTGCTGTGTTGAGGAGGCTTTGGAATGGAAGACAATGTTGACGGCTCTGGCTCTATAAAGAGAGAACTTCAGACTGAGAGTGAAATGGGGGGGGGCAGGAGCAGTTAATTCTCAGACGGCACTGCGGCACTGTCACATGAACTTGATTGTGTTCCGTTTTGTCTTTAGGACATAGAATGGACTCACATTGACTACTTCAACAACGCTGTCATTTGTGATCTAATAGAAAATGTGAGTACTTCGGTATTAAAGGAAGCTTTAGTAGTATAATTAACCTTGTACAAATGATCTCACTGCCTTTATAGTATGTATCCATATTTTATACTTTTCTCTGTGTGCTGGGAACTACTTTGTTAGAAGACTTTATGGTAACCCTAAGTACTCATTCTCCACTCTTGAGTGAATGCATGGAAAGCTTTTATTATGGTACTTAGTCAAAATCCCCTGGTCTTGTTGCCCTGTCACAGCCCTTTTATGACCTCTTGGCCACCAGCATTTGTGTGCTGAGAATCCAGGCCCCTGGGGAATGACTATGCGTGCTGACCAAAGCAGACGTTTAGGGGTTTGCACATCAATATGCCCGTTTCATGTCTACAGCCTAGTGCCCTCCTACTGTACTACTGAGTTTAAGGTAGAAAGAGGGAAGAGGCACAAACCTTGAAGCTGGATTAACAGGTCATTACTGGCCTAGCTTTGATTCAGAGAATTCAGAGAGGATGCTGTGAGTGTGACGGCAGGTGGCAGAGAACCTGGAATTTTTCAGAGTGTATGTGAGTTTGAAAAGGATAAAAACAGGGTGTGTGGGGGGGAATTACTGGGCAATTTTTAGGAAGCTGTTTGAATGTATGTTTTTGGTTTTGGGCCATATAGTATATTTTATTGTAGTGAGTCACCTGTGGGAAGCTGCATTTGTGTGGAAACAGGAAGCCTCTTTGCCCACCTTAGTGTTGGTTGCTTGTACTTCTGCTCCTGATGTAGTCATTTGAGACAGTGTGCATTCTTATTTCTCCTGCCAACTTTTCACCTGTCCAGGAGATGTATACTGTGTTCACAGGATACTCTCTTGCTCTCGAGTGTTCAGCAGACACTCTGTACTCATCTCAAATCAGCCCGTGTGGAAACTACATGATTGGCCAGTGTTTTCCCATCAATATGCAAGATACTCTTGAAAACATGAACTTAGATTTAGTTGAGCATGGGAAGCATAAATAATCCAAATCATCACTCCTTCCTGATAAAAAAAATTTTTTTGCTTTGGAAACTTTGGCCAGCATTAGGAGTGTTGTCAATCTACATAAAGAATTCAGAGTTCTCTCCTCTAATCCACAAATCAGACATTTCCTCAAGTTTTTGGTTTTTTTCCAAGCAAATTTTGTTACCTGAGGTCTTTGCTGGGGGAAGTTTTACTAGAAATGCAATACACTTAAATAGACCCATTTATCTAACAGAAAGTCCCTTGTATAAAGGATTGAAGAAACTCGTGTTCATGGAAGAGTCCAGAGCTCAAAGGAAGTGCTTCCTTCCAGCACCAGTGAACAACAGTGTCTATTCTGGGGGTGTAGTGAACATAGTTGAGAGCCTGCTCTTCCCTTGGGTTTTGTGTGGAATGAGTAAATGCTGGTCAGAGGAACTCATATCCTTCTGGGGACAGAGCGTTTGCCTTGGTGGAAGTGGGCGGGGTTAAGGGTCAGTGGCTTGGATTGTTTCTGGAATTGCAACTTAAGGGCTCTGGGGACAGTCACAGGAAGAGCACTGCCTTTGTTAGCAAAGTAGAAGATTCCTGATTTCTGGTTTAGTCTAGGGCTGGCCTATCTTGAAATAATAGAGTCTGAGCACACAAGTAAAATTTCACTCATATTTAATACCTATTTAGATATTTTATATTGAACAAGAGTTTTATTCTAAACATGGTTTTGAACAGCACTTGATTGCATAATCGTTAAGAACAACATCCTGAAACACAACACCAACCCCCTCCCCCAGAAACCCAGCGTTACTCTGAATCTGAACAGTCTGGTAACGTGAGACCTATGTATTTCCTAAGCTGTGAAGCAAACAGAAGACATAGGAGATGAGCCAGGGTTAGTAGCATGATTTAGACACCGTTCTATCATGTTGGCTTCTGACTCAGATTGGGTTTTGGATTTGAGGCCCATGCACATTTTTCTGACAGGGTGAACTTCATTTTTACTGAGGGTGAGATGACTCTGGGTCCTGTCTGTTGAGAAAGAGACACAAAGGTTGATGCCCCCACCCCAACACATCTGGGTCACTCTGGAAAGGAGCTGGCTTCTGTGACCTTTGCGATTCTGTTTTCTGTTACAGCTGAACAGAAACTTACCTGTAATTAAGTCAGTTGTGTTTGATGTTAAGATTAGGACTAATTATTAGAGCAGCACAGCAAAGAAGGAAGGAGGGAAGGAAGGAAATACCTTTATTTCTTTCCTCCCAGAACACAAATGGAATCTTGGCCATGCTGGATGAAGAGTGCCTGAGACCTGGCACTGTTACAGATGAGACCTTCCTGGAAAAGCTGAACCAAGTCTGTGCTACTCACCAGCACTTTGAAAGCAGGATGAGCAAGTGTTCCCGATTCCTCAACGACACAACCCTGCCCCACAGCTGCTTCAGAATCCAGCATTATGCTGGCAAGGTACAGGGGAGCACCCCAGGCCCGCGCACAGTGTTTCTGGGCCTCCTAGGAGAGGGTGTGGCGTTGGAGACTAGCGAGAGCAGCCAGTGCTCACTGGCAATTGAGCCTGGACCACGGTGAGCTACATTTTGTTAACACAAAAAAAGGAAAAGCAAACCAGTGGCCTTAATGAACACTACAAAGTATCTTTATGTTATTTTATTATTTTTAGCTGTTAAGCTGTTCTATCAAAATATCTAGAACACTGATAAAGGGTTGGTAAATTGTGCCAGAAGAAAGGTCTACTGTAAGGTTTTAAAAGCACAAAACATTTAGCAAAAATCAAGAATTCTTCAGTTGAAATTTTGTGAGACACTAGGGAAAACACCTAGTTAAATAATCTTTTCCTCTGCATTTGAGGAAGTTAATTTCAATAAAACAGTTTGAATAGTAGGCTAACTTTTAGAATTCGAAAAAGATTATTGATTGGAGTCAATGCTGCCTTTATAAATATGAATGGAAGCTTCACAGGAGAATTCCTTAGTTATACATTTATTGAAAATGAGATAATCCTGGATTGCCTTTGATTTCAGGACACCAGAGCATTGGCCCTTTGCTTTGCTTCATTGGCCCATAGTATTAAAAGCTACATTCCTCCCTGGTTTCTCTGTTGCTTAGGATGTCTGTGAAAATGTCCATCTTGTCTGTTTTCAAACCCTTTCTACTTTGAAATAGACTAGACTAGCATGTGAGAAAAAAAATTTAAATTCTCAAATACATTCAGACATATACCCATACCAAAAAACATCTAACATCCTTTAAAAATGTTATGATAACATTTTTGGAGTTTATTCTTGCAAATCCTGAAGGACGTTATAGGCTTTATTTTGATTCCTTTTACACCTTCAAGAGACGGAACTCAAAGTTGGAAGCAAACTTAGTATCAGTGTGTGACTAGTGTACTGGGGTTTCTGATATTGGAGGGATCTGGGTGTCATCATTGTTTGACACTGTCCTGTGCAGTGAGCCTGCAGTGAGTCCCATGTGCTGTCACTGTGATCCACAGGTGCTATACCAGGTGGAAGGATTTGTTGACAAGAACAATGACCTTCTGTACCGGGACCTGTCTCAAGCCATGTGGAAGGCTGGCCACGCCCTCATCAATTCTCTGTTCCCTGAAGGGAATCCTGCAAAGGTCAATCTGAAAAGACCTCCTACTGCAGGGTCTCAGTTCAAGGCGTCCGTGGCCACCCTGATGAAAAACCTGCAGACCAAGAATCCAAACTACATCAGGTGCTTCTGGAACTTGAGTTCTTGTCTAAGAGCCCTTAACAAAGCCTCTAGTTTTGTGGTTGTTAGGTTTTTTTTGCTTTGTTTTCTTTCATTTTGTTTTTTCCAGCTTCTAAGGTCATCTTAGATGGGATCCCATGCTTGGGATTTAGGAAGGTCCAACTAGGGTTAAAATTTGTAGAGTGTGCTTGTACTAGAAGCAGTAGGAGGTTTGCTGTCTGATAGATCAGATGTCAGCACACACCTTGCCCTTGGAATTTCAGTTAGGGAGGAACCAGAGTGAATGGCATTTTTTATATGTGTGTATCATTTACATGATATTTATATCAGTAGAAACACAAATAAGCACATTAACCTGCCTTGATTTACCCAAGTTAGAGCACATATTGGGAGAAAATGTCATTTCTCAAAAATAGCCAGTGGTCTTTAATCGTTTGCTTTCCTAAGTCTCGGTTGAGTAGAGTTTCTGAATTTTCTTGAGGCACCATTTACATGAAGTGATACACACAGATTTGAGGTGAACAGTTCAATTACTTTATAATTGTGATGTTTACCTTGGCAGCATCACCTAGGTTGAGACATAAAACATACACCATCACCTTAGGGAGTTTTTTGTTGTTTGGTTTTTATGTGTTCCCCAAGGTTGTGAGGTGGACCTCATAGGCTTGCTGCTAGGATCTTGGCAGCCTGATTTCAGACATAAGGCTATAAACTCTTACCATTTACTGTCCTTGATCTCTTTATCAATAACCAATTCAGTGTATGTATAGGAGACTGATTCAGAACTTGGTAGACTTTCCCATTGATTTGTCTGTTTCCCTTGTCTAATTAATACATAGAGTAGATTTAAGTGGTAAAAGGAAAAGTATAAAACATCAAGACAGGCAGGCCAGGCAGTGGTGGCACACACCTTTAATCCCAGCACTTAGGAGGCAGAGGCAATCGGATTTCTAAGTTTGAGGCCAGCCTGTATACCATACAGAGTGAGTTCTAGGACAGCCAAGGCTATACAGAGAAACCATGTCTCGAAAAACAAAAAACAAACAAACAAACATCAAGACAAAACTGGGTAAGATTTAATTGTATGCAGTGTGTATTTAAAGAGATGACTTAACAGTTGTATAGCCACAACCATGGTTGTTTAGTAGTAGTATTAGTCAGGATAGGGATAGCTGGTGTGTGATCCAAGGCTCATAATGACTGCCACAAGTCTGGCATTTTATTTCTGTGTAAGGACTTTGCGGTGTAAGAGCTCTGCGCACTAATAATAGCAAAATTCCTTCTGTTTTGTGGCTCTGCCATTTCCAAGGTGTATTCTTCTTTCTTCCCTGTGCTCAAAGATGGATGGCACCGTGTCAACACCCACAGCCACTGCTTAGCTGACTGGGGCCTGCCAAATAGAAGAGAGGAGTCATAAACTTCTTCCTTTTAAGCACCCAGAGTACATTAGTTCTGCTTTGATACTAAAACTTGGTCTTATTACTATACCAATTACTGGCAAAGGAGGCTGGGGATGGAGTCCTTCCTAAGCAACAAAGAGCTCTGTTACGAAAGGACAAAGGCCAGGAAGCACAGTGTGGTCTGTCTTCTATGGCCTTGCCTCCAACTTTTCAGATTTTTACATATGTAAATATGTATGTTAGCCCATTCAGATCTCAGTTTGAATTCCCCAGAATCCATGTAAAAAAAGCTTGCCACAGCACGACCTGCCTATAATCCTTGTGCTGGAGAGTCAGGGTCCTCCTGGAGTCATTGGCCTGCTACTCTAGCTGAGTGTCTGGGCTCAGGGTGAATGAGTATATACACACACATGCATAGGTAGATACATTCATGATCTTAAAGGGTTCCTTACTCCTGTCTTCTGTGTGACTCCCCTCCTCACAGAGGAAACAGCAGTACAGATTCAGGTTACGCAGTGTACATCATTTTCAAACTTCTTTCATTCAACAAAATGTCATTGGCAATCATCAGTGCCATTGAATCTCTTAATATTTTTTTAATTACAGTGTATGCAATATTGTACTTATTCTTAGTTTACTGTGCAGTGGTTTGAGATAATTAGAAATGATTTGATTTTCTAAGAATAGTAACTGACCCCTCTGAAATGATTAGATGTACATCACTGAGTAAGATTCATTGACAGAGTTTACAACTTAAAATACTTGAAATGTTTTAGGTGCATCAAGCCAAATGATAAAAAGGCAGCTCACATTTTCAGTGAGAGTCTCGTGTGCCATCAGATCAGGTACCTGGGTCTTTTGGAGAACGTTCGAGTGAGACGAGCAGGCTATGCCTTCAGGCAGGCCTATGAACCTTGCCTGGAAAGATACAAGATGCTTTGCAAACAAACATGGCCTCACTGGAAGGGACCGGCAAGGTAAGGGACTCTCCGGCTGCCGTGATCATCAGCTTTTAAAGTATCCAAGTAGTATCGTGGCTTTGATTTTGTTTTGTCTTGTGTCTGTATGTAAAGTTAGGTATCTGCAGTCATTAGGATACCATGGTAGATAATGCTCACTTTGCTATGGGGGTGTAGATTTTCTTTGACATTGAAATGGAACATATGGACTCTGCACTTGGAACCTGAATGACTATAAATGTTTCAGGTATACACATGGTGACTTGATGGCTAATATGTGAACCTTGTAGATTATAGACGGTTAGAGACGAAACCTCTTGAATCGCCATTCCCAGCTGTCTGATTTTCACCAAGGGATATGTTCTTAGAAAGAATGGGAGGGTGAGGTAAAGGTCTCACCTGTGGCTTTATGTGTCGCAGTCCATCAGTAGACTTGAGAAGCAGGTGGGATTCAGTATCAGCATGAGCTTGTCAGGTTGGACTGGAAAATATGACTTGGCCATGAGTCTTTCCTGATTCCTGTAGTCCAGAGCAGAATAGTGGGCACTGCAAGCCTTCCCTTCAGAGGTTCCTTGTTGACTGTGAGTTGTCCACATGCAGAGAGAACTTGTGTGCTGGAGAGCAGCTGTCACAGGAGAGAAATCTCTACTCTCAGCAGTCAGAGTTGCTGTTTGTGGGGGCTGTAGAAGTCTGAATACTGCAGGAGGGCCAGCATGCCTGCTTCATGGGTGAGGCAGGCACTTGGGAACTTTAGTCTTGTTGTGCCAAGGTTATGTGCACATTCTTAGCTGGACCCAGCAGTTCACAGCAGATTGAGCGGTAATTAGACATGCAGCCTGAGCTACGAAGAAGACGGAAGTATAATCTGATGTCTAATGCAGACCCAGGGTATTGTTTCTACACACCATTAATTTCTAGGATATTGTGCTAAATATGCCATAACTGGGAGCATTATTTATTCCCCATCTTGTAGGCAGTCCACAGCTTGATGGAGCCAAGCTAATTTTAGAAACTGCTGTTGAAAGCAAGGTCAAGACCTTCTTCCCGCCACATGAAGCCCACGTTCGGTAGCATCTCATTGGTCTGGCACTTAACACTGTTTCAGGCTGTGCTTGGCCTCTGCAGAATTAGAAGAATATTGAACTGTTTCACAAGAGGGGCTGAGGAGATGACTCAGTGGTTGAGAGCATTTGCTGCTTTTGCAGAGGACCTGGGTTAGGTTCTCCACGTCTGCATGGCAGATCACAGTGTCTGTAACTCATGTTCCAGGGCATCCAGTGCCCTCTTCTGGTCTGCACAGGCACCAAGAATACATGTGGTGCACACACACACACATTCCTGGCCCCCGCTGATACATTAATTGACTTGTTTTGTATTGCTAATAAAATCAGGATATACCTAAATTTCTTAGTATTTAGTTCTGAACCTAGATTTCCTTTTATAGTGTTTACTAATTTGGGTTAGTTTGGGAAAACAAATCTTAAATCCTTTGGTAGAAAGATGATGGTTGCCTGAAGACTAGTTACTCTAAACAGTGTAGCAGGAGAGTAGTTACTCTAAACAGTGTAGCAGTGCTGGGCCTAGGGATGGGTCTTCAGGTAAAGGACTGCATGGCCTGACCACCTAAGTTTGATTCCAAGGGCCCACATGGTGGAAGGAGAGAATCACTTTCTACAAGCTGTCCCTGACCTACATACGCACATACACCCCTAATGTCACTTTATAGTGTAGCTTATTTGTGTGTTAATGAGAATATGATGACATATGATATGATACTTAGTCAAGTCATTTTTGTAATTCAGGAAAAACATTGTTTAAGGGTTTGTTTACTCTTTTAGGTCTGGCGTGGAGGTTCTGTTTAATGAGCTAGAGATTCCTGTGGAAGAGTACTCCTTTGGTAGATCCAAGATATTCATCCGAAACCCGAGGACAGTATGTAACTTTACGTTCTGAACTTGAATCCTGTGTATGTGGCGTAGCTTCTGAGATACCACAGTCAAGGCCATATTCTTTTATCTGGCTGAAGTGTCTTAGAGCTGGAGCAAGTAAGAGATGGTATTTATACAACACCAAGGCCATCTGATAGGTTGTACAGAACTTAAGGAATGAAGACAAAACGATCGAATCAAACCTTGGGTAAACCTCCCTCCCTGATTCTAATTCATAGCAACTGGAAAGACCCATCAGTATTTGCAGCACCTAAGTTGCACAGTAGTTTTTAGAATCACAGCTCCATAGGTGCTGGAGAAACACGGAAGGAAACAGTGTTTAAAGTGTATCAAATTCATGGACCTCCTTAGAGTCTTGGGAGTCTTTGTATAAAACAGATGAGCGTAAAGTATCATTAATATCACAACATGATTTAGTGATAGTGAACATTTAGAGAGCTTGAGAAATACTTAGGTTGTTGAAGAAACAAGGCTGCCAGCGACTCTTCACAGAGCATGCATTTCTGGCCCTCTGTGGACCGATGAGGAGTAGTGCTTTCCTGGCCGAGCATCCTTTACTTGAGAATCTGAACTCCAGAGTAAACTAGATCTTCTATGAATCCATCAAAGTACTTTCCTCATGCACAGGTGATCTGTAGCATATATCGTTCACGTAGCTCATTTTAATCCACAGCCTGCAAATTCCTTTCATGTATGCCATTAGGTTTGGAGGATTTGGGCTAAGTCTGTCTATTGTTTTTTATTAGTTATTCCAACTAGAAGACCTAAGGAAGCAGCGACTGGAGGACCTGGCCACTCTCATTCAGAAGATTTATCGAGGATGGAAATGTCGTACACGTTTTCTGCTCATGAAAAGAAGCCAAGTGGTGATTGCCGCCTGGTACAGGAGATATGCAGTGAGTCTGTTGTTACAACCTGAGGCTAACTTCTCAACATTCTTTATATGCTTACTGTGTCTGTAACTTTTGCATAGCTAAAATTTCCCAACAACCTCTGGAAATGGTTGTTAGTCTTTTTTTTAGCATGGGAAAACAAGGCCCTGAGCTGCTTGGTCCCTGCTCACAGCTCAGTGGCAGAGCTTGGATCTGAGCCTGAACAGCTCCGGAGCATGGGGTTAGTGTGTCAGACTACTGTTCACTGATCTCCAGGAAGCATGTAGCAGGAAATCTATCTCTTGTTTTTCCATTGGTTTAAGGAGACTGTGTCATATCCTTTCACCATAATGGGGTCAGTTCTCTAAACTGACTGTCTGGCTGAATTGTGCCACATTGAAGACAGAGGACTTCCAGAGTGCCAGAAATCTCTTTTGATACAGCTATGGTTCCTGCTAAAGGACTGGATTTCCGCTGGTCCTCAGATACCTGGCCCTACTGCGGAGAAGGAGTCAATAATAAAGTATATTTGCTTAGTTGATATAGAGCTTCTTTTTGGAAGTGTATCAGTTGATTGTCTGCTTTGTCAAAGGCATCCCACAGGTCTGAGAAGGACCTGAAGATTTGCCTCCTCCACCGTCACATAAATTGATTTAGGTTGTGTCCTTGCAAATGAATTGCAGTGATGAGAAAGAGCACAGCCTATGAATATTTTCAGTCTATATGTCTCTGAAAAGTTAAAAAAAATTGTTAAATTTGCAGTAAGGTTTTTTTTAGTGCATTCTTCCCTCTGCTTCTGGGGAGACATTTTTTCCATAAGACAAAATTAAGATAAAATCTATAGTTTCATGAAATACATAATAGCATTCCCAGATTTGGGAAACCAGTAATATATTTAAATGATAAAGCTTGAAGTGGGCTTGGTCTCTTAGTGGTGTCTTTAATTGCTTGTTCTAATGAGGAAGATCACAGCCACAGTCCAAGTCTTTGAATGACTACACTCGAGGGGTGGATTTGTTCATGCTCATGCAGCTAAGACACAGCTGACTGTGATCATTCTGCCTGGTGGCTCTAGGCTCGCTGAGCACACAGCAGTGCTTTCTTGCACATTCATGATGCTCTTTTCTGTTTGCCTGAGAAAGGGAGGACCAACAAATAACCTGTCTTCAAGAAAGACTTCTCATCCCTGCTTACTTTGGAGTCATTAAGAAAAATTCAAGCTTGAGCGGGACCTGAATTAATCTGTCTTAAATTCTACAAACAGCTTTGAAGTGCATACTGTACTCTTAGCAAAGTGGGCCCACAGCCTGGTTCCTGACTTGATAAAGTTCACCTTTAGCAAGGGAAAATAGGCACCTGTCTAGTTAGGGTTACTGTTGTTGTGATCATCAGCATAACCAAAGCAACTTGTATGGGAAGGGCTTGCTTAACATTCCACCTCCACACTCCAAGTTCATCACCAAGGGAGTCAGGACAGGAGCTCACACAGGGCAGGAACTTAGAGACAGGAGACCATGCAGAGGCCTGGAAGGGTGCTGCCTACTGGTCTGCTCTCCTTGGCATGCTCAGGTTTTTTGGAGGGATATTTCAAGCCAAAATCTATACTGACCCTCTCTCCACTCCCCCTGATGATCCTGATGAAGCCTAGGCTTTCAGACATCATGAGAGACAACAGTCATGCTTCACAATGAATGGTTAACAATCTGACTTTAGTGTTTTTAAAATTCTTTGCATTTTCCTTCGAGTTTCCCATCCATACCCCAACATCCATTCCAAACAAGCAAACAAACAAACAAACAAAAAACCCTGGAAGGGCATACTTTTATTGGAAGTGTTCTGTCAGCTTCTTGTCTTAAGGCATCGACTCTATAGCAAGGCCAGTGAACATGGAGCTTGTTGAGCCAAAGTGTAGATAAGTGCCTTTCACTATGTTGAGTTTTGACACAGCCTGGTGAGGGTGGAGTTAGACCCACACATTCTCAGGGTTCTGTTTACACTTTGTTTTAACTGATTCAGGGCTTACTGAAAATTACCCTGATCTCTAAAAGTAACCTGAAGGTTAGAGGTACACTGGCCCAGTAAGATGCTTGGTGAAAAATGATGCCAAGAAGAGACTCCTCTCAAAAAGTAGGTGCAGAGCAGTGTGGGTCAACTCAGAATGCTCTGTTGATGGTGAGTAGTGTGGGGAATGCTGCCTCACAGCATCAAGCAGAGGACAGTCATTGGTAAGAGTGGAAGATCAGCATCCTTCATGTTGGTAAGAGTGGAAGATCATCGTCCTTCATGTGGACTGCAGATTTACTGTGATAATGTCAGACTGTCTAACCTTTCAGTCTCTAGGATTATGGGAGATCAGGCATCCACTGCTCAGAGTAAAGAGATCCCCTGCTCTGGCTTACAAGGTCTATCTTTTAGCCATGCAGATACAACTATTCACAGCTTCCCTTTATCCTGCAGCAACAAAAGCGGTACCAGCAGATAAAGAGTTCAGCCCTGGTGATTCAGTCTTATATCCGGGGCTGGAAGGTGAGTTTCAATAAGTATGTTTTATTTATGTGGGAGCTGGGGTTCTTTATAAAGGGTGCCGTCTTCAGGGTCCCTCTGCAAAGGAAGCTTCCTCATCTCCACCTGTTCTGTAAATACCCTCATGGAAAGAGTAAATATTATGGGGCCAAGCAGAGAACCCTGGTGACCATGTCTTGGCTGCTTCCTTCTAATCCGCTTTATTTTTTTCTTTTCAAGCCTTTGTTCTCTAAGCAGGAAGTCCCTGAAATAACACTGTATGTAATCCCAATATCCTCATGCCCAGTGATTTTGAGAGAAGCTATTGTCCAGAAAGCTGTCTTACAGCCACTGCCTGAGTCCTGTGGGTCTTAGCCACACATCTTTCCAGTGATGATCCCTGCAGCCACCTCATAATGACTGAAGGCTTCTGGCTCTTGCTAGGGCTCTCTAGGAGGAAAGGGCAGTAGTCACAGTTGCTAAACTGGGTCCAGATCCTTGCAGCTTAGACTTTGCTCAAGGGTCAATGAACTTTGGGCCACAGGCAAACCTCAGCCTGTGTTCTGGCTCATACAACCCTGGAGCCAAGAATTGTTTTTATATTTTGAACCATTGTAAACAAAAGCAGAAAAGAGTTCAAAGCATGTGAAAAGTATATGAACTATGTATTTTAATATTCATACATAAAGACATGACCATGTTCATTTATTGTAGACTCTTGGTCCATAATAGCAGAGTCTGGTAGCTGTGATATTTACTTGTCCTCTCCTGACTCTTCTCTCATACACACACACACACACACACACACACACACACACACACACATTTTTCAAAACCTCACTATCTTACTCTTTACAGAAAAAGTTTACTGACCCCTGACCCCTCCAGTCCTACTCCAGGATTCTTCTGACTGCTTTCCTAGAATGTTCAAGATCCAGAAGGGATACTTTGAGGTTGTGGTCAGTCTAGAGCTTCTTGAAAGGGTACAGGCTAGACTACAAATCTAGCTGCATTGATTGGCCTTGATATAGGCCTTGCCCACATTAAGGATTTATCCAAGTTAACATGGCCCACTTGCCTGGAGGCTCTTCCCCTGTCCAGGTTTCTAGGCTTTGGGACTGGTTGGTTTACAGGGTAGAGACCTACTCCCAGTCCAGGTGCCTTCCTACTAAAAAGGCATCACTATTTTGGATAATAAACACAAATCTTTTGACTTGTAAGGATAGCCACAGTGACTTCCAACAGAGTAAGCAAAGAGACACAGTGGACTTTTGGAGAACCTTATAGAACTCTGGCCATCATCTGAGAATAGCTCTCTCCTATGAGTGGCAGCTTGCCTTGCCATGGCCATATTCTCCCTGTCATGTCCCACCCACAGTGGGAGGCCACCTTCTCCCTGATGAGACCACCCTGTCACGCCAGTGTCTCCAGGCATGCACTGGCTTCTCACTGGGCCATGTACATTTGCTTCTTTGGAAATTATTTTCTACTCACTGTTAATTCAATTGTGTGTGTGTGTGTGTGTGTGTGTGTGTGTGTGTACATCAGATCACACACATACATAAATGGGTACATGGGGATGATTTCTCTACCACAGGCTCGAAAAATCCTGCGGGAGCTGAAGCATCAGAAGCGCTGTAAGGAGGCAGCCACCACCATCGCAGCGTACTGGCATGGCACCCAGGTAGGCCAGAGGCCCTGAGGAAGGTGATTGGGTTGGGAGTAACTATAGAGCCGAAGACCCTCAGACTCGGGCAGAAAATGATTCACTGGCTTGAGCTACTGAGCACCTTTGCCTCTTACTCTTTGCAGCGTTTCGGTGTGGGTGGTGGTGGCACATGCTTTTGCGTTCAGTAACTGGTGTCTTTTTTTCTGTCTCCATTGGGAAGCAGCAGCAACCTTTCCTGCCTTAACTCTTTCTATAACTCCTTTTCAAACGCACCACAGGCGCGAAGGGAGCTGAGACGGCTGAAGGACGAGGCTAGGAATAAGCACGCTATTGCAGTTATTTGGGCTTACTGGCTTGGATCGAAGGTACTTGATGCACACATCCCATCGCTGAGCCCGGGAATTCTGCAGGAACCAACCCTGATCTCTAGCATAGCAGGGATGAATAACTGCAGTTGATAGTCGTCAGTGCATGATCTAGCAGCCAAATTACTAAAACCGAGGATGCTAGCTAGACAGCAGTATGCCTTGGAAGCTTTGACGTGCACAGAGCAGAGAACTAACCTCACTAATAAGACTCTAGCTTAGTTGTTTTTTTTTTTTTTTTTAATTCTGTACATTAACTTGCATGGTTAGTGCCCACTGTCTCCCACTGTTGAGTGCTGGCCAGATTTTAGGGATACTTGTATGCAGGGGGGCATGTGGAGAATGTTCGTGTTGGGGTTTGAATCAGTTTGTACAGTGTGTTGACAAGATAATGTCAGTAATGCATGCTTTACAAGAATTAATCCTTGAATGAAATTGCGTTTCAGACTGAATGTGGCATCTGTTGGTTACTGTAAGCCAACGGTGTCACGTGTACAGGGAAGGATCATCTGTGATTTCACAGAAATCTGTGTTCATGTGAAGCTAGCTATACTTGCCAGGGAAGAATCTTAGGAATGTCGGCATTGCTGTTTGTTTTCAGAAACAAAGGCCCCCTGGAACTCACTGACCCAGGCAGACTCTGGGTTCTGTGAGCATTTCACATACCCCAAGGAACAAGAGATTTTCTAACTTAGAAAATCAAAAGTCATCTTTGCTTAAAATGTGTTCAAAACATAGAACTCTACAGAGTCATGTGTTTTTACTAATGCCTGCTTTGTCAGCATTATAAGCCTATCTTGTGAGAAGTCAACCTGGTGGGCTCCATAAAAAGGTCCCCTAAGACTGACCAAGATTGTTCATTTGTGTTTTTTCCAAAGTCTGTAAAACCCAGCCTAGTTTCTTAGCCAGTTTAGGGAAGTTTCCCAGCAGAAATGCTGGTCCCGTTGTTACTTCTCCGGTCTCAGTAGTGGGATGTCTCAAAAATTAGTGTCCATCTCTGTCTTGTGCAACAGTGTGCCTACGATTGGTTTCCCGAATCACCTTTTTAACCTGTCAGTTGCATCAATTTTTTTTGCCTGATTTCAATTTTTAGTGTGTTATACTATTTGGGATCCTGGTCAAAAATGTATTTGTTTTGGGTGGTGTGAGGGCTTGATCCCAGGGCCTTCGGAATGTTAGGTAAACAGTCTGCCCCTGAGCTGTGTTTGCCCCTAGTGCAACTCAGTTTTTCATGCTGCTTCTAGCTCAAACCGGAAAGGACTTCTGTGTTTTTGTTAATTTTACTCTTTTGCTTGCACTTCGCATACACGACTTTTACTTTTCGCAGTTTTCCAAATTGTTCACACAGTTGGTTGTTTTTTTTTTTTTTTTAATCCATCCAAATGAAGAATATTAGAGAGCTTCGTAGTGAAGTCAAGTCTAGAGAGACTATACCTTAAGGGCTTTGAGGAAATGTGGCGAAAGAGCTGCCAAGGGAGTGGGGACAAGGGAGAATGGAGAGGCAAGGAAATGAAGCGGCGATGCTCTTGGGTGCCACATAGTTGTCATTATCCGGAAGTGATTCTCCATGCACTGAAATACAGGCCTCTGTACCCCTCCACATCGGATCCTTGGGTCGAAATGAGTGTACCCTGTTCCTCTGCCGTGCTGCAAGCCTGCTCAAATAGTGGCTCTCCTGTTTGGTGGGGGGATCTTTTTTCTGGTCATTTGTGCGGTCTGCATTGGGCTGTCTCTTATTTACTATCTAAAACGTTCTAGGCACGAAGGGAATTGAAACGCTTGAAGGAGGAGGCTAGGCGTAAGCATGCAGTTGCTGTCATTTGGGCTTACTGGCTTGGACTGAAGGTACTTTCTCCATGACTTCTCCTGCCCTGGTGAATGTAAAGCCTCGCACCTACTAACCCGAGAAAACTGGTGGCCCTTCCTGCTGTCTGCAGTCTTATGAGATGTTATCTTGATTAATTTTGTTTCATGTTAAGAAAAAAAAAAAAAACTAAAAGCCAAAAAACAGCTACACACTAATTTTCTCGTTTTAATGTGATTTTAATCTCTCTAACTAATGAGTGTCATGCAGTATATTTTATCTAAGACATGTTTTCTGAGTTTTATTTTATCTATTTATGGGCTTTTAAATCATGAGACAGAGTGCAGTCCTTGAGTTGGAAGCTCATCTTCCCACGTTAGTGGCCTGCATCTGGGTGGTAGGCTTTGTTCCCATCTGTCGGCTTGTGCTGTCCCACTAAGAGCCTGTGCTGTCCCACTAAGGGCTAGAGTGCAGTTTTCTTCCAAGTGACCATGGCTCAGCACAGAGCAGACTGAATGAGAGGACAGAGATCATGAAAGTTCAGAGAACTGTAAGGTTCAAAGACCATGTGATAAAGGCAGGTGCTGGATTCGGGAAGAGAAAGCACACAGATGTAAACAAGGAAATTTGGCTGCACGCACTGAAAACCTTCAGGAAATAGAAGGATCTGGTCTTCCTGTTTGGTAATTAACCAGCACAGTGAGACAACTCATCACCCTCGGAGGTGTTCAGGATCCTTTCCATACCATTCCTCTTTAGTGTTCTGATTTAGCCCAGTAACGTTAACTCTAAATATTTGAGAAAGAGCTAAGAACTCATTGATGCTGCATCTTAGCAGCCTTCAGAAATATCCTTGAATATTGCTCTCAATAATCTCTATTTTCCCCTGAAAGTTCCTCCTAAAAATGTTTAGTTAATTAGCCTTTGATTATTCTGAGTATTCATAAGATAATTGAGAAGTAACTTCAATATGCATTTAACAGATGTTCTAGTTGACAAATTCTGAATACATTCTTTGCATGCTCTTTTTGGGAGCCAAGCAAAATGAAGGATTTCCTGTTTTATTTGTGTCTCAGTTTGCAACATAGTTTTTATAAGTGCAAGGAAGCAGACAGTATCGATCCCAGGTTCTTACACCCCATCCTGATCTCTGGATTTCTGTGTGTATGCTTTCAAACTATTTTTGCACTGGAAGTGTGCAGTAGCAGCGGACAAGGTGAACGCTCTTTCTACAGAATTAACCGGGCTTGCTCTAACTGTTACTCATCCCCCCTTAGTTTCTAATGAGACAGAGCATCTCATTATGTTTCCATTATTATTATTATGAAAAGGATTAAGCTTTTTGAAGTTTAAGATTACAATAAATTTGTCCTGTTTGTCATGGATACAAGTTATACTGATGTGAGCAGTACTTTTACCCTTTGAAATGTGATTTGTTTGCATAAATAAGTACAACTGGACCCTTTTAGGATTCCTAGTGAAGGTCCCCATTGTGAGAAGAGTGTGATGGTGCCAGGTTTTTACTGTATGTAGCTTTATTTAGGAAGCAGCCATCTGTCCTGTGGAATTTCAGAAGATGTGCTGACAGAGCTCAGATACAGTGAGGTTCAGCTGCATAGCATGGAGCTTCTACAATGCCTTAAGGGTGTGCTCCATGTAACAGACCTCTCTTCACCTTGCTTTCTCTATACTCCTTGACCCTTATAAGCTAGAGGTCTGAAATGCTTGTAAATCTAACAATCCTATGGCTGAAGGAGAAATGGCAGCTAGAACATGAATTCAAGGAAGGACTGCCTATGTATTGCATATGTCCAAATGTAAACTTTAGATATTCTGTGTTGTATAGAATGGTCTGGGCTCACTTAGGGCAGGCAGTTAGCACAGAAGAGGAAGGCAGCAGATGGGTTAGGAGCAGTTGGGTGTGTACAGTGTGGAACCTGCAGGTCTCTTCATCAGAAGCTATTGCTAGTCACTGTCCTGTAGAAATAGGGGTCACTAGTACTGAAGCTTAGAACATTTTAAAAGAAACCTGCAACCTAAATTGCTATAGAAAGTTATAAATTTAAAAATACATGTATAAAATGTTTATCTGCAGACTGAATTGGCTCATAGGTTTCTATTTCACAGACTTCCATTGTACATATATTTTAAGCATATGTTTTTAAGCCCAGAAAAACAGGAAGCTAGAGAAACAGATGTAGAACGTTGAGATAAACAGATAGGTTAATATGTTGCTGATTTCTAACTCCTGTTCATAAATAGATGATAGTAAATATTCTATATGTCCCCTTGAGCTTCAGTATTTAACTGTATCATTCATTAATTCTGTAAATACCTTCCTTAGTTGTTAGATATTAGTATGTGAAGTAGATAAGGACATTAGTTTGGGGAAAGTTTATCTTTAAAATGGCAGGATGTCTTAAGTGCTATGATAATAGGTATGACATTTGATGGGTCTGATGGAAGATAAGGATAGCCTAAAGGCTTCTTCTAAGTTCCTTATTTTTAGCTGCATTCCTGTCTGGTGTGCACTAGTAAAGTCTTGTGTTTTTAGGCAGAATTTTTGGAAATTTCAATCTAGTTCTTCAGATAATCTGCCAAAAAGTATGTGAAGAAGGAATTACCTTATATAATGTTTTACAGAATGTGCTCTAATTTGTGAGAAGTTTGCAGCTATTCCTGTTGAGGATTTCAGGCCAACATGAAGCTGTTATAAGAACCAATAGGATTTAATGTATTGGTTCACTCGGTTTGTTTTTCTCTGCCATAATTGCCGCTATCTGAGTATGCATCAGTTTTCTCAATCCAGAAAGGAAATTTGTAAATATGCATGTTCTCTATACTTTGATTTGTAAAGAGATATGTCATTATGAGTACCTGCCAGCCTCATTCTAACCCGCAGTCTCCTTCCTTTTAAAGGTGCGCAGGGAGTACAGGAAATTCTTTAGAGCAAATGCTGGAAAGAAAATCTATGAGTTTACCCTTCAAAGAATTGTAAGTTGATACTATGTTTATGGCTAATTAGCACTATTTGATTAACCACTTAATAGTACCAACTCAATAAAAATATGACTTTTAAAAAACCCACATAAATAGCTCATAGCTTTAAAAAGACTTTAGTAGCCTTTTATGCCTTCTCCAAGTTCAAGTGAGAACTGTTAGGGGCCTTTGATTGATGTAGTTGATAAATGCTTATTTTATTTGACATAGAAACCTGGGAAGGTGAAGTGAGGAAAGACAGGTTCTTGCCCTGTTAAACTGCTATGGGCTCTATCTGGAGAGCGAGATTGGCAGATGGGTGGCTGAGATCAAGGTGTCAAGGAGCAAGCGTGACTGTGGCTGCCTTCTTGGGTAGCCCAACTTGAGGTGGATTACAGTCAGCCAGGAATCTCGCTTATTTATAACAAGAATAAGTAACTTCTGTGGTTTTCCTTTGGCCATGTAAAGTTTTATAATGATAGGGCTTTTCCAGTCAGTGCCTGGCCCATGTTATGCCCTTTGACACTTGATAAAGTTGTATCGCAGTAAACCACATTATAAGTTGAGAAGATCTATGCCAAGAATGCATTTACCGTACCTCCGCTCCTGAGCTTCACAGTTTAGCCAGATGGTCCAAGTCCTGATGGCGTGACCAGCTGATCCCTGTGCCCACTGCCCTGTACCCACCGATGTACCCAGACATCAGCGTGCCAAGTGTGGTTTATACTGAGTACTCATTGCTCTTCCACCATCGTAAAGTCAGAAATTCCCAAGTTGAACTATCTCAAGCTAGGGGCCATTTTTGTTCTATAGCATAGCATAGCATAGCATAGCATAGCATAGCATAGCATAGCATAGCATAGC
>NW_021604613.1:3424673-3432846 GCF_004785775.1 Grammomys surdaster
GCATAGCATAGCATAGCATAGCATAGCATAGCATAGCATAGCATAGCTCAGCCACAACTTTCTACAATGACAAATGTATTCTGTAACTTTAGAAAACGACCACTATCCACATGTGGCTTATATACCACTGTGACTGAGGGACTTGCTATTTACTTAATTAGAGTTCCCTAAGATGTAAGTGAGTGGCTCCCTGTTTAACAGAGCAGCTCTGCTGTGGGATAGGTGTTAACCTGTGTTGATGGGAGTAATTGTATCTGTAGTCATCTTGCCTGATAACTGTTTGGTGGCGTACATATCCCCTAGAAGCTATGAAAGAGTTAAATGGAGTTATCAAAGGAAATCACAATTTTATTGACTAAAACTGATCAATTCTTTTAAAGACTGGTCTGGTTGATCACGAGTAAGCATTACACCATCTTTCTGGTGTATTTTCCTCATCGAATATTTTCTGTCAACCTCAATACAGGTGCAAAAATACTTGTTGGAAATGAAAAATAAAATGCCTTCCTTGTCACCAATAGACAAAAATTGGCCATCAAGACCTTACCTATTCTTGGATTCGACTCACAAGGAGCTAAAAAGGATCTTCCACTTGTGGAGGGTAAACTATGCAAAGATTCACTTTTTTCTGAGGTTATTCTTTGTTTAAGTGTTTCAAGGCTACTATTTAAAGTTGGATCTTACACATCTGTCACCTTGACAAGGGTTGTCTGTGGACTCTGCTGTGACAGAGCCTCCCACTGTACTTGGCTTTCTGTGAGAACTCCTGCAGGAGCTGAGGCAATACCTGTGCCAGCCGCTCCTGATGCAGTTGGCTTGTTTTTCTTTTACCTTCCAGGTGGTTCAGGTAGTTGGGGATTCTCTTGTTTCCCTGTCTGTCTGAAGGAACTCTGCAGGAGATAGAAATCATTATTTTTAAAGATCTTCAGACAAGGTAGTTAAATCCTACTAATTAGAATGCATTTACTTTATCAGATTATTAAACACATATACCAATACATGTGTCAAACATACACAATTCAGGCCAGAAAATGAGCATTGCAGTCCCCCAAGGACAAAACTTCCTCTGTCCTAACTGAGGGGAAGCTGAAAAATCTGTTGTATCTTGCCTTGTATTTTAGTACTATGAGATTATTATGGGGGCAGAGCTTTGGAGCCTGTGGACCTGAGGGGACTCAGGTGCAGTGGGGGACAGATACCATTGCTGACCAACCTTCCTGCAGAAGTGTGAGCCTTGGTGTTACCTCTTGTGGCAGGACTTTGCTTTGAATAACTTAGTTGTTATATGGAACGTTGAATGGATGTGGCTATTAGAGGTTACCAATCAGCATTAGAAAGGCTTGTGGATATGACCAGTGGCTGTATATTCCAAGCAGTTCTCTCCTTGGTCACATGTGAGGATGACATTAGTATGATTCATGGCTTCCAAGTTCTGTTCTGTAGCAGATTTAACAGCCTCTCAATTCCTCAGCTTCACCTTTGAGTCTGACATGGAAGCCATTTACAAACATACGAGCAGGAGTTGCTAATGTCAGGCTGGGTGCTGCCCTGTCTCTGCTTACCCTTTCCTCGTATGGGAGGAAGCTGGGGGAGCGATCTGTTCTGTTCACTCCTGAAGTGGGCCTTATCCTTGAGAGAGACACCATGACACCCTCTTTCTTCCTAGAGTAATTTCATGAGAGGCACTACTCTATCGGTTCCTTGGAAAATCTGTCTCCACTCCTCTGGTCAGCCCTGTCCTCCTGCACTTTATCCTCAGAGTCAGAGTTGAGGCGTTCTCAGGTCTCTTACACAGTATAAAGTGGTAGTAGGGGGGATTTAAGCGTTGTTTTTTGGGCTGGAGAGATGGCTCAGCACGTAAGAGCATTGGCTGATCTTCCAGAGAACTCAGATTCAATTCCCAGCACACACACACAGCAGCTCACCAACTGTCTGTAAATCCAGTTCCAGGGGATCCTGCACTCTCACACAAACATTCAAGCAAACACCAATGCACATGAAATAAAAATAAATTTAAAAAGAGGTATCAGTGTTCAGACTGTCCGTAACATACTTGTAGATTATGAAATCAGTTTTGTAGAGAACTGCTATCTGTCTATGCTTTTCTGGTTTTGAGACAGGGTCTCACTCAAGGTCAGGACCTCAAGTTTGCTGTGTGGCCTGGGCAGGCTTTGAATTCATACTGTTTCTGCCTTAGCCTCTGAAGTGCTGGGATTCGAATGTCTCCAGACATGTCCAGGCACGACTAGCATTTAAAAATGAAAACTGTAGGATTAAAAAGTAAGAGTGCACACACTGCCCAGTTAGAAGGTTGTGCAAATCTGCATGGGATTGCTGTCCTGTTCCATACAGTGCTGATTCCTGTGAGTCTGTGTTCAGGAGTGGCAGCCTCAGCCATGGAGATCCTTAGGGATTTACCTTGCAGCAAAGTGAATCGAGACTTCCGGGCACAGGCCACGTCTGGGCACAGGCCACTTCCTGGCACAGGCCACTTCCTGGCACAGGCCACTTAGGCTCTGTTATATTTTGAGGAATCATCCCAGGTTCTGCAATACAAATGGTTATTAAATTTTCTTAATGGATTTAATCCCAGAACTTGGGAGACAGAGGTGGGCAGATTTCTGTGAGTTCAAAGCCAGCTGGGGGATTCCAGGACAGCCATGGCTCTATAACGAGACCCTTTCCAGTCTCACAAAACAAACAAAAAAGCAAGTGAGAATTTATTTGTGTAAGTGGTTCTTTGTGTATGTTTTTCTTATATCTCACAGTGTAAAAAATACAGGGATCAATTCACAGACCAGCAGAAACTTATTTATGAAGAGAAGCTAGAGGCCAGTGAACTCTTCAAAGACAAGAAGGCTTTATATCCTTCTAGGTATGTATAGTTGTGCTTACTCAGAAATGCCAGTGTTTTATTAACTGTTTTCTCGAATTTGGCTGCATCTTTTCTAATGGAGTTTAATTCTAGTAATAGATGACTGACACTTAGTTTTGTGAATGACTTCAGAAGCCTTTGGGTATTAGTGCACCTGACACCTGGGCAGCAGCTTCCATGGAAGGTGTAAGGATTGCAATTGTTGGTTTTGTTCTGTTGACCTTGGCTTAAATCATGTAGTAAATAGGAGGTCATACAAAAGGATTGTCAGTGTAGGACCCTGTTTTGGAGGCTCTTTTTGCATTGAACGGTAATCACCATTGGGATCTTTCTGCCAATATCAAGTCAGATTAGAAACTCATTTGTAAGGTCAGTGCCTGAGGCAGACAGTTCATTACTCCTGCTTGTTACATAAGCATGGGCCCATGCTGTCCTTAGGTTGCTAAATGGCTGGTCATAACCTCAGTAGCCTGTTCAAAAGTTCAGTTCATTTGTTTGGACACCATGTACTCAAGAAACGAATAAACATGTTGCAAATTTAGCAAGTCCAGTCCTTGACAAAGGACTTGGTATATACAAGTATTACTCTGTATCCTACATTCATCTGTCCCCTACATTCCTGTTTCGTCTGGTCTTTTCAAACAAGCAGGTTATGTAGTTTCATGCCAGTATCTCCAGTGACTTGTTGCTTTGCTTAAAGAAAGATCTAGAAATAAAAATCATATTTCCTGTACATTTATCATTTCTATCTGTATATACATTTGAAAAGTCTACTTTTAAAGGGATTAAATGAGCAGAGTTGCCAGGCCCCTTGGATTTGAATATTTTGAATTAAAGTTTCCTCCATTAGCTTTTTGGATGCTTAAGTCAAAGACAGTGACTAAATCCAAAATCATCTACTATGCCTACTATGTGCAGACGAAGCCACTGGGAAAGCTCTATACTTTCTTCAGCAGCTGATCTTTATCCATCCATAATTAGACAGCAAACTTCTCAAACACTTCCCATCGAAGACTCCAAAAGTGGGGGTCGGGGGACATATAGGATATATCACTAAGGGAACAGACTAAAATTAGCACTTTTTATTATTAAAAACATGATTATCTATGAACACAAAGAAAGTTGACTTCAAACCAAATCTTTTCTGACGGGTTAATGTCAGTTTTCAGAGAAGGTAGCCCACTCACTTCCCTCGTGGGAGATGGGGAAGAATTTGCCTCTTCATGCTGTGAAGCAGCATTGCCTGGGGTGTCAGCCTCTAGTCCTGGGAGCTGCAAAGAGCTGACCACCTACGTAGATTTTTCTTCTCTGAGCCTCCACCCACACTACAAGCATTTCAAGTCTTCTGTGCTTGGTTTCCAGAAAGAAATTCAAAAATGAAGCTGTAAATCCCATGGGCCAGCAATCTTTTTCTTGGTGCCTTTTTGACACTGCCCTGAGGGAGTCAAAGGATCTCCAAGGAAATTGCATTTAAGTTACCTCTCAGCAGAAGCAAATAGCTCTGGCTCTGCCTGAGTGCCTGTCACCTCCAGGAACAGCCTAGTGAGGTGGCCATGAGTTTCCAGAGTCCCATGAGAACATCAAGTACAAGATAGGTTTTTTGATGTGATTGTCAGGCTCTAGATCTGTCCTTCCCAGAAGGTTATTGACTGTCTTCCTTTCTGTAAGAAAATGACATTTGTCTTTGGAGCAGGTGATGGTAATGATGTTGGCCTTTCTCATTGGCTTACATTGTTTACATGTGTTGGTGTGCACTGTATGGGCAGCTGTTAGCTTTCTGTTATAGATGAGAGTCCCCTTTCCTGCACACAAGGCCACATGCTTGACTCCGCCTGTGGCAGAGTGACGTAGTGTTTTTCTCTCTAGTTGGTACATGTGAGAAGATTTTTATCAAAGCCCTATGAAGCAGCCTTCACTGGCTGCATGAAAATATTTGACCTAAGCGTAAGGCTTCATTTCTAACTTATGTAGGTGCCTGTGCAGGGTGTGAATACATCGAAGTCACTTTCATAAAGTTTTTTTAACAATTCCTTAGATGACCTGACCTATCTCCTTCTGTCATTGGGTGTTTCTGCTTGAAACTATTTCTAAGATACAAGAATTTTTATTTCCTTTAGTGTTGGGCAACCATTCCAAGGAGCTTACCTGGAAATCAACAAGAACCCAAAATATAAGAAACTCAAAGACGCCATTGAAGAGAAGATCATTATTGCTGAAGTTGTGAACAAAATTAACCGGGCTAATGGGAAGGTAAAAATACTAACACTCCTGTGGCCTGAAAGAGTCCTGCTCTTGTTTCTGAATTATACGATTTGAATTTCCTATTCTAGTAGAATTAACCAGAGGAATCGGTCCTTACCTTTAAATGTAAATTTCTGTTCTCTGAAATTCTTAAAAATTGAAAATATGAGAGCAGGGGAGATGGTTTAGTGGATAAAAACCAGCTGCTCTGTAAGGATAGCAACCTGAGTTCAAATCCCAAGCTCCAACGTAAAAGAAGCAGGTGTGTGATGTGCTTGCTTATAATGCACACGGGAGGGTAAAGATCCTGCGAGCTTGTTGTCTAGCCAGTGTGGCTGAAACAGAGGTCCCCGTTCGCTGAGAGACTTTCTCGCTACGTGGGTGGAGATGGGACACACCCAGTACCCTCCTCTGACCTTCACACCTTTGCACCTGTGGACACACAGCCTCACACATATTTGTGTGCATGCATCGCAAACATACATATGCACACATACATGAAAAGTTTTAAGAATTCATTATTTATGTGTGTCTTAATTTACATAGGTATGCTTGCTGGAAGACAGCAGAATAAAGTATATATTTCTAGAAATAACTAAAGGCTTATACTTAGTGGGCTATTTTGGAGTGTTTTGGGTCATTGGTCCATACTTTTTTTTTCTCTTTCTCTCCCGTTTCAGAGCACATCTCGGATTTTCCTCTTAACAAACAATAACCTTCTCCTTGCTGACCAAAAGTCTGGGCAGATCAAGTCTGAGGTCCCCCTGGTGGATGTGACCAAGGTCTCCATGAGTTCACAGAACGACGGTTTCTTTGCAGTCCACCTCAAGGAGGTAAGCTTCACCTTGTGACTCGACAGACAGGCTTCTTCATGCGTCCGATTTCTCAGCTACTGACTACGTGCTTCCACCTCACTAGGCCCGCCCTCATACTTCTGCTGAATGTAACGTTTGGCTGTATTCATCCACATCTAAAATCTCAGGCCTTGTTCTTCAGTAATTGAATTACACTTATATCAGCTTGCTCACTTGACTTCTGAAAAGAATACATGAAAAATGTAGAGATGTTTCAAATTATGTCTCTTCTGGTGTTTCTTCTGTATGCCAATTTAAAAATATCACTTTTCTTGTCCATTGTTAACTGGTGGTTTATAGAAGGCTACAATTATAATAAAACAATGTCCACTGTTTTTTTTTTTTTAACCTACATTTTTGCTGGCTTAAATTGAGAGGTTAAAATGTAGGCACTAAATCTATTATTTTGATGACTGGAGCCATGCTATTTTTAACTCCTTGTTAATCTCCTCGTTAGCATTGTGTCTACTTCATAGCATTGATAGGCTTTATGCACAATGTACACAAATGCTTAACGGAATGATCGTCGCCTAATTGTCAGTACCCAATACGTGTTAGCATCTATCAGTCATATATAGGAAAGACCCAAAGGCTTGCTGACCTTAGCCGGTCAACCCCACTATGGATCTAAGTCTACATGGAAACATACCAAATCATACAACAGCTGTTCTCAGACCATTACACACAAAGCCAGCTTGGGAGTTTGGTGAACTGCTGCCTCTGGCCGTGGCCTAGTCTATTCACAAAAGCAGGCTATTGATGCAGGTTCCCTAGCAGTTCCTGTGCAACTCAAGTTAGGGTGTCCTAGGTATTTGTTTGAAATATTTTTGTTGTTACTTCTATTTGAAAACATTGATTCCTGCACTTGGGAGGCAGAGGCAGGTGGATTTTTGAGTTTGAGGCCAGCCTGGTCTACAGAGTGAGTTCCAGGACAGCCAGGGCTACACAGAGAAACCCTGTCTCGAAAAACCAAAAAAAAAAAAAATTGATTGCTTTTTATATTTTTTTGTTTATAGTTATTTGTTGTGTGAGTATTTGTAGGATCCAGAGGACAACTTGTGGAAGTCAGTTTTCTCTTCCCATCATGTCAGTTCCAGGGATCGAACCCTGGTTGTAAGGCTTCATGGCAAGCGCTTTTATCCACTGAGCCATCTCACTGGTCCCTGTTGTTTCTTTTTAAAACCAAATCACTGAATGGTTTCTGAACAGTGTGCTTTGAGAATTAGTGATGAGTTGGGTCGTTACTCTTCAAACTTGATTGTGCAAACCCACCACAAAGGAATCTAGTGGCTCTCATCCAGGTAGTGTGCAGTAGAACGCTGCTCTGGCCCACTGACTGACTCTAGGTAACGGGCTTGTATCGGTGTACCTACCAGTCTTGTCCTTACTGCTCATCTGAGAGGATGTGCCCCAGTGTCTCAGGTTTTAGAAGACAAACCTGCAAACCTTTCCATCCTCCTTCTAACGCTTGTCTTGCCTTTGCAGGGTTCAGAAGCAGCTAGTAAAGGGGACTTTCTCTTCAGCAGTGACCACCTGATTGAAATGGCAACCAAGCTGTATCGCACGACTCTCAGCCAAACTAAACAGAAGCTCAATATCGAGATTTCTGATGAGTATGTCCATGTTTTGTGTAGTACACTTTGACTTTTAGCCTTACTGTTGCAGTTTGTTCTCCAGTCTCATCCAACTGTTTTAGGTAGCAGTGTATGTCCAGTGTTGTACCTGATGAAGGGTAGGTCCTAGGTGACACTGACCAAAGCAAATACTAAGTGCCTTATACTTTAGTAGCGAGACAGATATATAAAAGAAAAATAATCAACAGATGACATAATTTTGGCTTGTAGAAAAGAAAAAGAAAGCAAAGGTAGGGTATCATTTTGACAGAGAGATTGGGGAGACTTTTCAGCTGTAAATTGACTAAGAGCACCACCCAGACAGCAATGCAGGAAGACGCTGTAGAGCACGAACAGGCAATAGATCCAAAGGTTCCTAGATAAGAGCCATCTGTGGCAGAGAGATTATGGGAGAAGGTCCTGGAGAGAAAAGTAGAGTCCAGTTATACAGAGCGTGATTGAACATAGAGTCCAGTTATACAGAGCTTGGATAGCCATAGAGTCCAGTTATACAGAGCTTGGATAGACATAGAATCCAGTTATACAGAGCTTGGATAGACATAGAGTCCAGTTATACAGAGCTTGGATAG
>NW_021604613.1:3432856-3501367 GCF_004785775.1 Grammomys surdaster
TGGATAGACATAGAGTCCAGTTATACAGAGCTTGGATAGACATAGGGCCCAGTTATACAGAGCTTGGATAGACATAGAATTGAGCTCTTGCTGAAAATGATAACGACTACAAGGGGATTGAGCACGACTGGGACCTTACCTATTTTTGAAGGATGGGTTTAGCTACAGTGTGGCCAGTTACCTCGAGTGAGAGGCTAGAATAGAACAGAGGGACAAGGTGATGTTGCTTAAGCTAGGGTGTGAGCAGAAGGTAGGAGTAGTCGGGTCCTGAGTATGATGGCAGGAAAGACAGGGGAGATGTGAGCAGGTTGCCTCTTAGGCTGAGCTATGTCACTGGGTGCTGCATGTGTGCAGGCTGAGGAAAGGCTTCATGAGTAGCAGGAGTGGTTCTGAGTCAGACCGCGACAAACCATCATTTTATATATTGATAACCAGAGTTGTAGAAAAGACATTTCACAGCGACACAGTTTGTAAGTAATGCTAAGACTAGTGTAAATGTAAAATTTCCTCCTTTTTAAAATCTTTGCACCTACATTTTAATTTTGGATACTAATGTCCCAAGAAGATTTTATTTTTAAATTAAGAATCTCCCAAGGCAAGACTGTTGGCACCTACCTGCTGTTCAAGACTGGTGTTCTTAGGGAGCGTTAGTGACAGTGCACTTGGGGAAAAAGAATTCTCCAGCAAAACTTGAAAATCTTTCTCCAATGGAATTTGTCTCAGCTTCTGAAATCTGCTCTCTTCCCATACACACAGAGGCTTTAAGGGGGCAGTGTGTTTATGTTTCTCAATTGTGGTCAACGGTAGGATCCCTCAATTGGCTGTCTCCACCTGGGAGTGCTAGTGTGATTACCTAACCCTGCTCTGCCCATCCAGACAGTATGTGACATTATAGGTGTCACCGGCTTTTATTAAGTAGTCTTCTGATTGATCTACAATGTGGCCACATGAAAGACAATTATTTGGTACCATTATAATAACCCTTTTCCTGTTGTATATCCTAATGGTTGGTCTGGTGGAAATAGATCAGTGGATGGAACCTCTCATGTCCCCCCATGGGTTCCTTCCCTAGAAGCTCTAAGAAATCTAGAGAAGAGTTTCCAGGCGCTCTCTTTCATGTCTCTGGTGTTCCCAAGCAGGCCTTAGAAATTCCCTTATGGTGCAGTTCAGATTGACACAGACTTTTCAGACCCTAGCAGAGATGGCTCGTCTTATATTTCTAGCCCTACATGGCTTGACTCCAGCCCATTGCCAGATGTGTAACGCATGTGTCATGAACAGCATGCAGTTCAGTGACTATGCTCTTCCTTTTCAGAAGTGGAAGTAGTTGGTTTCTCTGGTCATTGTGAATAAATTGGCTGAGTCTTACCTGCTAATTCATACGGATATGGAAATGAGAGTTGATGTCACTGAGAAACTCCACTGTGTCAAAATTCCTAGTCCTTAAACTCCCAAACGGCCAACCCTGTGTGCACACTGCGCTTAAAGATAACTTGGAGAATGTGAACGTTTCAGCATGAAGTCCTGACAGTAACTAACCCATGCTCCTTTTACTTTTGAAGTTCTGGCTGCCATTAACACTGTGAAATAATATGTCCTTATTCTTGTTGGCTAGAGAATGCTTTTCAAGTTGTTCTTCTATGAAAAAGAAATAAATAGTAGTAGTTAACCTCTCCCCATTTGTCTTAAAGCTAAGTCCGTCTAAATGACCAAGAACAGTGTGGTTCATGCTATAAAATCCATTTAGCTATGGCTATTTCCCAAGTGAATCTTAGTTGGACCCCATAAGCTCGAAGAAAGTATTAAGACTTATAAAATGTTTGAATCTATTTTAAATTTGGCAGCTTTTTTTAAGGCACACAAGTGAATTACGTATGTAGCCAAGCGTGCACATTGGCTCACACCTTTAATCATAGCACCTTGTAACTTTGGGAGTTCAGGGCCAGCCAAATGAAAATAGTGAGGTCCAGGCCATCCCAGGCTACATAGTGAGACCTGTCTCAAAAAGAAAAGAATAATAATAATAATAATAATAATAATAATAATAATAAATAAATAATATATACTAGAGACATATCCCAGATAGGAGAATGTAGAATCACAGTTTTCTTCCCGGTACTTTGAGTTGAAAAGCAAGAACCCATTTGAAAGGTCAGTGCTGTTGTCCTTTTACAACAGTGAGGGGCTAGAGACCTCCCTCAGTCAGAAAAATGCTGACAAGGCCAACCCCTGAGTTCAGTCCTCAGCGCCTACGAAGAGTTGCTGGGATGGCTCATACTTGTAATCCCAGTGCTGGGGAGGCATGTGAATCCCTGGGGCTCACTGCTCAGCCAATGAGCATAATTGGTGAGCGTGGGTTCTAGTAAGAAACCTTTTCTCCGAGAGCTAGGTGGATAGCACCCCAGGGAACTGCACCCAGGGCTTAATTCTAACCTGTACAACAAATGGTGATGCACCCACACAAGCATGCATATGAACACACGCAAAATCAATAAAACAAGTGTATGAGTTAGAGACCTGTGTCGTATTTCACCCCAGGAGATGGTATTTATAAAACTCGACCTTTTAACTGGCTAATGTGTATATCAGGGCCATGAATCCTTGCTTTTGCTGTGGATGTCAGTATTATCAACCGCATGCTTGTTAGATAAGTCACTAAGGAATGCAGCAGAAGTGTAGGATGTCTCTCCCCCCCCCACACACACACACACACTCCAGGTACATGGTGAAAGGTCCCCTGGTGGCTGATTAAGATGTAGGGTTAAAAGATCACCTGCATAGGGTGCATGTGAATAGCTTTGTTCTCTGTAGTTCATGTGTTTGATTTGTTGAACATTTCATTTGACACTTTAAAATTTTTGCCATGTAACAGTGAAAAAAGACAGATTATAGCATGTGAGTATACAGGTACTTAATGTCCCCGCTGAAACACCAAGTTAGTTACTGTCAGCTCATCTTACCCTGCTGGAACATGGCAAGCTTCCTTTTCTTGGAGCTAGCTGATGACATGTAGAAGGGAAATCCAGTCAGTTCTCATCAGACATGGGATGGAAAGGGTTAATAAGTACCGGCCACCTTCGATGTCTATTACAAAAAGAGAGAGCTAGTGTCACTGTACCCCTCACCTGCTGCTTTTGTGTGTGCCTGAGTGTGTTTGGTTCTTTTCTAGGTTCCTGGTACAGTTCAGGCAGGACAAAGTGTGTGTGAAGTTTATTCAAGGCAGCCAGAAGAATGGGAGTGTGCCAACCTGCAAGCGAAAGAACAACAGGCTCCTTGAAGTCGCTGTCCCCTAAGTGAGGCCTCCTCTCTGCTCTCACGGACTTGTTTCCTCATAACAGTGCAATTTTATTTTGTTTTATTTGGGGCTCACTGTGTGTTTGGGAATTGCCAGAGGCTAGCTGTTAGAGTCCTTTTGGCAAAATTAAAAGTATTTGACTAATGAGTTTTAATTATCAGAATAGTTAATTCTTCAGTCCACATTCTGTCCTGGGCAGGATTATAGAAATGAACAATGTCTGATTCCATGGCATATGTGTTTTCTCCTTAGTTACCTAGACTTGTGTCCCATAAAACCCACATATTACCCATAAATCACTAGTACATGTCGGCGTAGGAGAGGGGCTTAGACTCAGTTCTCAGATATTTATTGAATGCCTACTTGCTGGGCACTGTGCTGAACTTACTTTAAGATTTCTATTTTTAAAGCTGTTGCCTTCTGGCTGATTTGTACTGGCAAAGCAACAGCTAAGAATGTTGAAGAGATTGAAGCAAATGGCAGGATACTGGTCGGAGCCCAGTAGTGTGGTATAAATAGTACCCTTACTGGGAAGCAATGGTCTGGGCGGATTGGAGATAGGTGATTGGGTAAAAATCTCCTTGGGGGATTGGAAATAGATGATTGGGTAAAATTCCTCTAGGTTTTTTTTGATAACTCTATCTGAAAAAGAGATAGCCAACATATAGGCCTACACATTTACTGGTTCAGATCCCCTGAAACTGACTTCTGATAGAAAACAGAAGTCATCTTCACCTTAGAAAACTGAAGCAGGGCTATAGAATGCTTTGCTCCTGTTCCAGAGAAGCATGAGGTAGGACCCTAGATGTCCACAGGGTGTCCACTCAGGGTCACCTAGAATCCACAGCGTGTCCACCCTGAGTCAGTAGCTTTTGAAACTGCATGATAAGAAGAGGCTGAGAGCCGTTCAGACTGGCAGATCTTCTCTTTGATGTGCAATAAAACATCCAAGATCACTTTTGAAAGTTTTATTTATAATATGCATTGTTTTGTATGAGAGAGCTGATTGGTACAAGGTGTGTATTTTAGTCAAAGGTCAAAATTAAGTTAGAGCTAGTTTTCAGGGCTTTTTGTTTTTTCTTCAAAATTTACAATAAGGATTCACTTTGGAAACCACATTTTAAACTCTGGAACTAAATTGTTTCTTATTTGGGAGGATAATGTATATACATTGGGATTATGTTAAATAATAAAATTGTTCTAATTTGGTGCCATATGCTGGATCACAACTGTATTTTTGTATCTCAAGCTATTTTCATATGTTAGTGTCAAAGTAATGTGTCACAGAAGGGTTTTCCATTCAGATATATGGTCTCTGTGTTAACAGATTTCCACTAATCTTTTTGTACCAATATCAGTCAATGAAAACGTTCTCTGGGGATTTTCTTTTGATTTTTGTACTTAAAAAAAAAAGTTCTGCTAAAGAAATTCTCAGACGTCTCTGTGTTTATTGGTGCAGGATATATTTTTTTACAGTTCCTAAAGTAGGTAAATTCATAATTCCTGCTACGGGTAAATGGAAACTTAGGACTAATCACTGATATTTTGAAAGCAATACTTACAATTAACTAAATGTACTTACAACATTCAAAACCCTGGTCAGTACAAAAGGCTACCAACTATCCTTTTGTCTAACCACCATCTGTCTGCTCAGCTTCAGCCTCCGAAAGTTAGCCTTTCCATTGCTTCTGCATTGTGTGATCTGTTTGCTTCAAAGGAGAGTGTGTAGTTCTATCGTCTGCTCAGTTGACAGATGCCAAGCTCATGTGTCCATGGACCTGTTGCTCTCGCCTTCTCCTAGCAGGAATGCCACAGAGGACACGTTCTTTACACTGGCACACAGTTCTTTCTTGTGAGGTCCCATGCTGTCTTCTCTAGCTACCACTCATGGTCACCGAGTTGCTTCTTGAGTAGAACTGGAATTGTGGTGAACCCACAGTATGAGTTGGCTTGGTAAATTGTCCCACCACATTTCCAGACTGTTCATTGTGGAGCTCTGTAACAGTACCTTTCAGCAAAGGTGAACAGTTTCTATTCAGTCCTAAACAGCACTGTGAACAGGATTTGAAGTCCATATCTAATGAGAACTAGGGGGATTTTTTTCCATATGCCTTCTGTCACATCGCTCTATCGAGTTCTTTTGGTCACAGAACTCACTCTGTATGAACTGTGCCTTCACATGGTAGAAAAACCATCTTCCTTGCATATGAAAGTCCCCTCAGTCCATGGGACGATGAAAGTGGTTGATGAGAGTAAATATTCCGAAATTTTCAGTTTACAGTATTGACTCCTTGGTCCTGAGGTTAGGTAATAGGTACCCAAAGCATAGTTGCTAGTGTGGGCAGTGTCCTAATGGAGTTACTCTTGACAAGTTGCTGCCAACCACTGTGTGAAGAAGGAACGTGGAAATACATAGATGTACTCTAGAAAACTGATTCCTGTTTTTAGACTTTTAGAATGTCTCTGATTTATCTCCAGAGGTGATGGTCTGTATTGTAAGAGAAAAAGGTAGCCCAAGTGTTCTGTATCATAGGCATACCATCATTGGGGGTTCTCCTGAAATCTAAGACAATGAAGGATTTTATCCACATCATTTCAGTAGTGTGCTGATGTCTCTAAAGCTCATGGAATTAAATATTCTGGTAATTAAAGCATAGCTTAAAATGCGTTTAGGACAATATAATTCTTTAATCCCTTTTTAAATAATAGGTAAGGTATTTCATAGCTTTTGATGAAATTTCAGGCAACAAGTCTTCCCTTTGGTGGAAGGCTTAGTGGCTTCCTTGCTGAGTCCCTTAAGGTGTTCTGAGTGTTTAAGCCTGTGTGTTTAAGTTGGATGTTACATTTTTGTAAATACTGCAGTATTCAATTCACTAAAACAGGAATAGGTGAGTGGAAGGGAAGAGAGGGAAAGAACTGTTTGGCTCTTCTGTCCTGGTCCAGTGAGGCTGTAAGTCATGGAGGTTCTTTGAAGATCTGTTGCTTTGCTTTGTCACCACCTCCTCTGGGTTGTCTCATCCTTACAACTGTAACTCACTCTTCTGATCTCTCCCCGGAGGCAGCCTCATGAGTCAGCACTTCTTTCCGCTCTCAGCAGCCACGCAGGAGGAAAATGGCTTGTCTCAAGCGCATTTCCTTCAGTCCTTGGAGGATTCGCCTATCTCCTTCCTTGAAGAGCATTTCCAAATGCTCTGGAATTAGTCACAGCGTAGCATAAGCCATAATCATGCTTTGTCATTAACTTTTCCCCTGTTGTGGTGTCTAGATCCCCTCAGCTCAGTTCCATAAAATTCAGCAAAAGTCTAAACCAGCTTCTCAGTGTGTTGAAATGAGCAATGAATTTAACTCCTGTTTACCCAAATGCCCTGGCAGCCCTGCGGGCACGAGATCAACTCCATATAGCAAGTATTTTATGCTCTCCCTAACTAGGGGTTCTAATTTTTTTCTTTTCCTTTTGGAGATGAGAGTTCTTCACCAGTTAACAGATCAGGCATGTTATCTTAAAGTAGTTCTTGGAATGCTGTAAGCAGAGAAGAGTATACATTGAAGTAACCACGTAACACTCAGAATAGACTCTGGGATACAGCACCCAGAAATTTCATCCCAATCAAAATCATCCACTGATGGGAATTTTGTCTTTTAATACGTTAGTCTTCCCCATTTTCTCTCAACATGACTGAGGTTTGTGAGTATGTGCATGTGTAACCCATTCTTAACCAACACTAGCCTCTTGGCTGCTGTACCGTTGGGGTTTTGTAAACGTGAGTATGTGCACAGATCCCTGCTGACTAACTACCTCAGGACAGCTGGATCAGAAGAAAGACTCTCAAGCTGATTTCCAAAGAAACTGCTATCTCGCCTGGTAGTGGCAGTTAATTCTGGCTCTGGTGATCCCTGCTTGTTATTTGTGTTTTCTGATCACTAAAAAGCTTCATTGCCTGGTCTGATTATCCAATTAGATCCTCTGGCAAAGTCCCTATGTAAGCGTTTTTGTAAGTTTTTCTGTTATCTGTTTTTCCTTTGTTTTGGTGAGGTCTTGATGATGACAAGTCTTCTCACAGACTGTGGTTACTTTTCTGTTGCCTGATCAGGGCCTCTTGGTGGACAGAGATTCTGTTTAATGGACTCCTGATTACCAGCTACTTCCTCTCTGGCTAGAGGTTGGTTTCCTGTTTAAGAGACACTTGCTTACCTGAGATTATCAATATTTTCTTCTAGAAGTTCTCCTGTGACATTTAGGTCATTAGTCTGGTTGGGATTGATGTTTTAATGATACAGAGCATTAAGATTTGTGTTTGCTTTCCCCACAACTCTCAGTGGATACCCAGCAGGCAACAGCTTTTCTTGGAAAGGCCAGCCTTTCCCACCCCGCCCAGTGTTTCTACATCCTTGCATCTGTTGCTTTGTCCACATTGTCACTGTATAGTATAGTCCTTAAAAGTGACATTCATAACTCTTAGCCGTCTCCAGTTGTTCTGTCAGGAGAAGGGATTAAAACTGACAAGTATGCTAATTCAATGAACAAATCATGTAACTATTTCAAATATGGGAAATAGTAATATTTGATTTTCTAAAATTATGAAAAGCCACAGGGAATTGAGCATGGGAGTTCTCTGTGGGGAAATACGAGGAAAATATTAACTGTTTCTATGAAGTAAATGAATACCTTCTAATTTTGTGTGATTTACTTATTATATGTGTGTTTTCCCATTGACTCAGTATGGTCTGTCTGTAGAATTAATTGTTTCATTTTTAATTTTCCATAAGGTCTTCCTAAAATTGCTGTCTTACATAAGTGTGCGTGAATACTGTTTTTAGATTGAACTGTCTGCTTCCCTCTCTTAGGCTGAGCTCCTGTGGAAGTGAATAATGAGAGACCTTGGAGGGTTTTTCTGGTTCTTTTAATATTACAGTTGTTTTTCCTGGGCAGTGATAATGGCTTATAAATAAGAACAGATGATTCCTGAAGTGAAATCCATATCTTTCTTTGGCTTTCCTACTAATCACACACTTTTAAAAATTAATTTAATTTAAAAAAACCTCTAAATTATGTCTTGCTAATCATGTAGACCATACTCTGCTTTTCAGTTCTGAGCTAGCTAAATTCAGTATTGCCTTTTAAAACTAACTGTGCATGCTGGAGTTTTCTGAACTTGAGAACTTAACCTGACAGGGCAGGGGTACCACAAGGGAAGATGAAGTAGGATTGTAGTGTTTATGTCCTGTTTTCTTCCAGAGGGCAAATCATAAACAAAGGAAAACAATTACTCTATTTATTTTATATGTATCAATAACATTTAATTGCCTTAGGAAGTAATTGTAAGTTATATAGGAAATGCTTCATCAGTATAAACTCATGCTGGAAAAAAAGCCTAGTGGAGCTGTATTGGCATTGACTAGCAGAAGGCAGAGTGTCTTCCATGTTTTAGAAACCTGAAGGCCGTCCTTAATCGAGCGCACTGTGAACAAGCATCATTCATTAATAGGATGATGCCATTCTGGTACATCTTGAGTCCTATTATGAGATAGTGTAATACCGAAGAAGAGTGATCATAGAGATTCATCGTCATTGGTAGAGCCCTGACAGGGCTCTGAACGCAGAGACTCCCAAGTGCAGAGCCCACAGGGGACGGTGGAGCAAATGGGCCTTGGCCACTTTCTGATGTGAGGAACTCAGTAAGTTTTCATACACGTAAGGGATTTGCAAGTTTAAAGCGCATGCGCGTACACACACACACACACACACACACACACACACACACACACACGGCTTAAACAGAAGTGAGAAAGCTCCTCCCGTGAGCATTGTGTAGTGTTTAGGAAGCTGTGAGTAGAAATAAGAAGGAAGATGTTCCTGGGATATAAGTATTTTTGCTGGATTTGCCATCTTGCTTTGCATTCCTCTGGAGGCAGAAGTTCTCACTGTATGATATTATTATGGGCAGATAAATGCAGAGGTCAAAAAATCGGCAATAATTGGAATATACTCTTGCCAGTGCGTTTCTGGGCCCATTGGAACAGCTGTCTTTATTTCCTAGTGCAAATTAGAGTTGTTCCTGAAAAGAGAGATCCAGTAACATTACATGAAAGGTGCTTGAGAGCTACTGCTGAAACACTGAAACGGTGGAAATCCACCCACCAATGTGTGCTTTCCACTAGGAAAAATCTCCACAGATGATTATGCCATGTGTGGTCTCTTGAACTGTCCCCAGATCACACCAGACACTCAGGCAGAGCCTGTTTGAAAGGATTTCTAAGTGCTGTCTTATCCATAAGTTGTAGACACACCACTCACCATCTCTGTCTAAGGCACCATTTCTGTTGGTGCACTTATGGTAAGTCATGTTAGACAGATTGGGGGTGCCTCTCACCTCCTAAAACAAACCCATCTTTATATATATACAGTTATGAGACAACCATTTGGGCATTTCATTGTTTTCTCCCGAGACATGGTACATTCTAGTAATAACTTTAGGTTTAATGTAGAGATTTAAATTCTATTTTAGTGGAATTAAATAACTTATTTTCCATTCCCTCTTTTTATGGAGTTAAGAAATTGTTTTTAGAAAGCAAATCCCTGAATGAGATGTTTTGCTATATCTTAGATTTCACTTGAACCAGTCCTGGCAAGTCTGACATTGCCAGGATTGCATGTTTATGGTAGAGATCCTCTCTTATCAATGAAGACACATTGAGAAGAGACAAGGCTTCTATCTTGATTCAGCATATGGATGGAAAAAAAAAAGTCTAGTGACTGAAAACAGTTTCAGTGGTTAACTGAAGAACATCTCTCCTGTATTTATTGTGTATCAGTCAGGTGTGGCAGCACACTCCTGTAACCCTAGTTCTTCAGAAGCTGAGGCATAAGGATCCCCCATGAGTTCAAGGCCAGCTTGGGCTACATGGTAAATGTGAGGCCAACCTGGACTGCATGACAAGACCCTGTCTCAAAACCAAAACAGGACAGTGAAGTGCTCTTGCAGAAGACCTAAGTTCAGCTCCCAGTACCCATATGTGGCTCAGCACCCTGTAACTTCAGTTCCAGTGGCGCCAAACATCCTTTCTGGACTCCATGGGCCCCTGTACCTCAAGTGCACATATCCTTACAAATATTCATAATTAAAATATATATATCTTAAAACACCCAAACAAGACTCACCTGTAGTATCAAGAATACCAGTGAAATGGAATACTGAAGACTTTCACCTGTGTGGATCATGTTGAACATTTTTACTAGAAAGTCCCATTTCATTTTCTTCATGGACATATGTATGATAATACTTAAGCTTTTAGCATTTTGTGATAAGAAGCCAGGCATACATATATGAAGACACACATATCTTCTTTTAAGAAAAGATCTTTTTCTATACCCCACGCTTGGAACATGTTATGATCCTCCTGCCTCAGCCTCTCAAATGCTGGAAGGATTAGTGACTCCCAAATCATAGCTATATTTTTCTAAGTTCAAGACTGAAGTACACTTGTATTCACATTTAAATGCTAATGGTGGGAAATGGTATTAAAAGTGCTTTCAAGTACTGTTTAAGGTACTTAGGAGACAGTGTGGTCATGTGAACTCAGAAGACACCCAGGAAACCTTCAAAATGTGGACATTGTCACCTCTGTGCTTTACAATCCTTTTATTTAACAGAGAAGAAAAACTGAAGCCCAGAGGTACTGAAAAGCTGCTGAGGCTTGTTGGGTTCTGGCAAGACTAAACTGGTTTTGCTCCACTCTTAGAGTCCCCATAGACGATTAGGAAAAGTTGCTTGTACTCCCACGAGGAAGAGTTCCTTCTGAATTCACATTGTGCGGTCGAATGGACACTAGCCCACTCTATCACGTGGCTCTGGCAGGCCTTGCCTTATATCCCAGCTCACTCTGCCTTGCTAAAAGCATTCCTAAAGCTAGCCCCCAAGGTCTGTTTCCTTCTTTGGCCACTTCCTCCCCTTGAGGCTGACTCTCCAAGGTCCAGCTATCAAAGTATTGAACTCCAGCAAGCAAAAGTGCCCAGTTAGCATGCCCAATTAAATTTAACTTGTCATCCTAATATGGGTTTCCCCTTTTACCTATATAAGCTGCCATTTTCCTGTTGGCCACATCTGACTCCTCTCTATCCAGAGACAGTCCTTTGTCCCCATTCCAGGACAAACACCTTTCCTTGAACCCTTTACCTTCCCTCCATGTCCTCTATCTCTTGCCTTTTCCCTTATTCCCTGCTCTTTGTCCCGCTAGGGCAAATAAATCTCCTTTGTTCTGGAAGTTGGTCTTGGGGCCCTGAGCCTATACCACTTTCAGTATTGATGGGAGGTGCTGCCACACAGCACAGGCACAGGAGAAGTGGGACCCAATGTGGAAACAAACCCTGCAGTTCTGGAATGGGGCAGTGACTCAACTCACTGCTTCTCTGATTCTAACTCTGCCGTTTCTGAGCTCTCCTGGCCTCATCTGTCCTTATCCAAGTGTCGTGCCTTGTTTTATGCCAACTTGACACAAGCCAGAGTCATCAGAGAGGAAAGGGCCACAATTGGGAAAACGCCTCAAGCCTGTAGGCAAGCCGTGGGGCCGTTTTCTTAATTCAAGATTTATGTGGGATGAACAGTACCAAGCTTGTGCTGTAGTCCTGCGTTCTTAAGAAATCAGGCTGAGCAAGCCATGTGGAGGAAGCCAGTAAGCAGCACTCCTTCATGGCCTCTGTATCAGCTCCTGTTTTGAATTCTTCCTGTCCTGCCTTCCTTTGATGAAGAACCGTGGAAATGGAAACCCTTTGTTTCCCAACTTACTTCTGGCCATGGTGTTTTCTCACAACAATAGTAATCCTAATTGTGACACCAATACAATCTTCCCAAAAAGCAATCTAGAAATTCAACTGCCATCCCCTCCTCTCTCCAGATTGCTTTTCATGGTAGCTGTTTAAGGGACGAGACTTCCTGTGGACCACCCCTCCCTCTGCCAAAGTGGCCAAATCAAGGGTGGCCATTTGTCTTCCTTTCTTTGAGCCTGGCAAATGTTTCAAAATGCAAATTTCATTAAAATGTAAGTTTTCTGTAAAATGTCAGGCAGAAGGAAAGACAGACCAGACACAGAAACAAGCAGCTTTAAGATAGCATGAACTTTCAGTATTTTGTGGGGCAGGTTCTACACAGGACCATCCTTGTAAGAATCAGAGCCCACTATTAAAAGCTGTGAGAGTTTCAGAACAGTTATATGGGGCAGGCTGTTGGAGAGTTATCTTTGGGCTGGAGATTGTTCATTGCTAGGAGTGAGCAAAGAATGGTGAGCAGTGAGGGAAAGAAAGGCAGGATAGATCAACACCTCTCAAGGCCAGCCCTTAGGGGGGTCAGCAGAGAACAGAGGCAGGAACCTAGGAAACAAGTCCAGAATGGGGATTACTTGAGTTTGAGAAATCTCTACCTTTGAACCAAGATGGAGAAACTTCTCAAAATGTGACCTAACAGTCTGCCTTCAAGAAAAGTAAGATTCCCACCCCTCCTGGTTTTTGTACTTTTGCTCTTGCAGATGCTTTCTCTAAGCTAATAAGATGACACCTCATCTAAGACAATATTTTAGTATTGTATTATTCTGCATATATACACCTATTTCAGAGACATTTGTGCCTCTATTTCTAGAGGCTCTGACAAGTCCACTTCCACTTAGAAAAAATAACAAACAGAACAAATAATACTTGCAGAAATGGTGAGCTTTTCACTCAGCCAAGTGAGATGTTAACACATGTAATTCCAACATTTGAGAGGTACAGGCAGGACGACCAGGGAGGTCAGTTCATCTTGGTCTAAATGAAAAGTTGGAGCCAGGTATGATTGCTCATGACTTCAACCCCAGCACTTGGAAGGCAGAAGCAGGTGGGATCTCTGAATTTTGAGGACAGCTTGGTCTGTGTAGTAAGTTCCAGTGCAGCTGGGGCTATGTAGAGAAACCTTGTATCAAAACAACAAAAGAAATTGGAAGCTATGTGATAAAAGAAAAAGAGACAACAGACATATTTGTATTATGTCCTGGAGGGTAGATCTTGTGGAAGAGTACATATAGGCTACAGTATGTTACAGGAAAAAAAGTTAATACTATCAGGTGTGGCTACTACACAAAACTGGCAAACGTTTTTTCAGCAACCAAGGTTTGGAGTGGAAGGGTAAAAAGTTTTAGTACGTTAGGCATGCCCTTCAGCCCTTGGTGTGAATGGCAGCTTATGGACAGACAGGTGGGCAGTCCCCTAAGCTACAAATGGTTCTTGAAGCTACGTGGCTGGTGCAGTGGACCTCCAAGAGAAAGACAGGCATCTACAGTTTCCTCTGTGCCTTATTCCAAGATTGTAAGGGAGCAATTTCCTCCATCCATTTGTGGAGCCTGAGGCTCAGTTGGAAGAAGCTTGGGTGTGGCAGCTTACTCCGTTTGGGACTCACTTAACCTTGACTTAGCAGCCCCATTCATCAGACTGCCCTCAGCGACAAGCTTTTAAACAGCCGTGTGCCTTTTATTCTTTAGGGTTTCTTTAATGGTTTAGTTATTTTGCAAAATTAAAAGAACCCAGTATTCTGTATGTAGCCTTTCACCTTTGGAACAGGCAGATCTGAGATACATCTAATCAGGATGTTCTGGAGATATTTGTGTAACTATGTTGCAATATGTCGCTGCCCTCTTGGATCCCCTTTTTAAAACAACACATCCTGTCCCTCTGATATTACAACTCGGGTTATGAATGTTTTAAGAAACAGAAAAAAAAAAAAAACCTCCACGGAACCAGATTGGTGTATACACACCACACCCAACCAGGAAAGGCCAGGAGGCTGATCCCTTGAGGGATCTGTGGCTTCTTTCCGGAAATCTGGGAACTGGAAGCGTCCTTTCCTCATCAGGAAGTACTGGAGATTCTCCACATAGTGGCTGTAGGCAGTTCTGACAAGTTGACAGGAATCTGGGTGAGAGATTGAAGAACAGATGGCAGGGTGGGGATGGGAGGTGATCACGTGGTTTGAGCAGGTGAGCAGGGCTGAGGGCGACTGCATGGCTGGAGAGGAGGAGGAGGAGGAGGAGGAGGAAGGAGCAGAGAGGCAAAGGCTCTGCCAGTTGGCTGGCTTTGAACAGTTGCTAGTTAATAAACAGACCAGCTACATCCCTATGTTGAGTCCTCCAATTTGTTTTTAGAACTCAATAAAAAATAATTTCATTAAGTCAAAAATGATTTGTCTAAACCATGAAGCTGACCTCAGTCACAGTGTGAACCTCCTAAATCATGAACCACCCTGTGTGTTCGCATGGACTTGCATCCCTCCAGTCCCCACTATCCTCTCCTGTGAAGTGCACAGGACAATGTGGGCTCTCAGTCTCCTCACCCCACCCACCTCGTGTAGAGGCTTGGCCTATGACCTTTCCTCACGAGGGTCAGCCTCCCCAATAACCTTCTTTCTTTTCACCTCAGGAGAAGTAAATTTCTTTTTTTATAACATTTCGAGGGGAAAAGGAGTGCTAGTGATGAAGTGACTCCTTTCAAGCATTTAGCTGACTTTAAATGTTTCCACCCCTTAGTAAGATGTTTCGATTTTCCTATCATAGGGACAAATAGTGGTATATAGTGGCAAGTTGGGTTAAGCATAGATTCAAGTATCTCTACTAAATAAAAAATAATGGCATTTCATTGACAATAGACATCATAGAAAACATACAGTCAAGTTCTAAAACCCTTGGAAATAATTTTGTAGTTAAAATTCTGAAGCTCTTGAGTGGGAACACCTTTTGTTGTTTTTGCTGACCTAGGGACAGGGCCTCCTGTTAAAGAAGTGTTCTACCCTAAGTTACAGGCTGAGGCCTCATGTAGAAATGGTCCTTACATGTTACATTATTTTTCTCTCTCAGTGGCTAATTTTATAGTAGTAGTATTGCCAGCCTTCTGCCACTGCAAACATGGGACCTATCAGCCACACAGATCAACTTTGGGGATGTGTATGAGAACCTGCTAATCTTTTAAATTATGCTTTTCTTGGATTCTTGGTCTCCAGCAATGCCTTAAGTCTTTTTCTGAAGTGCAGTTTTATCTGTGTAGTTAGAGATTTCCACACGAGCAAAACCTGATGAAGTGTTGAGTGAGGTGTCGCACAGTGTGAGCAGCCAGGTCTTTAAAAAAAATGAACATCTACTCAGGTACCTGCCCGTCTTACCAAGAGCAAGAGCTTGGCTATGACCCTGCAACACGCTAGTGAGCCTCCTTCAGTTCAGAGGCTGCCTGACCATCCTGGCACCTCTGCTAATGTGGGAAATTATCCACTGTAAAGTGGGAAAAGCCTTGCATCGAGCCACATGGATCCTGTAAAAAACTCCAAGGCATATTGTAAGAACTTCTCCCCAGTAAATCATATTTTGCTGAGTCACACACACCTGTCACCCTGGCTCTCAAGAAACTGAGGGAAGGAAGTTTTGAGTTCGAGACTATCCTGTGCTACAGAGGAAGACTCTGAAAACAAACCAAAACAAATGAACATGTTAGAGGGCCTACAGAAAATACCTTATTTCTCCCCCTCTCTGAATTGTTGCATTCATTCACCCATCAAACGTTGAAGTAAGGATTATTATGCAAAGGGCATAGTAGCACCAGCACAAATGTAAACAAGTGTAAAACTCCTAGGACAGAAATCTCTGCATCGTGCACAAAATACATGTGCATGCTACACTCTCCCTGCGGTTAAAGACTGAGGAGAAAACGCTAATGTCAGTAACTCTAGGTTGGACTTCAATTTAAATGCTCCATTTTCTGTCATCCCTTTTATACAGTTATGAGCATAGTCAGAACAAGACTATCATCTAAAATGATAAAAGAGAGCCAGCCATATACATTCGCTCATAGTTAAAGTATTTTTTAATTTGTGTCAATCCTGCTAAAATTAACATTTTCAAATGTGTTCTCTGCAAAGGCAAATAGTTTTGCTTTGGGTCTTGGTTTCATTGCTGAGAGCACCAGAACACTGCTCAATGTAAAACGAAGCTCTGCTCCAAATGCAACAAGAGGATAGGCTGGTCTCCAGCCAAACACAAGTGACCAGTACCTAGGAACATGGCTTTAGGTTACCCCAAGTACCATGTTAAAACACAGAAATTGTCTTGTGAAGTTTTTATAATTATAGAACAGGAAAATTTCATGAATTAAGGTGTTTCAAATATTACTGCAAACTTCAGGCTGGTTACAGCAAAGTGGGAGCTCTCAGCTATAGGCCTCTATTATGGTCTTTGCTTTCGGGTTGGTAAAGGCTAGTGGTCTGTTTAAGTTAGTGTATCTCAAAAGGATTTTTTCCTGATAGCCACACAATGCTGGGTCACACAGAGCTGGGCAATGAATGGCTATTGAAGGAGTTAAAGATAGCCAAGGTAATTTGCCTTTGGATGCAATATTCCACTTCTCTACACCATGAAGTTCTATTAGTCAATTGACTTTGTAGAATCTTTTAACAAACATTATACACCTATGTGAATTACAGTCCAGTGAAAGGATAATGTGTCTATGAAATGTGGAAGACCCAAGGTATCAAGCAAGCTCTTGCTTCTCTTCTATACAAGCAGGCGCTGTTTTGAACCTTTATCTCATATGTGATTTACAGATAGATGATAGATAGTAGATAGATAGATAGATAGTAGATAGATAGATAGATAGATAAATAGATAGATAGATAGATAGATAGATAGATAGATAGATAGATAGATAGATAAATTTATCTTTTGGCTTTTTGAGATGGAGTATCACTAGTAAGCCAAGGCTGCCTCAAACTCCTGATCCTTTTGCCTCCACCCCTGAGACTGCTGGGATGCGGATAAGCCTCACCATGCCTGGCTCATATAGACTCGTTTAAAGAGACCTATGTTATGACTTGGGAAACACGATATTAGAACAGTTTGACTGTCACTAATGTTTCTTCTCTTTAGAAAAGAACTTACCACGGTTTTGTTTTGGAGTAACCAGCATTACTAGTGTGTTTTTAGGGTTCAATTACTAACTCTCCTGGAAGTCTGATACTTCTAAAAGGAAAAGTGACCCTGGAATCCTCTAGATCACTATTTTTGCATCTTTCATTGAATGGGTGTCTGGACAGTGAGACTCACACAGCCTACACCTCTTCAGAACCTGAGCCTGAACTAGAAGCTTGTGCTCTGGGCAAGGTCTAGGATGGATTAAGATGTAAAGTACTGGCTGGCTTCTCTCTATACCAACATATTTCTATTCAGCCCTCTAGGGACAATGTCACAAAATCATGGAGTCTGATGTCTGTGGAATGCAGCACATGGGTGCACATGAAAGGGTTGTAGTCTATGAAGGAAGGGAGCCCAGGACAAACTTTGCCTCCTTTCCAGAGCTGTAGACTTGATAAAAGAGTTCCAGAGCGAAAACATCAGAACCACCCGGGAGGGGGAGGGGACTCAGGGCCAGATGTCATTGGTCACATGTAGGGAGTTGTTTGCAGCTGGATTCTGCTTGAAAGTGATAGCTGGTAGTCTCATGAGAAAGCCTGTGACAAATTGTATAATAAAAATGTTAAAAATAGAGTATTTATTCCTTGGAAAAGCTGTTCCCACAATGCAGTGGGCTGGGAAAATTGCTGAAGTTTTTGAACAACAAGTGCTGATCTTATGTCCTTAGAGCCCACATTACCCAGAGGCCTTTTCACCTTAGGTTTTGTTTTCCTGAACTACTCAAGCTCCAGTCAGCCCTTAAAAAAGGACAGCACAAAGCAAAGCACACCACCACTCTAACCCCTAATAAGCTTGTATTTCTGAGGAAAAGTTCAAAGTTCAAATAAAGTGTTCATATTATAAGGAATTATTTATAACAAGCCAGTAACTTTTTTCACAAAATTCTGTCCTGCTGATACCACATCCAATATAATAAATACAGCATGTATTATTGATAAAATACAAATCACATGTGTAATTAGACTTTTATTTGTAGCCAGACTTTAAAAAAATCAAGTGTGATCAATGATATTTAATACTTTTACTTGATAGCTATCAAAAAATCTTAGTTTAACATTAACTCAATGTAAAAATGGAAGTATGTTATGCTCTATTTCTGGTGTCAAGTATTCAAAATGTATTTGTTAGCTGAGAATGGAGACACATGCTCTTGGAAAGCTGAAGCAGGAGGATACTTTGAGCCCAGGGGACTGAGACCCACCTGAGCAACAAATTGAGGCACTGTTTTTATTAAAAATGTAACTGTACTTCTATATTCCTCAAGCCACTCAACTAACCTGGCCCAGTTGCCTCACGTGGCTATTAGACATCATGACTATATCACAGTAACATTTGAATTGAGAAATTGTTTTCTACCCAAAATTGAGAAAAATGTTTTCTACCTAAAAATACGTAAATATCTGGGGCTTATGAGGTGGCTCAGTGTTTTGTAGTGCTTGTTGCATGAGCAGGAGACCCTGAATCTGAACCCCAGTTAGCCTGTAACCCTACACCTTTGCCCTGAAGACCGAAGATCACTGGGACTTGCTGCCTGTCAGCCAAGATGCAAATGCTCAGTCCTGGTTCACAGAGAGACTCTGCCTCAAACACAGGAAGGTGGACAGTGATGCAGCACACCTGATACCCTCCTCTGGCCTCTGCACATGTTCACAGTCATGCATACCTGTACATATATGTACTGTTGTTCCAGGAAACATTCGTGAACCCCAAAAGACCACCAAGGAGCCGAATCCCACATAATCGCATTAGGGTCTCCGTATTCAAGCTAGAGCTTGGGCCATACCCCCAACCCTGACACAGCAGGAAGGTGGAGTCCTGATCCTAGTTTTAGGCAAGCATTTATAGAGGCAAGAAGGGGACATCTAGCCTGGTACATATCTGATTGGCCTTTAACGTAATTGGCTGGTGCTGGGAGTTTATTATACTTAGCTTCTATTTTCCTCCTAATTGGTGGTTGGCTAGGAAGTGAAGTGTCAGGGACAGGCTTGTAACCTGGGGGTGCAGATTTGTTGGGAAATAACCTGGAAACTGGTGCTAGATACACCAGTTTTTTGGGGGGAGGTAGCCTGGAAACTGGTGCTGGTCTTGGAGTGCTGTGAGTTAACTTGCGTTCAACCTTAGGTCTGAGTCTCTAAGATGGAGTCTGAACCCAAACGTTTTGGTGTCTCAGTACAGGTATGAAAGACAGAGAGAAAGGATTTTTAAATTAAAAATTAAAAACTAAATAAGTACTGTGCTCCATGCTGCTGCTGAGGGCCATGTGTGGTTCTGAGTGCTTTTACCGCTGAGGTACCACCAGAGCCCTCTGTGTGTTATTTTTATAATTTTTTTCACAATAATATTTTATTGATTCTTTGGGTATTTCATGTTCTACATCCCTTCTCATTCACCTCCCAGTTCTTTCATGTCTGCACCACTCCTCTGTGACCTCCCCCAACAACAACAACAACAACAGCTCAATTTGTGTTCTCCATACACTCACTGGGGCATGGTCAAACTCCCAGTGGCCTGCCCCCGAAGGAAAATGGAGTCCTTGTCCAGTGCACTTCAATCAGAAGCAGTCAATTGTGGCAAGCGACACTTCAGCATCCTTATTGCTATTTTTAAGAGTTCTCTTGGATGGCTTCCTTTTTAGGGTTTAAGGATGTCACAGAAGCCTTCTGTCTCCCTCTTCCTCAGCGATGCATCTGCAGTCATCCATATCAAGGCCAAAGTGGCTTCCTTGTTCTTTACAGTCAGCAGGAGCTTGGATCATGGCTCATTGTGTCTGATGACAACACAGACCACAAACATGGCATCTCAGTCTGTATGTGTAATTTTTCAAGATAATTTATTTAGCAGTCTGAAATTATTTCAAGTGAAAATAGTTCAAGATATAAATATTTCAAAAATGAGAGAGAAAAAGATATGAAGACACAAGTGTTGAGATGATATATTAAATTCTGAAGATAATGAAAGAAGATAAATTATTGAATAATTTAAGAACTTTCCTTTAAAAGCAGATTTGGAAGCAATTTTGAACAGGCATCTATCCTGAAAATATTGGCCTGGGCTTGCCAACCAAGATAAATTCTAGAAAAGTATCAACAAAGAAGAAGAAACAGGAATAGGAAGAGGAAAAGAGGAAAGAGGCTGTCTTAGAGTTTTACTGCTGTGAACAGCCACCATGACCAAGGCAAGTCTTATAAAGAACAACATATACTTGGGGCTGGCTTACAGGTTCAGAGGTTCAGTCTATTATCATCAAGGTGGGAACATGGTGGCATCCTGGCAGGCATGGTGTGTGAGGAGCTGGAAGTTCTACATCTTAATATGAAGGCTGCTAGCAGAATACTGACTTCCAGGCAGCTAGGATGACTGTCTTAAAGCCCCCCCCCCAGTGACACACCTATTCCAACAAGGCCACACCTCCTAATAGTGCCACTCCCTGGGCCAAGCATATTCAAACCATCACATTCCATTCCCTGGCCCCCATAGTCTTATCCAAGCACATGAATCTATGGGGGCCATATTTAGCCATAGCATAATAAAAATGTACATTTAGTTCAACTTCCAAAATCCCTATAGTCTGTGCAGTACCAACAATGTTAAAAGTCCAAAGTTCAAAGTCTCTTCTGAGATCCATCCAATCACTTAATTGTATTCCCCAAAGCAAGACAGGAAACCAGCTGGAAAACCTCCAGTCTCTATCTTTGTTGATAGCCACAAACTTCTTGTCCTGGACTGGTCCCACTTCCTGTTAGCATCATTCCTCAGGAGATATTCTATGGCTCCAGCATCTCGAAAATCTTGGGGTCTCCAAGGCAGCTTCAACGTTACAGCTTCTTGTTTCAATGTTGAAGATACACACATGATCTTCTGGGCTCCTCCAAAGGGCTTGGATCACTTCTCCAGCTCTGCCCTCTGTAGCACTCTAAGCTCAGGTTGATCCACTCCACTGCCAGTGCTGTTCTTGGTGATCATCCCATGTTACTGGCATCTTCAATATGCTGGGGTCTTCCACTGCATCTAGGCTTCACCAATAGCCTCTCATAGTCTGTCTTCATGGTGTCGTTCCTCAAATCCTTTGCATGACCCCTTCAGTCCTGGACCATCAACTACAACTGAGGCTGCACCTTCACCAATGGCCTTCCATGGTCTCTCACAGTGCCAACCCTCAGCTGTTCTTCATGACTCCTTCATGTCTTCAAAACCAGTACCACCTGGGTGACTCTTAACACATCACCAAGTACAGCTACAGCACGAGGTACAACCTTAGCTATGTCTGGAACACAGCTTCTTTGTGCTCTCAGAAAACACTTCCCAGCAAACTTTACCTCAGTGATGCTGGTCTCTTCTTAATCACCACTAATTTCTTAGCTCCAGCTAACCAGCATCAATTGTCCCAGCAGTCCCTTCTGTTTTTCACTCTAAAGCCAGAGCCACATGGCTGAAGCTGGTTGCTGGGCTGGAACATTCCCCCTCCCCCATTCTATCACCAGCTCTCTGTTTCCAACTCCCTTTCTGCCTAAGCTTGGCCTTTGTGGAACTTGCTCTTGAACTCAAGAGATCTGCATGTCTCTGTCTCCTGTAATGCTGGGATTAAAGACATGTACCACCATGCCTGGATTTCAGCCTTTCTTCACTTAGAACCTGCTTTGTTCCAGATTGGCCGTCAACTCAGAGATCTGCTTGGCTTTGTCTCTTGGGGTTAAAGGTGTGTACTACCATGCCTGGATCTAAATTTAGCTGGGCAGGATCTTGTCCCCAAAGCCCTTAATCTGTTATATCCTAGAACACAGGATTCAGTTCCATTCCAGTTCTGGTGTCCCTTTAATCCTTGAATCACATGTTTTATATTTTTCCTTTCTAAGCTTGCCATGCTTGTTCAGAACACTCTTTGTGAGACATAACCAGAGAACAAAGTCTCTCCCAGGCTTTTTTGAGACTTCTTTTGTCATGTAATTAGCATAAATCTCTTTACGTTAGACTCAGGTAGATTCCTCAGACAAGGGCAAAAAACAGCCTTATGCGTCTCCAAAATATCACAAAAGCAGTCTCTACACCGCATACTGAAACTCTTCTCCTCTGAAGTCTCTTGGGCCAGGGCGGCACAGTTCAAATTATTCTCAGCAACAAGGTCTCCCATATTCCTACTAGGAGGACCCATTAAGCCCCATTTAAAGCATTCTACTTCTTTCCAAATCTAAAATCCCAAAATCCAAATTGTTCCAAACAAAAGCATGATACTAAAAAAAGCATGATACAAACAAAAGCATAGCAATGATACTCCAGTTCCTGGTACCAACTTCTGTGGTTAGGGTTTTACTGCTGTGAACAGACACCATAAACAAAACAAGTCTTATAAAGGACAACATATATTTGGAGCTGGCTTACAGGTTCAGTCCATTATCATCAAGGTGGGAGCATGGCAACATCTAGGCAGACATGGTGCAGGCAGAGCTGAGAATTCTACATCTTCATCTGAAGGCTGCTAGCAGAATACTGACTTCCAGGCAGCTAGGATGAGGGTCTTAAGGCCCATACCCACAGTGACACACCTATTCCAACAAGGCCATACCTCCAAATAGTGCCACTCCCTGGACCAAGCATGTTCAAACCATGCCAGAGAAGGAGGAAGAAGACAATGAGAGGAGGCTGGAGAAGTGGCTCATTAAGAGCACTGACTGCTCTTCCAAAGTTCCTGAGTTCCATTTTTAGCAACCATATGGTGGCTCATAACCATATGCAACAGGATTCAAAGCTCTCTTCTGGTGCATCTGAAGACAACTACAGTGTACTCACATAAAATAAATAATTCTTTTTAAAAGAAAAATCTAATTAAAAAAAAGAAGAGGATCAAAAGGAGGAGGAGGCAGCTCTTTAAATGTATACAAGATAGGAGTGCTTGATTTTTAAGAAAATGCAAATCAGATTATTATGCTTTTGATTTGATTGCTGTGCCACATCCAACATGGCTCCAGGGATGGATCTCACAAGAGCAGCAAGGAAATAAAGCAAGGACAGACACACAGAAATGCTGGGATCTGGTAGACTAGACTCTCTCTGATGGAGAAATTGCAGCACTGAGAGGCTCGATGTAACTTGCTGTTCATTGTGGAACACAGGCAGGGTTTATGGTTTACAACTGAACAAGAGGCAGTGAGAGTTGATCTCACTAGTACTGTAAGGCAGTCTGTAGTACTATAGGGCAGTCTTCAGGCTATAAATATGAGGGAGAAGAAAACAATTGTAGACAGTTTCTGAACCTTGCCCTGGAGAGAAAACTTTGCCATTTTGTTAGGTCTGAGGCTATGAGGCCCTTGTCATGGCTGTGCCTGCGTAAACAGCCCACTTTTGCTCAAGACCTGTGATTTCTCTGCTTCCCACACTGCTGGCTCATGCATCCTAGACAGATGTTGTATACTGATCTACATCCCCAACCTCATTATCTTTTTGGTCACTAAGGCTTCATGCAAGTAAACCATGGAGTAATGTAGGTAAGGTCCTCAAGGAAACAAGTATGAAGAGATTTTAGGTCTAGCATATTGGGCACAGATCTCTCAGGCAGTGCTGGTTCCATGAAGCCTTTCAGGGGCACTTAGATGTTAGGAAGGATGGGATCATGTTGGGGTACACTAAGGCACATCAGGGGGATGGCAAAGTACAAATTGTGACCTTGGAAATTGGGCTTTTATAGTACACTACTCGGTGCATTTACTGTCTGTATTAGCATTTTATTTTACTATGAAATTAAAAAAGAAAAGGCAGAAGGGGGAGCAAAACAATCAAAACATTGAGTAAATTTTTCCATAACTGCTTGATTTGGGAAGACAGTACTCACAGGGGTCATTTGACATAACAAAACTCACATCTTGGAGACTTGGGGTTAAATTTCCTCCAATCTGTGGTAAGACTTCTCATGAGCAGTAGGCTTATTTTTAAACAGCAAGTAAACAAAGTAGTGATAAACTTGGTCCTTTGGCCTCACAGAAGTGGTGAGAAAGCACACTTATGTGATTTCTCTTACAAAGATGTTGCTTAACTACGTAAATCATCTTCATAATGTATCAAGGCAATAAATGCCTACGAATCAATTAGACAACCTGACAAGATAGACTATTGCATTGTTTAAACTGTCTGCTAATTCCTATCACCCAGGTGCACTCTTGTGGGCAAGTTAATGCTAGCCTCGTCAATATTTGGAAGTGGTGCCTTGAGTTCTGAAAATTCTTAATAAAAGCTTGCTTCTTTTGTTGTTGTTGCTGTTGTTTTTAAGTTGAGGTGACTATATTAGCTGGGGAACACACACAAGTTTGTGAAGGGCCAAGCCCAGATTGACGTGCTGCTCCTAGACACAGAACATGAAGGTCTTAATCAAGAATTTCCCCAAGTCTGTTTTCTGGTTAAGTTTTCTGCATCATCATGTCTGCAACTCATTCTCCAGACACATATTATAATGGTTTACCAGAAGCTCCCCTAGCACAGTGGACAAGATGGAAGATGTCTGTCCCAGACCAAAGTTCTGATTCCCACTTCCACAAATGTTCTCCACCACAGCTTTCCCATCTCAGTGAATGAGTCCTTGTTCCTTCCCATTGGTTTGGTTCTGTTTGGGGATGGATCTTCCTGGATGGTTTTTGCCTTTCTTATGCCACTGTGATCATCCTGACCAACATGAGGATAATCTAAAGGGACACTAATGTCCCTCTCTTCTATTCTCAGACTACTCAACAAGACACCCTAAGGAACTGCAATTTGCCCCAGAAAATTGTGGAGTTGGGGGGAGGAGCCTGATGACAGCTAGAGGAAAAGTGTGTCTCTTGGGGAGAGCTTTCTAGGTGCTAACAACTCAGAACACCTTGCAGGAGAACCCAATGATGGACGGGGCCACATGTTGATTAAAACTTCTTGACTAAGCATATCTCTGGTCCTCTACTTAAACCTAAACCCCATGTCTGGACCCAAAGATGGACGTGGCATGGGTTGGGGATCATGGCATCTCTTTGTCCTTCTTTCCAATATGGCCACATTAGAGAATTCTTCTTTTTCTACTTCTCACTATTAATCTGACACTTTTTGTTTTGTTTTGTTTTGTTTTGTTTTGTTTTGTTTTGTTTGTTTGTTTTGAGACAGGGTTTCTCTGTATAGCCCTGGCTGTCCTGGAACTCACTCTGTACACCAGGCTGGCCTCGAACTCAGAAATCCACCTGCCTCTGCCTCCCAAGTGCTGGGATTAAAGGCGTGTGCCACCACTGCCCAGCTTAATCTGACACTTTTAATAGACTTATTAACAATGAGTGGCAAAACATGACCTATGACCATCAGAACACAGGTTCTGTTCCAAATAACTTTAGTAACATCACTTCCAACCCACAAGCAAATCCTTTTGATTGTTTCAAAATATATTCAGCAATATGACGTTCTTATGAAATACACTGTAATTACATCATTTCCTCACATATGTAGCTAACATATAAATAGAGTTAAGGACAGAAATAACACAGTTGAATATATGTAGAAAAGGCTTGTAACAAAGGTCAGGATCCCAGCTATACCACTCCTGACTATATCCATAAAGAAATCTCAGACACCACACTTCTGAGATAGTCACACACATGTTTACTGCTGTGCCATTTACACTCACTAAGAAATGATGTCTGTCCACAGATAAAAATGTCCACATATTAAAAATGTGCTACATATACACAATGGAATTCTTATTCAGCCATAAAGAAAAGTAAAATCATGGTATTTTGCAGAATAATATATAGAAATTGTTATGTTAAACAAACAGGCTCAGAAAGACAAATAGTATGTTTTCATTCATATGCAGGCTCTAGATTTATGTTTGTGTGATTGTGTATGTGTGATTGTGTTTGTCTGTGCATGAGTGTGCAGGTAAAGAAAGTAGAAAGAGACCATGAGGATGTGAGGAATAAGGAATCATAAAGGAAGGGAGATGAACACATGTGACATGGAAACAGGAGGGTTTAGAGACCATCCAGCGGGGACACGGGGGAATGGCCGAGGGCTCAGGGACAACAGGGTAAAATGACACATGTGCTACTCAGCTGTAAGAATACATTATGCTTATCCATTCTACAGTTGATGATCATTGGAAGTATTTCTAGTTTTGACTGCTATGAAAAACTCCTCAATAAACAGCCAGGTATGCTTTGACAAACAAAGCAAAGAAAGTTGCCAAAATAACAAGAACAATTCCCTTCCACCAAATTCCTCAATGCATTAATTTCCTTCGTTATTTTCTTAACTGCTTTAACAATTTCTTTTATGGTGTCTTTGACAACCGCATACATAATACACACATAAACACACACATATAACAAATACACATACATACACACACACACAAATAAATATACACATATACACACCCTTACACACAACATACACACATAAACACATACAGATAAAAACATTTACACAAATGTATATAAATACATTCATACATAAATACACATGTACATACACACAAATACATGCAGACATACTACTAACACAATATTAACATAAACACATACAAATATACACATAAACATGGATTCACACAAACACACGTATGCAAACATATATACACATAAACACAAATGCACACAAATACATGTAGACACAAATGTACATACATGCACATACAAAGCCACACACACATAAAACATCCACAGATACACAATCACACACATCTATACATCTATACATACACTTAAACATACAAACATATACACACTTATACACATATACATATATATATATATACCTACAAACTCAGACATATATACACATATGCATATATACACACATACATACACACATACATACATGCATACATATTCACATAAACACAAATACACATATGTACATGCATAAACACACATACATATACACAATAACACACATAGACATACATATACACAGATACACATATAAACATATATAAATGCATACACACATATACATATGAATACACACATACACACATATATTCACATAAACACATATATGCATATACACATGCGTACAAATACATGTAAAATTTACATACATATAAACATACACATACATAAACATGCACATAAACATACACATATGTACACACATATACATGCATACACAAACATGCATGCACATAAAACATACACACACATGTATGCTTATCAACACACATATGCACACATACAACATAAACAAACACACACATATATACATACATACTGAACATATGTATATACATATTCATATACACACAATGAAATACATACACGTGAATACAGATGTACAATACCATACACAATCAGACACACATATACATATATACACATATACATACATGCATATATACATATGCACATATACACAAACATGTACATACATACACAGATACAGCCAGGTACACACATTTATAACATATATAAGCACACATATGTACATACATATACATAAAGATACATATATAAACACAATATACATGCAAAGATACACATACACACACATACATAAAATACTAACATTAAAAGTACATACAGATGTTTTAACACACATATATATATATGCAAATACACACAAACACAATACACAATACACACACACACACACATATATATATACACACACACACAAACATACATACACATAAATGCCCACATAAACATACACTTATGTACACACATACATACATAAACACATATGTATGAGAATATATGAATTGTGTATGTGTCAGTGTCTGTATGTGTGTATGCATATTTGTATATGTATTTATATGTTGATATGTGTATATGTATATGTGTATATATATGTTTTTATGTATATGTACGTGTGTAGACGTTTGTATGTATGTGTATTCTGTGTGCATTTCTGTGCATATATGTATATGTGCACTATTTCATTTTGTCCATATGTCTGTATAGGTATACATATGTATATGTGTGTGTATTTCATTAGGGTCCCTGTTGCTTTGATGAAACACCCTGGTCAAAAAGCAAGTTAGAGAGGAAAGGATTTATTCAACTTACACTTCTAGATCACAGTCCAACATTGGAGGGAGCCAGGACAGGATCTCAAGCAGGGCAGGAACCTGGAGGCAGGAGCTGATGCAGAGGCCATGGACAGGTGCTGCTTACTGGCTTGCTCCTCATGGCTTGCTCAGCCTGCTGTCTTATAGAACCCGAGACCGCCAGCCCAGGAATGGCACCACCCACAGTGTACTGGTCCCTTCCCCACTGATCACTAATTAAGAAAATGCCCTACAGCTGGATCTCATGGAGGCATTTTCTCAACTGAAGCTCCTCCCTCTCTGATGACTCTAGCTTGCATCAGGTTAACACAAAACCAGACAGTACAGTGTGTATGTGTGCATCTGTGTGTGCATGCATGTGTGTGAATATGTGTGTATATGTATTTACATTCATGTATGTGTATATATGAACTTGTATGAATGTGAGTATATGTGTGTATGCATGAATGTATATTTGTATGTGTGCATATATATGTGTTTGTGTGTTCATTTGTATGTATTTGTGTACATATGTTATGTATGTCTGTGTGTATATATGTACATGTTTGTATGTATTTATGTAGGTCTGTGTGTGTATGTTTATATATGTATGCAAGTATGAGCGTTCATGTATTATGTGTGTATATGTATGTATAAGTGTGTATATGTATGTTTCTGTGTGTATGTATACGTGTTTGTATGTATTTATGTAAGTCTGTGTGTATGTTTATGTATGTATGCATGTATGAGTATTCATGTATTGTGCATGTATATATATGTATGTGTGTATAGGTGTGTATATATGTATGTGTGTTTGTGTGTGTATGTTTATATACCTCTATATATCTGTGTTTGTATGTTTCTGTGTGTAGGGTATGTATGTGTGTTAGTATGCATTTATATTTTTGCATTTGTGTATCTATGTGTATCTGTGTATATTCATGTGTATATGTATATATAAAGTGTGTGTTTTTATATGAGTGTATGTATGTCTGCGTGTGCATATGTATGTATGTATGTGTGTATATGTAAGTGTATTTATGTATGTATGTGTATGAATGTGCATATGTCTGTGTATGTTTGTATTTGTATATGGATGTGTGCATATGTATGTGTCTATATCTGTGTATATTTGGTTTTATGTATGTGTGTATTTATGAGTATGTATATGAATGTTTGTGTGGGTATGTTTGTTATGGATGTGTTTTGTGTGTATATGTGTTCATGTGCTTTTATGTATTTATGTGTATGTATGTGTGTTTATTTGTATGAGTTTGTATGTATGTGTATGCATGCGTATATTTTTGTTTTGTTGTCTGTGTTTTTATATCTAATTTGCAGCAGCTTTTGTGTATTCTGAATCCAAGTTTGTCAGACAAACATATTGCTAGTGGTAGAATACTTGTCTAGCTTTATGTGGCCCTCGGTTTAATCTTCAACATCATTACATAAGAAGGAGGGAGGGAGGGAGGGAGGGAGGGAGGGAAGTATAGTAGCACATGTATATAAACAAGGAAGGTAGTTGTAGTGGCAAATGTATATAAACTTAAAGTTGAAAAGGCTGAAGCAAAAAGATACCCAGTGAAACACATATTATATACTAGGATCTGTCTTTGTAAAAAATTAAAATGTGTGGGCTGGCTAGAAGGGTAGGAGGTTCAGAGCACTTGTTCTTGCAGAGGACTTAGGTTTGGTTCCCAGCACTCACATGATGTCTCACAGCCATTTGTAACTGAAGTTCTAGGAGGTTCAGTACCCTCTCCTGACCTCCACAGGCACCAGGCACACAGATGGTAAGCATACAAATGAACAAGCAAAACTCCCATACACATAAAATAAAAGAAACTGTGGGTCTCCCTTTCCTCAGGGGTCATTGGCCACCAGCTCATGGAGGGTGGAGGGAGCAGGAGTGGTGAGCTGAGTTCCTTACGTATGACAGGACTTCTGGAGGCAGCTCCAGTGAGACAGCTCTGCTTTATTGTTCCGGGGGTAGGATATACAAGGGCTCTTAGGAGTACTCATGGAAACGCCTGATTGGTCATAATACGGTACCTAATTATCATATGGGCTGAAGAAAAAAGCAGGACTTGTGTGCTGAATCATGCAGTGCTTGCAGGGAGCCCTGGACAGGGTCATCTTCCAAATAAGGTCAGGCATCTGTGCTCAGAGATACTCTGCACCAAGGCCAGGTAGAGAAAGGGACGCCCCACTGACAAAAAGGAGTCCTCTATTTTGCCCCAAGCTTGGAGAGCTGTCCAGATATGATGGACTGAGACCTTAATAGCAGGGTTCTCCAAAAGAAAGAAATCTAAAAATTAAAAAATAAATATAAATGCACCTTTTTTCCCCATTGCTGCCATTACTGTCACCGTGCCATCCCAACTTCTTTTCTTGCATTAATTTTCTTTATGACATTTATCTTTACCTAAGGTACTATCAGTTGACAGTCACTAATAACTTATAATTTATTATCTTCCCACTTACAGGGCTGTCTGAGGGCAGGAGTTTCTATGTAATTTCTTTCTGTGTGAGTTCTGTCTTCATCACTTTCTCCCAAGTGCATGAACAATAGTTGGGAAGTGATCATTAGACATTAATTCAAAGAAGATCAAATAAAGTTGGGTCATCCTATGCCAGGCATTTTATACCCCACTCAAGAAATAAATTCCACAATGGAGTTGATTTCTCCAGATTAAATGTGGGCCAATAAGAAAGTCTCCCAAAGCCCCACAGTCACATGAATCTGTGTCTTTTTGTCTTAGAAAGGACAACAGCAATGGCATCTTTATCCTATCACTTATCTCTAACTGTGTATGATAAATTAAATGTCATAGAGTATAAAGGAAATGGGTTCTCACACTTAATTAGGAACATTCTGAACTGTATTAGTTACTGAACCGGCAAGTTTTATGTCACTTTGACACAAGCTAGAGTTATCTGAAAGGAGGGAGCCTCAATTGAGAAAATACTTCCATAAACTCCAGCTGTAGCCAAGCCCATTGTGAGTGGTGTCATCCCTGGGCTGGTGGTCCTGGGTTCTAAAAGAAAGCAGGCTGAGCAAGCCATGGAGAGCAAGCCAGTAAACAGCACCTCTCCATGACATCAGCTCCTGCCTACAGGTTCCTGTCCTGTGGAGTTCATGCCCTGACTTCCTCTAATGATGAGCTGTGATGTGGAAGCATAAGCCAAACAAACCCTTTTTCTTCAACTTGCCTTTGGTTATGGTGTTTCATCATAGAAGTAGAAGTTCTAACTAGGACAGCTATGTATCGCTATGCCTCAGCTCATTTATTTGGAAGAATAATGGCTGTCATCCATTATTGGGAATTAGGCAAAACTGAGAAGGACAGGAAACTCCAAATAATGGAAACTCAAACACGATGGCTTGCTTGTCTCTCCATTATGAGTATGACAACAGGCTCAGAGCATGTATAGCAGTCTATGATTCTTCTTATGATTCTGTTCTCATTTCTATGGCTACCTAATCATGCAATATGGTTGCCACTGTCCAGACGGTAGCAAGGAGAGGTAGAGGTCAATCGCTTCAGTTTCCCAAGAAAATACTTCTCTCACCAGAACTTAGATTAAAAGCCTTATACAAGATGAGAAATGTAATGTTTATTTGCAATGCTCTCAGCCTAGCTGAAACTGTCATTACCATGGACAAAAGGAGAAGAATAAACATTTGAAGCTAAATCTTAGTTTCCCCTCCAGCTGATTATAAAGAGTAAATGTGTACACACATCATGATGTCTGGAAGTTGCTGAAATGACCTTCTCTCCTTGTCTGCATTAAACCACCTCTTGATCATTCCCTTTGAAGGGAACAAACGTCCCGTCCTTCCATGTTCCTGCTGTGCTGGTGTCATCTCCTCCAGCACTGACAGAGACAACATCTCATCCCACAGAGCTGAACAGGCCACCCCACTTGGTGCTCATCCACTGGTGACTATCCTTGGGTGGGTGTGTCAGCAGGATTGGGGATTTCTAGCACTAAAACCATCTTGGTGGCTTGTTTCCCAAGGGTGTCAACAGATCCTCAGAAGTCTCTAAAGCAGACGAATAGTATTTTTTTTAATTCCTCCTTGTGTCTGCATCTCTTTTCTCAGTCCTGCTTGGCTAATGATACTCTTTGGCATCACTAACACTGCTTTAAAACTAAGGTTTTTATTTTAAGCCACAAAGTTTTTTTTTTCTCTAAATAAAATTTTATAACACATTCTACACAGATAAGCACTACACTGTGCAATAGGGTGTGTTCTGGGAGGGGTTATTTCAAATGAGTGTCTAGAGCATCTCTTAATTTGTTGAGAGTCAGCTAGGAGAAGATGAATTTTGTGGATTACAACAGGGATTGGCAGGTACTTTGGTAACCCAGCCAAGGTCTGGTTGCCTAGCAACTCCACCTCAACAGGTTCTGCCAATGCTTTCCCAGAAATCCACAGCTAAAAGAAATGGAGTTAATGATTAAACATCAAGAAAAAAAATCCAGAGAGTTACAAGTAAAACAAACCAATAAACTGTCACCAGGCCAAAGCTGGGAGGCCTAAGGGCAGAGTGGGCAGAATATCTGAGGGCCAAGAACTTTGTGGGCTGTCTGTCTGATTTCCCAACATTCCCTGCACTGGCCCGGCAGACCCCTGCCTTCCCTGTTACATTTTCTAGCCCAGCCTTTCTTTTGGTTTCTGTTTTTAATAGTTGTTCCTGCACTTTGCCAAAAGTCCCGTTCTTACTTTCTTTACACCTCCATGAAACCCCTTCTTGTTTATTATGTGTTGATAAAAGTAATGTGGGCTGGGAATTCAGCTCGGTTGGGTGCTTGCTTAGCATGCAAAAGTCTTGCATTCCGGGTTGTGCACCACATAAACTGGGTGTGGTAATGTATGTCTAGAATCCCAGCGCTTTGGGTCAGAATTTCAAGGGTGTCCTCAGCTTCATAGAAGCCAGCTTGGACTACATGAAGCCTAGACTTAAAAAAAAAATCAAAACAACACAAAGCAATGAAACTAGCATTGATTCCCAATGTCTGATATGCTCTTTATTGCCCCAGCTGAGGGTGGGGCTACTGGCAGCAAGTGGTGGAAAGCTTCTCTCTGTGTAGGCTGCTCTGAACATTTTTACTGTATGCAGGTCAGCCTATCAGCAAAAAACGTATCAGGCCCTAGGTGTCAGTAGTGTCAACCTGATCTAATTGCATATTAATATATATCATATTACATATAAATATACTACATCTGTAAGATTGTATATAGTATTATATTACATATACATGTGTGCATACATGCATATGTATATTATATATACAATGTAATACATTCAGTATATTACATATGTATATGTATGCATATACATATATATGTATACATGTATATGTAATATGTAATATTATATACAATATATAACAAAATATACAATATTATATACATCTAGCATATATATGTAATAAAATGTAATATATACAATATTAGAATATACAATAATAAATATACAATATGATATAGTTAGACAGTATGTTCCATATGAAAATAGTGTGTGGCTTGGTTCTCACCTAGTAAAGCCCTAGCTCACTGATGTTATTTTGTGTGAAGGAAGTGGCAATTCAAAGCAAAAGTCTAAAAAGTCTCTTTATGGAGGAACTAGTAAAAAAGGCTGAGATGCTGGCCTTGTGTTAGAATCCTTTGAGGGTGGCAAGCTGGTTGTGCTGAGTCCTGATAAAGTGCACATAGTCAGAGCATGTTGTTGGCCCTGCTATGTACAACATCCCAGAGTTGGAAATAGACAAATTCTGATTTCCACAGGCAGGGGCCAGGAAGGCTACTCTCCAGCTATCTGGGCTCCGTGTTAGACATGGCTATATTCCTTCAGGCCCCAGACTTTAAAATATTTGGGGCCAATCAATGCATTAAAGATCCTCAGTGACTTAGAAGAATTAATGTACCTCTAAAATATGAATTTTACAGTTTCCCCAAAGGACCTAACTTGTTTGCTAGTTAAACACTGTCAGGCCAGAGACATAGGCCATCTTCTGAGAGTATCCCCTTTCCACTACTGAAGAAATGCCCTGTCTTAAGGTTTTACTGCTGTGAACAGACACCATGACCAAGGCCACTCTTATAAAGGACAACATTTAATTGGCTGGCTTACAGATTCAGAGGTTCAGTTCATTATCATCAAAGTGGGAGCAGGGCAGCATGTAGGCAGGCATGATGCAGGAGGAGCTGAGAGTTCTACATCTTCATATGAAGTTGGCTAGTGGAAGACTGGCTTCTAGGCAGCTAGGATGAGAGTATTAAAGCCCACTCCCACATTGACACACTTACTCCAAAAAAGGCCACACTTACTCCAACAAGGTCACACTTACTCCAATAAAACCATACCTCCGAAAGTGCCACTCCCTGGGTCAAGTATATACAAACTATCACGTACCCCTCTCTTGATTCAGCATGCTTCCTTTGATTTGCATGTGTGTCTCTATGATAAAGGCTTACAGTTGTAGCTCTCGCCTGAAGGTCAGGAGTAAACATATCTTGCTGACATATTTTACTCTGTCCTAGGTATTAGAAATGTCATGTTATAAGTAGTCTAATACTAATATTATATAACCCCAGCCTTGAAACCAGAAACTTCTGTTTCCTCTGATCACATTTTAAAATTAATACATTTTAAATCTCACCTGACTGGAATCCTTTAAGATATTAAACTCTTATTAAGAGAACAAGATATATGAAAGAATATGTAGCATTTGGAAGACTTTGGTTTCATATTGTTTCTAGACAGCTGGTTGGTTTTTACTGACCTCTCCTACCCTATGGCTGAAAACCATCTCAGCAAATTGTCTACTCCAGGAGAGAAAGTCAAGGACTCTTCAGGACTGGAGCCACAGCCACACTGGCCTGTAATGGTTGTGACAAGCCAAAACTCCAAAATCAGAAAATATGTTTTCAAAGTCTAGGGTCTTGTTCAGCATCACCAAACAGAGAGTGATCTAGGAATCCAGCCTCCTTGACCACACAGCTGAAGAGAGAGCTGGGAAGAAAGGCCTTTTGCTTCCTGTGGCTCTGTGCTGCTTGCCTGGGGCTTCCTCTCACAGATGATCTGAAGAACCCAATTACTCCTTCCCTCCTTCCCTCTCACCTTCCCTCCCTCTCTCCCTCTCTTCTTCTCCCTCCCTCCCTTCATGCCTCCCTCCCTCTCGCTCTCTCCTTTCTCCCTCCCTCCTTCCCTCTTAATTTCCCTCCTACCAGTTTTTATCATCTTTAAAGATTAGCATAAGTGGGGAGTGGGCTCATTAAGAGTGATGCCAAAAAGACACTTTCCATGGAATTACTTTCTGAGTGAATTCTCATGTCTCAAAAAGTTTTATTAAGTAACTGTAGTATTATAAAAAAAAATTAAATGAGTGGAAATGAGAGAAAGGCCTTTTCATAGTCAAAATAGAAATCTTATTGGGTTTAGTTCTAAAAATAGAACCCCCAAATGCAGTGTTGTTGCTACAGTGGACCTCCAGTGACAAGGCCTGCAAAGCCACTGGGCTTTATAGCATGCACCATGTTCATTTCAAACCTGCTCTGATGTCTGATAGGAGACATTATTTGGACTTTTTGAGTTCTCTTAGAGCCTAATTTAGTACAATTCTTTTTTTTTTTTAAATTTTTGTGTCAAAAACATCAGTAGCTATTTAATAGCACACGGGGCATGTATTCTCTCTGTTGAGAGATGTAAGGGCCTGATAAGTCAACTGCAATGGCAGAAAGCATGTATGCAATTGTGTAGACTCCTCACTTCCAAAGAAAATGCAACCAAGAGAAAGTTAATATCTTTCAACGTAACATAAATTGCATATAAAAATGTACTCTGACCCCAAAGCTTCACGCTGTTGATAATGTCACCTTCCATGCTGGCAAGTCTCAGCACTACTAAAGTCATCCTATCACTTCTATTATCCCATTTGATTTTCTCACCAATATATCATCATGCCTGCCAAGTGCTGTATATAGACACGGCTTTTGTAAGATGAATAAATACAACTTGTGTATAATTTACATTAATTTCTGATTCTAGGTTGGTGAAAGGAGTTTAATTTCAGGACTCAATTAGCATAAAAATTTCAAAAGCAGCACTTCTGGATTGTAGGGCTACAGAGCACACCCTGAATGGGAACAATACACAAAGCCCACTCCTCTGGGGCAGGACTTAGGACAAATGGATCCATCTACCCACCCTACTCCAACCTCTGCCTACCAACATCACTATAACTGCATAGAGTCATCTTAGCATCCCAGAAGTCTATGTTATCTGGCAGAGAAAATGTTAAGGGACACTTGACTTCATTTGTTTTTCTTTTCCTAATTAAACATAATGTTAGAATTTATTTCTATACTGTTCCTTATAGTGCTTTTTTCTCCTCTCCTCAGCTAACCGTCAACTTAGTTTGTTTGGTTTGGGGTTTTTGACTTGTTCTTCCTCTATAATCTTGTGATTCGAATGACATAAATTCTTTCCATTCTTTCATGGTATGGGAACTATCTGACTATAAACTCATAACCTATGCCTTTCCCATGATCACAGAAATAACTTCAAAATTCTACTTTTGTAATCACTTGATCTCTGGCTATCATGAGTTTCCCCTACTTTTGATTTGGACTGCTTCATTCTATTACTCTTGAGGAGACTATAAGTTTGGTCTGGCCATAAAAATAATTTTTTTTTATCTTGCAACATCTTGGTGTTCAATCCTAGTTTTGGACACTATAACATTTGAATACTATGAAGTTGCAAGAGTTCCTGTCAAGAGTAGGGTACACATTCCAGTTGTTCACAAACATGGCCATGGTACTATTTGCTATCCTTGCTTGTTCACCTGAAGAGTTTCTGTTATTTTCATATCACAGTTAGGACATGCAGATGCTTGCTTAGAGCAGATAATTCCTTCCCTATATGCACCATGAAGCCATTTTCTTCAGAGCTTCAACAAAGAACTGCTCTGGTGGGTCTTACTTTTGGTTCTCCACACCACTTTCTCCCTCACTGGCTTTCTTTTTTTTATTGGATATTTTATTTATTTAAGATTTCAGATGTCATCCCCTTTCTGCATTTCCCCTCCCTAGAACACCCTATCCCATCCACCCTCCTCCTTTTTGCTTTTATACCATTTTAATTACATGCATGTATTAAGGTCAGTTCTAGGTTGCAGGTCTAGCAACACAATAGATACAAATAGTCAAGAAACAAGCAATACAATAAACACAAATAGTTAAAAAAAAAAACAAGCAAGGCATTAAACACAATTGTGTGAACACTCCCATGATCTCTGTTTCTTAGGGCTTATCAGGATGACCAAAATATCTGAGCCTACTTCCCTGTTCTAGCCAAAGTCATTTTCATGTCTAAAGCCTACTTCCTTGATCTAGACTAAAATTTAGATTCCTGCCTGAAATTACTTCTTTGTTCTAGCCTAATGTCAGATTCCTGCCTGAAGCCTACTTCCTTGTCCTTGGTCAATGTCATACTCCTGACAAGCAGCCCACTTCCTTGTCCTTGGCCTATCTCAGATTCTTGCCAAGCAGCCCCAAAGGCTCTCCACCTCTCTCCCTTTTTTACTTCATTAACAAGACTGAACCCATCTTAGGTCATTCTGAGAAGGATACCTTCCTTACCCATCATGGGATATACATTATCCAAAGCAATGTGCTTCTGTCTTAGGTTGGTAAGGCTCTGTGAAGAATCTTACCCATCCTTGGCTTGGCAACCTGTTAATTTAATAACTCTATCTGGGGGTCCATTTTCAAGTTCAAGCCATGTACTTTGGCTGCCTCACTGGCTTTCTCATTTGGTAGGTTCTGCAAGGAACCTACCTTTGGGCTCCTCAGTGCCAGCTCTGCTACAAACCTGCTGTAAATCGTGAAAACAGAGCTAACTACCTCCTTCAACAGAAAAAGAAAATGAGGACATAAAGTAGAGAAAATTATCCACCCACATTTTCTATATTTATTATTTCTGAGGTAGAGTCTCCTATATCGGACAGCTGACCTTGACCTCACTATGATGTCTCTGAACTTCTGGTCCTCCTGTTTCTGGCTCTCATGGGCTAGGATCACATGCATATAGCACTGTGCCTGGCTTCTATGGGGTGAATGATGCTGGAATGTTTGAAATCCTAAGGCCTCATGCATGCCAAGCAAGCACTTCAGTATCTGAGCTGCTGTGAAGTTGGAACCAAGATAAATTCATGGGTGGGGTCAGTCTTTTTTATATTATAGCATGATAAAGAGAATTATGAATTTAAAATAACTAGAGAAAGGGGATAGGCCAAGTCTGCCTGTATTTGAATGGGCTATCAGAGCAAGGCAATGAAGCATAAGAATGAAGTTTGCCATTTTTCATTCCTACTGTATTAGTTAAAGGGTTATCCTTGGGAATTGTGAAATTCAGTGCCTCTGCAATTCCTACTGGATTGTGAGGCAGTCATTGGGCACTCTTGGAAAGCTCACTTAGGGTATGCACAACCTAGCATGAGGTATCATTGGGCCTTTCCATTGTGAGGAGCATATTGAATGCCAGACATTCCCAGAATAACATTTTATATTTTCCTTTTGGTTTGTAGAGACTGATACATGCTTTGAAAGAGCCATCAATAGCAAGCTCTAAAGCTAAATGGGAATTAACATAAGAGGTTGAGAAAGGAGATAAAGAGAATAACAAATAGGACCAGAAGGTGAGAGGACATGATGGTTGGCTTGGGTTGTCAACTTGACTGGATGAAGCAATATTAAGTAAAGGTTGGTGAAATGCACCTTTGTGTGCCTGTGGGGCTGTTTCCAGAGATGACTGACATGTGGGACCTACTCTAAGTGTGGGTGGCCTCTTCCAATGGGCTGGCAGCCAGATGAGAAGATGGAGGAAGGCAGTCTGCATCTGGTTGCAAGCCCCCTTCTGATAGTGTGTGGCTGGCTGTGAAACTTTCAAGGGGAAGAACTTAGTATCTGCAGCTCTCAAGGAATATCCCAAATCTTCAGAAAGGGAGTGGGTGGGTATGTGGGGGCAGGTGGCAGGTGTGGATGGAACTACTTCTCCTATTAGATGACTAGGCAGCTGCTTGGTTCTCTGCCAGCAGATGGCCAATGTTGGACTCGCACCCATCATTACATAATTGAGTACAAATAGGTTTTCATAATATGTACAAACATCTTGTTTATCTGATCCTCTAGAGACCACTAATACAATATGACTTATTGACAGAATGAAGCATATTTTGTCTTCTGAAGCACAAAGTGTAAGGACAGGGGTAGGGATGGGGACAAAGGACAAGAAAATTAAGACGAAGGATAGCATTCAGGTAGCACTGGCTATCTGTGACAGCTAATGAGTAACAGTGGCTTAAACAAAATGGGTGTTAGAGTTTCTCACATCATAGTGTGAGCTGGGTAGTGTGTGCTAGCATTGGTCATGTCGCTCAATGTCAGCAAAGCTAGACCTTAGTAAGTCTCCTAGATGTTCTTCATGGCTTTAAGTAGCACTTCCATTTTTCTGAAAGGGGTAAGAAAGGCATACAGCTCTGACCCTCCCTCTTAAGGAGTTTTCCTGTAAGCCTAACATTTCAACCCACATCTCATCATTCAGAAAGCCATCACAACAGAGACACATTTTTCTTCTAGCCATCATGGCTCCTTCCCCAGAAGATATCTAGGGATTCACTTTGCCTAGATAAATTGGTACATAGGTCCACTTTTCCGCACCAATTGCTGTGTCTGTCACAAGCCAGGCCCTTGTTATTCTTGAACTACAGCCTGAATTTCTGATGTAATTTTATGCTCCCAGGCCCTGATGGAGAAACTTCAAAGTCTTTCCATTACCTACAGGCTGGCTTTCAAGACTCTTCCCCAGTATGGCTGCAATTAAACTCAACAAAAGCATATTAACTACTGCCAGCTGCCTTCCTCAAGCACTCTGTTCCAGACACACTGGACTTGTAAAAGTTCTGTGGACAAAGCCAGTCATTTCCTTACCCATGTTTGCTCCTCGCTTCCTTCATTTCCATCCTCTGTTTCCTACTTCCACTCATTTATCCCGTGCTTCTTACATTCCTGATTCTAATATAATGTACCCCCAAGACCCTACTCAAGCCCTCATTTTCTGAGTTGTTGCCTTTGTGTATGTGTGTGTGTGTCACAACAACTATGTGAAAGTCAGACAATTTACAGGAATCAGTCATTTTCTTTTCATGTGGATTCTGGAATTAAACTCAGGTTTTCAGGCTTGGCAGCAACCACTTTCACACCTGAACTATGTCACTGGTCTTCCTCATTGGAATTCATGATACTCACTGAGTAACAGCTTTGGTCTAGTAATTAGAAACGCACTATTTTATTGGTACTTGGTTTTCATACTAAACTCTTGTTTTAAGCTTCCAAATAATCATGTCTTACCTTGTTTTTATATCCTACAACAACACAAACAAATCAAATAAATAAAACCCAACAACTCTTAGATGTTTTTAAAACAGCAAAATCCCAAGTTTGATTTTAGTAATGAAGACTCAGGAGCGAAATGCTGGGGTGAAAGCCTGTTAGCTCAGAGAAGCAAAAAAAACCACCCAGCTGACCTTCCTACTCCACCAAAGTTCCAAAGGGGAAAAAAACTCTTCTCCTCCACGCTGTATAAAATCCCCTTCAACTCAAAGACCCTTTCCCTTTCTCTTTCCTGGGTTTTCACATGATAGAGGTTTTACTCCTTGTCAACTGGTTGCTCGCTCCACTTCTTAACTTATCGATGACTTTATTTAGCTCTTATTATAGAAAGCTTGGGGTTAAAGTTGTGTGCTAGGACTGAGCCACACCACAACAAGAAATAGGTTTTCTAGTTCACAATCTTAGGTTTCACAATGTGATCAAATATCCTGCAATACTCAGATATTCCTAATATTGAAAAGAGAAAATCAATTAATGAAAAAGAGAAAAAACCCATTTAACAAACAAAAGATTTTAACTTTACAGGTTTAATTGTGAGGCTGGGGAGATAGCTCAGTGGGTAAGAGTGCTTGCACAAGCAAGAGGACCTGAGTTCAACCTCCAAGCACCCAGGTAGAGACCAGCTGTGGTCAGGCATGTATCTGCAACCCTAGCACTGTAGGGAGTGGAGATAAGAGGACAACTGGAACTTGTTGACATCAATGTTGTATGTAAGTTTAAAAAGCACACTTCCCCTTGCCTGGTCTCCTTGCCTGGTCTCCTTGCCTGGTCTCCTTGCCTGGTGCTGTGGTCCCTCATGACTTAGCTCTGAGATCGTGTTGCTTCTAGACTCCACTTCCATCCTACTCATTCCTATTTGCCCAAGCCCAAAACGGCCATCTCACCCCGGTTTCAGCTGCTGACTTGCTAAGCAGCCCAAACCTATCCTTCCTGAGAATGCTTGGAGCTACAAAAGGTTGACCAACCGCCCTGGCAATTGGCTACACAGTTTAGCCCTCTCTCTTGCCCACCTAAATTGTTGAAAACGGAAAACACCATACAGCCTTAATATTTAGTACCAGCCAGATTTGTATTGATAAATCTCCAACCCCAATATGCCCATGCAAAGAACACATGACTCAGTTATAATATTTATAAGCTGAACACCTAGATTGGGCAGATATACACTACATTATTCTATTCCCCAGCTATGAGATTCCTTGTTGCTTGCCACTTCTCCAGGACACATGGTTCTGCTCCATCTTCCACCTCCTTTTCCTCCATTTTCCTCTCTCTCAGTTCCCCCCAACCCAGTCATGTTGTCTCTCTTCCTCCCTCTGCTCTCTCTTTCTCTAAAATTTCAAGCCCTACCTTTACCTTCCACTGCCCAATCAGAGACTCTAGTCTTTATTTGACCAGTTAAAATGGGAAGAAGGTTCACATGGAATCACCATATGATCTGCTCCTCATGGGGGTGGGAAAGAGGCAGCCCCTCTTCAGGAAGCAGAATTAGCATCAAAATACAAACAGCACCAGGGCAATCCACAACACATCAAGCTAAGTCTAGGATCATGGAGAGATTCTGTCTGTTGGGAAGAAGGCAGAGAGGTAGAGCAGGATGCTTGATGTATTCTTTTGGCTTCTGTGCATGCACACAGGCCTGTTCATCTGTACACATATACCATGCACATATTCACACATTAAAAAAAGAAAAGAGTTTAATTTCAATTGAAGATGAAGGTTTTTTGGATTGAATTTATCAGGAATCTTCAGAACTACGTGATCATATGTGGATTTATGCAATTCCAAATGATTTCTGCATATTTATTATAGTCACGTTCTTTTATAGATGGCAACGTGGCTTTCCTGGAGCACTAACTAGGTATTAGCAACATGAGCAGCTTGAAAGGTTAGTATAGGTTAATATCTGTCCAAGCAAATGAGGCAAAGTGATTGTGAAAACTGCTTATTGAAATAGAGGATATTTAAATTCTATGTCACCATTTAATTCTGATCCATAGTAAGTGGATGTTTCTAAAAAGTAACAATTGACTGAGTTTTAATTATTTGTAAGAAGTTAAGTTGCCTAAGAAAATGTAGAACTCCAAGAAGTTAATCCTGAATATAGCAAAAATTGTAAGTTAGAGTCTGTTGTACAAATGTTTCTGGCCAGCTTCGAGCTATTTTTCTGAAAATATATAAAGTAGGCCTTTGACGTTTAGTGAAACAGTAAGGATTGTTATAGCCTTTGGTCTATTTGATTTGAGAGATAATGATTAAGCACAAGGTAGATATGTGAGGTTTGCTTTTGAGATGTAACATTTGTGGAGGAATTAGCATTCTTCCCTGGGCCTGGTGGCATTGGAGAACATATGGACTTGCCCATTAAGTATAGAAAAGGAGTCATGCCTGGAAAATGTTTCCCAAATGGAGAATATTTCTCTCCTTACTTCAAATAACTTTGTAAAACAAGGCTAACCCACACACTAGAAATTCATGTCAAGTTCTTTCCCAATGAGAACCAGCATTGGCTCCTGTATCTGCTTCTGGAATTGGGTCAAGACACACCTTGAGGCTTTTCTTACTTGCTTGTCTCTGGAGATCAGCTTGAAGCTAAAGCTGCCTGTACCCAGTTAACAGCAGCTGGGGCTGGCAGCAAAAGGCACATACCTTCCATGGAACCTTCAGTCAGCTGGATGTTGTCCTCTGTTTGCGTAATTCATGGGTCCTAATTCTGGATCCATCTCCCTGTTTCTCTCCTATGTCTACCTAGCACTCCTGGAAAACCCTACCTAACTGCCCCACTAAGGTCCCTCATACTGTTCTCTTTAGTGTTTACTAGACTCTAAAGTACAATGATTTTTTGGCTAGATCTTGTCTCAGGGCTTGTCCCCATTGAAGGCTCACCTAACAGTAACACTTATTTTTGAAACACTCCATTATCCACTCTCCTTCCTCATGGATTTGGAGTATGCAACTACTAAAACCAGTTGTAGGATTATTGTTTCCCTGTAGGATCAGAATGGGAAATAACAGGAAATTTAAGAGATAATTAAAACATAAATTCATACAAATGATAGGTACACACTCCAAATATTTCATTTCAAATAAAAATACTTGAGTATATATTTATTTACCAATGTTTTGAGGAAGAGCCAAATTCTCTTTGAATTTTTTTTGTGGTTTTTTTTTTTTGTGTGTGTGTGTGTGTGTTAAATCTTCTCTCTTTTGTTAGGAGGTGAAGTTGCAGAGAATTTTTAATCTAAATTTTAAATTTTCCTTTATGAAAAGAGATTTATTTATTTTACATGCATGAATGTTTTTCTGTCTGCATGTATGTATGGAAATCATGTAAGCAGTGCCCAAGGAGGCCAAAAAAGGGCATTGGGTTCCCCAGAGTTATAAGCTGTCTGATATGGGTGCTGGAAACTGAACCTGGTTCTCTGTAAGAGCAGCTAGTGCTCTTAACCACTAAGCCATCTCTCCAGCCCTATATTTCACTTTTAAAATTTAACTCTTTGAGAATTTCATTTGTTGTATTTTGATTATATTCATCTTTCTACCTCCATTCCCCTCTCTAACTCCTCCCAGAACCACCCCACCCTCCACTCCTTTATCCCTCTTAAAAAATATTATCACATGTATATATGGATATAAACATATAAAGTCAACCTACTGGTCCCATTTAGTGTTGCTTATAAGTATGTGTTTTGGGTTGATCACTGGATAAACAATTAGACCGATTCTCCTGTCTTTAGCAGTCATTATTGGTTATACTTCTTTGTCTAGGGGTGGGGCCTTGTGAGATCTCCCCCATCCATGTTGGCATGGAGGAAATGGTATTGTTATTGTTCAGGTCTTGTTTAGGCTTCCACATTGGTGAGATTTCATGAATGCAGCTTTGTGCAGTTCTCTGTGACCAACAATGCCTGCTGAGTGTCAATCCAAAAGAGGCAAGATGGGTCTGGTCCTATATGACTCAGTAACTGGTCCTGGTTCAAACTTTGAGAGTCCGACACGAGACAGTTTATTTTTGTACTTTTATACTATTTAATATTTAAGCACAGCATAATTTGGAAAAAATTTCCTGGTGATAGTCGACTCAATCTCATGTGCACAAGAAAGCTCAAGGTATAACTACATCAAAACTCTTTGTAAAGTACATATGGTGTCTTTCATCAACCTGAGTTCTATAGACAAAATACAAAAGTCCTCTTAATGGTCTTGGGGAGGTCCTTGTGTGGCCTTGGTCACACAGATAGCACAGAAGTCACCTAGTAGGCTATTAAACACCTCCACTCTCAAACTTCTGGGTGGAAAACAGGTTATACTATTGCTCCCCTTGAAGAGTCAACCCTGTGTTTTTAACATTTCAGGTTTCTCTAGAGCTTATTCGTGAGCGTAGGGAGTCTGCCTCCTCACAGCATTCCATCCTATCTAAAAAGACACAGTCTCTTAGCAGATGTTCTCACCCTGTGGCTCTTACAATCTTTCTGCTCTTTCTTCTGACATGTTCCTGGAGCCTTAGGAGTACGAGTTGTGTTGTAAATGAATCCAGTGGTGCTGAGCACACCATGCCCAGCCCAGTTGTTCTCTGTATTTCCATCAGTTTGTGATCTTATTTAATAAAATCTAATCTAGTTTCCATCTGCTGCAAAGAGAAGAAGCTTCTTTGATTAAGGGTGTTAGCATTCTGTCTAAACTCCTCCCCCCAGTTACGTGGCAACAGCCAGGTAGGCCTGACCCACTATAAAAGGGGCTGCTTGCCCCCTTCTCCCTCTCTTGCTCTCTTGCTCCTCTCTTGCCTTCTTGCTCCTGCTCTGTCCCCTCTCCCTTTCCTATCCCCCCCCCACCCATGTGCTTATGGCTGGCCTCTACTTCTGTACTCTCTCTCTCTGCCATTCTCTGCCTCTGCTACCCTCTTAACTCCATTCCCCATGCCCTGAATAAACTCTGTTCTATACTAGACCATCGAGTGGCTGGTCCTCAGGGGGAAGGGATGCCTTGGCATGGGCCCACTGAGATATTCCCTTCCCCCACACCTCACCACACCCTCATAGAACATATCTCCTCTTTCTTTATCTTTTTATAAACATATCAGTAAGGGACACACTTACCTGTGGATATAAGGATAAGTATTTAGAATGCAGTTAGAAATTAACTGTTTTAGGAAAGTGGTAGCCGTGGTTTCTCCTCTAAGTTCCATGGCCTCACCAACCATGGGTAATTGGCTAGGTTCACAGTACTAGGCTTAAACTCCCTCCTACTGAGCAATCCTTAAATCAATTAGGCAGCTGTTGGGTGTCTTAGAGATATAAATGCCACCATTGTACCGTTGGGGATATTGTACCATGCTGCCAAAACTATTTGCAGGTGTGGCATCGCAGTCTATAACAGTTTTACTGCTACAAGGAAAGGTAGAGAAAAGAGGACATTTTCTCTCCTTAGATCTAGCCAAGCTGCAGAGTTTAGTTTCCATTTCCCTTTACTGCTTCCTAGATTCCAACTTCTTTTGAAACAGGGAAAGTAAGGCCATGGGTTTCTGGACCCAAGTGTCCACTTAGATCTGAATTTTATATTCAAATATACAATGAATTCATGGACTTATATATGTGTTGATAAAGTGGTGGCTTCTTAATTTATACCTCTAGCTTTGATCTCTTTCTTAGAAACATGCTTTATCTGTATGGTCAGCATGGCATGCATTTCTGAAGCAATATTAACCAGCTGTGCTACAATACTTTGAAATTGTGTTTGGTCCAATATAATTGATGAGCTAAGGGATAATTTGGGCATTATCCTTTGCTCATGAGTAATCCCATTCTTGAGAAACACCAGGTGAATGAACAGCACTGCACCCAGGTGAGACTCAGAGGACACAAGACTCACAAGTTCGTTCACCTACCGTCTACCCTGGTTTACTGTGACTTAGCCTACAAGGCTCTGTGACTCCGTGCTTCCCCTAAATGAGAACTCAAAGTTATACACTTCATATTCCCTCATCTGTTCCTCTTTAGTTTGTTTCTCAAGACCCTCAACCACATATGTGCCTTCAGCATGGGTCCTATTGTGTCGCAGTCTCCATTAAAAGATAGGTAGTGTATGGTTCTGCCTGGAACGTATACTGTACCACGGATGTGCCCTTAAGAGAGTGGTGATTCTGAGGCAGGGCCCTGTTACGCAGATGCTGTGACTGACTGGTACAGACAAGCTGTCTTAGGGTTTTACTGCTGTGAACAGACACTATGACCAAAGCAAGTCTTATAAGGACAACATTTAATTGGGGCTGGCTTACAGGTTCAGAGGTCCAGTTCATTATCATCAAAGTGGGAACATTGCAGCATCCAAGCAGGCATGGTGCAGTAGGCGCTGAGAGTTCTACATCTTCATCTGAAGACCACTAAAAGATTGTCTTTCAGGCAGCTAAGAGGAGGGGCTTAAAGTTCAAGCCCACAGTGGCATACTTCCTCCAATAAGGCCACACCTCCAAATAGTGCCACTCCCTGCGCCAAGCTTATTAAACTACCACACAAGCTCTCATAAGCTATGTGCTTCCCAGTTGCAAAATGGCTGAAGGTTCTTTTCCCCATAAACTCCTACTTTTTATCAGAATTTTAGGGCTCTAGGAATCCCAACAGACTAGGCTTAGCTACACATGCCACTATAATATTAAAGAGTTAATAGTGGTTGTTTTAGTCAGGGTTTTTATTCCTGTACAAAACATCATGACCAAGAAGCAAGTTGGGGAGAAAAGGGTTTATTCATCTTACATTTCCACATTGCTGTTCATCACCGAAGGAAGTCAGGACTGGAACTCAAGCAGGTCAGGAAGCAGGATCTGATGCAGAGGCCATGGAGGGATGTTACTTACTGGCTTGCTTCCCCTGGCTTGCTCAATTTGCTTTCTTATAGAACCCAGGACTACCAGTGAGGGATGGTACCACCCATAATGGGCCCTTTCACCCTTGATCACTAATTGAGAAAATGCCTTACAGCTGGATCTCATGGAGGTATTTCCTTAAGGGAGGCTCCTTTCTTTGTGATAACTCCAGTTTGTGTCAAGTTGACACACAAAACCAGCCAGTACAGTGGTCAAGGGAGAGAAGAAGAGGTTCAGTGACCCCAAGTACAGTCATGAGTTTGTTTTTGTTTGTTTGTTTGTTTGTTTGTTTTTTAAGGTATCTCCTGTGACCTGTCACTAGCTCTTTTTTTTTTTTCCATTTTTAATTTGTTTTATGTACGTGAGTACACTGTTGCTCTTTCTTCAGACATACCAGAAGGAGGCATCAGATCCCATTATAGATGGTTGTGAGCCACCATGTGGTTGCTGGGAATTGAACTCAGGACCTCTGGAAGAACAATCGGTGCTCTTAACTGCTGAGCCATCTCTCTAGTCTGAGTCTTGAGTTTCAAATAGAGGAGAAGTTGGGTCAGAGGCCAAGAAATACACACAACTAAGCAGTGTTGATCAAATCATGATTTGATTGGTCATTATCTTTGTTCTGGTTCTGAAAATTGTGAAGAAGATCTTGTGGCTTGAGATTTATGGCTGGTTTCTGTGAGATGTGTGTTCCTGCTAGGGGAGACCTCAACATAGGGTGATTTGTCTATGAGGTTTTGGGTCCCAAGGTACCAACAGGTTTAGGACAATGGGAACATTGGTGTATTTTTGTGGTGGTGATGGGGATCTGGAACTAGACATTGTAGAGGCTGCTGGTAAGTACCTCAGGTACTCTTATCTAAAGATGATAAGATAGTTCAGCTGTCAGACAGATGTTCATTGAGCAATACCATGCCTATGTATAGAGTTAAGCAGAAGCCTGACAGGGAAGATATTAAATGAAGACTGAGATGCTAGGTTTTTATCTTCGTGTTTTATCTTGATTTTAGGTACCTTGTATACACGAGTAGGAAAATCAGTGATTTTTAGCAAAAGCAATCTCTAAATTGTTATATAATAAATCCATCCATGTATCATGTTTTGTGGATTTATGCAATTGATTGAACCTAAATGTAAAACTTGGCATTTGTTCATGTTTAATTGATTAGTATTCCCAGAAGCATCTAGCATAGCTAGTCAATAAATATTTGTTGAATTGAATAAACTTTCATTTTGCTTTAGGCTTTCTGGACAACTTAACAAAAATGTTTTGAATTTTTAGTTATTTTATATTCTATAATATTTAAGCCTTTCTACTTTGAGAACTGATTTGACATGACAACCCTGATTCTCTTCCCTCCCCAGTGGTGTACTTTCTGTAAATGAGACAGATATTTTAGTTCTGAATCTATAATATGCTAGACCATGATATGCCTTGAACCCAGTGTTGCACATGCTTTCCCCTGTAATGACCAAGATGTGATCTTGAAGCACATTTAATCAAGTGTGGGGCTGTCAATGAGACTTAAAACCATGGCAAATAGCATAGTTCTTTCCTTGAGAGGGTTGCCAGTGTGACTCCTACCTCCGTCAAGTATGGCCTGGCCTGAGACTCCACTGGCATCTAAACAGACTTGAATCTCAATTTCACTTGAGGTTCTCTTGTGTTTTGGATAAAAGAACTTCAAATTTATTCCAAACAGAATTGCTCAGTGCTGTTTTCAAGTATACACTGAGGACCTGTGCATAACATCAGCAACAGAAAGGGAGACTCTCAGAAGAGGAGCCTGGTGCCTCGTTGGTACTGATTATGCCCTGGCTCCAACTGTCTTAAGAGAGGACTAAGATATTACACACCCCGTCCCCTGCAGATGGATGATGAAGAGAAGGGAGCCCTTTTTTTCTCTCTCTTTTTATTCTGTGAAAGAATGACTATGGACCTCTGTAGGGTTTTAATGTTCTTGTCTCATAAATATAATCCATTGGAAGGGGAGGGGAACAGAAGACACACAAAAAGAACAGAAGACAATAAAAATCAGCTACAATATTCACTTAAGTGCTAAGGTGACTGTCATGAATCTGGTTCTCATTCACTGCAGCTTTAATCCATTAAGCGCCTTCTGTAGAAAAGGGCACAATGCCCCACAACGCAGAGGGTCAACCTTAACAAATAAAACACAACAAGGCAGGGCAGCACACACGGAGAAACCCAAACAGCCTTGGATGCTACAAGGCTCTTTGTGTTTCTTGATTGATGGGTTGATTTTTCGGAAGGGAAACTATATCAGGAACCTGATGCTTGGACTAATCTTTCTCTTTCCTCTTTTTCTCACTGCTCAGGAAGGAAGCCATTGAGGCGACAAGCAGGCTCTTATCCAGGGCTTCTTATCATCAGCCAGAGGAGCCTGCACTGGAAATGAAATTCAGAGCCACACAAGGAAAGGCTGCTTCCTTAATTGAGCCTCTCCCTTTTGAAGTCGTCTCCCCACAGAGCTGGAGCTGGCAGGTCCTTCGGCCAACATAACCCCTGTGTAATCTCTTGCTCACCAGAAGCAGATGCTGCTTGGAGAGGGAGGCTTTTATAAAAGACGTTTAATAAGGTTTCTCAACCTTGCACATGCCGGCCAGGCAGAGGGAGGGCCGGTTTTCAGAAAAGCAACTGATCAAAGACATCAAGATTCTGGCACTGAGGGCTTTCTTGCCAATACACCTAAGTCAGGATTCTGAAGTGGGGGTTCTAGCCCCAACTGAACGATTGACCATCCAGTCCTGTTCTTCTCCTATGCCCCTCAAAACCCCGTCCAGCCCTCTTGCTTCAGGACAACCTCTCCCGCACTTCCTCCACCTCATGGGAAATTAAAAAAAATGGTCTTTGAGATTTTTCTCCATCTTTTTGGGTTATTTGAAACACGAGAAACTTTGGTAGATTTGATAGATAAAGCAAATATTTTGTTTAGTTTTTTTGTTTTTGTTTTTTTTTTTGTGGCAGGACTTCTAAAAATCAGTCAAATCCATATAGCAACCCTTTAAATTAGGGTACACAAATCACAAATCCTATAAACATACGTACTATCAAATACAAAGACAAATTGCCCTGGAATTAACCTATATAAATCCTGGGAGACCCTGGCATGCACATTCTAAAAAGCTCAGACGTGTGTATCAGTAGTTTATTAAACCCTTCAGCTGAAGTCTGAGGTTGCCTCTGAACTTCAGTCCTGAGGTAGCCCAATGGAGCATAGTGTGGTACTGGACTAAGCTAAAGCCTAACTAGGAGTGCAGTCTTGTAACAAGCAGCCAACAACAGTCAATTACAGTAACTGAGCTCAGCCAATCAAAAGAGGCCAGCTCATTTATCTAACCGGCAAAACGCTGAGCTGTAGCCAATTAAGTATGCAGTAACTTCCATTTTCTGTCTATAAGTGTTGTGCTATCATATTATGGCTTTGAGCTTCCTTGGACCTCTTGTGGTTCAAAAAAGTCAGATTGTCATTCCTAAGAATTTACAGGAGGATTCAAGAGAGTCTTACCTCACAATGTAAGCTAAGTGGATACTTTCTAGCTGATTTTTATTCTCTTCTGTTCTTTTCTGCTTCTTCTTCTATCCCTCCTACAGTACATTAAGATAGAAACATTAAAGCCTTGTGTGGATTTTAAAATGAAAATTCTTAGGATTTACTCTATATACTCTCCAATGAATTCTCATTTGATTCTTTACATCCATTAAACACAAAGAAAAAAATGGCCAGTAATAATCATGTTTACCGACCTTGTCAAACTACTCTTAAGTCATAGTCATTGGTGATTCCTCTTGTAAGTTTCTCTGCTTTCCTTGTTTTCTTCCTCCTGGTACTCCTTACATTAAACCGTGAACTTCACAGAGGCATGCTTGCCTGAGAGTCTGAGCTTTGGACCTGAGGATGTGGCGCAGTAGAGTCCTTGCTTAACACACATGAACAACAACACTGCACAAACAGGGTGGGGTGATGTCCTCTTGTAAAGCCGGCTCTATGGAGGTGGAAGGATCAGAAATTCTCAGCCACACAGTGAGTTCAAGGCCAGTGTGGGATACATGAGGCTCTCTCATAACACAAAAAATTGGGGCTTTGGAACTGAATGGAAGTAGATTAAAATCTTTGGTTTATTACCAACAGGGCAACACTGGGCCAGTTATTTCCCCTCCTTGTTTCTCCATTTTTTCTTCCTGTATGGTTAAGTTGAAATGACATTTTGTATGTAAAGGAAGTAACAGAAAAAGTATGAAGTAAATATATCGGTGTAAATGGATTCTATTCGTTAACTTCCTGGCTTCTTATTCTCTGTGCACTACTCTAAACTTGAGCCAATGACATCATTATCTAGGTGACCTTGGTGCTTAATCTCAGCATTCACAGGGATCAGGTTCAAGACCAGAGACTCTCATCTCAGCTGTATTAAGTCCTTCTATAACTGGGTGTGAAGCTTTATGAAAGGTAGAGTGAGGAGGATCAGGAATTTAAGGTCATCCTACATAGCAAAGGGCTAACCTAGGCTATATGACACCCAATCTCAAACAAACAAACAAACAAACAGTTCTTCTTACATGAGATAGACAGTACGAGCTCTGGGTTGGGGATGAGACAGGACATGCATAGCTCAGAAGATAATAGTCAGTGTGTAATGCTCCCAGACTGAAATCCTAAGATATGAGCCTTCAAGATGACAGTCCAAGCTCTACAATTCTGTTTTCTGCCCTTTCACACAGGCTTACTACTCTCCCACCACCCAGTCCTGACACGGACACCCTGCTTGGGATGTCTCCTCTGCCTTTCTCTTCCTGGGAGATCCTTTTGGTATGCTTCCACCGGCTGGACCTCCTTTTCCTTGTGTAGTCGCTTCTTGCACATCATCATCGGTCTTCCCCGAGCACCATCTCTTTCTTCTTCCATGTAGTTCTGTCAGCAGCTTTACATCCTGCAAAATTTATGACTCTCATGTATTTCTGTAGAGGGCAGACTCTTCTCTTGCTGTCACTGGTGCCTAGTGTAATAAATAGGTGGTTGATAAGTGTTATTTGGAAATTTAAAGATAAGAGTAGAAGATTAGCAAACATGCATAGGCAATGTAAGCAGGAGGTAGAGTGCATGCACTGGGAGGGCCTAGGCTGTGCTGACAAAAGGAAGCCAGCAGGTAATCCAGAAGGAGGATGCTGAAGAAAGAGATGTGGATAGTGGTAGTAGTTAGAAACCCACAGTCACCTTGGGTCGTGGTGCAGGCTGTGTGCCACACAAATATCATTACATTTGTGGTGATGTCAGTCACAGTAAGAAAATGTCACAAATGAGTTTTTCAAATAGCTTTCTGTTATCTTCTGGGGTTTGTTTGTTTTTAGTGGGGAGGGGTTAGTGCCCATTAGAATATGTGGGGGCCTTAAACATGCTTCTCTCTATCTCCAGATTTCCTGATTCTTTCTTCTGGCACCCCAAATTCCCAGAGCCTCTCTAGTGGACTTTTCATTTCTTTTATTTTACTTTTCAATACTGAGATTTTCATATACTTTAAAAAACACAACTGCTTCTCACTGATGGTACTCTTTGAGCAATTGACATTGTTACCATATCCCCTTTATGATACTCTTTGAGCAATGAGACATTGTTACCATACCCCTTTATGTATGGCTCACTTGCATATTGTTTTGTAGTAACTCTGAATATTGATTCCCTGCCCCCATTTCTGGATCCTGCTTTTACAACTGCTTGTTCGTCTAATTACCCAGATAGACTGATTTAGTGAAATTTATTTTCTCCAAATGTGAGGTCTTTGCTGTTGCTCTTCAGAGGTGTAGGCACAGGTATGCATACCTCTCCCTGGGGTGACAACTGCTTTCTAAGAACTCTCTGCCTCTCTTTCCCCATCCCTCTGCTTTCTCTCTCAATTGATATCACAGTTGACTTTGGGGCTCATTAATTATTCTCTGATTGCTCCATCATTTTAAGAAAATGCCCTGGCACACATGTTGTTCAGTGGTCTGATCTAATTGAATTCAGACCCATTCTCACAGGGGATTTTTATAGGGTTTAAAATAACAACAACAAAACCGAAAAACCAAAACAAAACCAAAAAGCAAACAAAAACAACCCTGGAGTGCTTAGCTCTCCCCTAGTTCGATTTGGTGGATGAAGTGGTTCATGGTCTAACCTAGATTTTTAGAGCACTCTCTTCTGATGGGTTTCATCTGCCTCTGGTGAAAAACATCTAAGCTATTGCTGCTGGCTAAGGCTGTCATCCAAGGCTTGGTTTGCTTTTCCTAGGGTGGAACTTCTGCTTCATCACTGAGTGGGAATGAAGTCTCAAGGTTCAGGATTCTTTCTCTTTCCTTTTTCAGGTAGATTCTTTGTCATATGAATGGTGTCCACTCAGTAGGGAATTTATCTCTTTCAGAGTTAGAGGGAATAGGGAATGCTGAGGGTCTGCCCTCTCTTGCAGGGAATGATAACCTATGATTGGAAGTTCATAAGAGAGAGATCTTTGTCTTAGCCATACCTGCAGAGCAAGGGAAAGGGACAGAAAAGAGAGGAGAGTAAGTCATGGCTCCAATATTGCAGAATTGTTTTTACTTAAAATCAAATGTTAATTTTTTCTTGCATAGACTTTTTTCTTCTTTTGCTGTTTGTTTTTAGGACAGCTTCAAGACCTTAAGTATTGTTTTTAGGAGTGTTTTTTACACTCTCTGTGTTGGTTTGAATATGCTTGGCCCAGGGGGCAGCATTATTAGGTGGGATGGCCTTATTGGAGGAAGTGTGTCACTGTGGGGGGGGGGGTTGCTTTCAGAGCTTCCTGTTAGCTATGTGGGACACAGCGGAACTTTCAGCTCCTCCTTCACCATGTCTGCCTGGATGCTCCATGCTTCCTGTCTTAATGATATTGGACCTAACCTTTGAACCTGTAAGCTATCCTCAATTAAATGCTGTCTTTATAGGAGTTGCATTGGTCATGGTGTCTCTTCATAGTAATGGAAACCCTAATTAAGACATTATCCTTCTGAAGAAAGGGGCTCATTCACAATGCTGCTATTGTAGACTTGTCTTAGGCTTATAAGAAACATTCTTCAGTGGCTAAACGTTAGATAATCTCTTATACTAGCAAAATCAGTACTTTCTAATATTTTGCCTTCAAATAAAAGTCAAGTGGCTTTCTTATTTGCACAAAAACTCCTTGAGAACAAGCACTGACCTTGGTGATGAAGGCTGGGGAGTGGCAGGGTACTCGGCTAGAGGCAAAAGGAATCAGCGTAAGAGTGGAGGGCCCTGCTGGGCATAGGTGGAAGAAGAGAACCTTGACCTCATGAAGGCTGGATGCCCCAGGGGGTGGGAATTTTGAGGGTGGGGAGGGGTAGATAGAGGTTACATCCACAGAGAAGAAGGAGGAGGGGTGATGGGATTGGGGGTTCCTGGGTGGGTGGGGGATGGGGTAAGGGGACAACATATGAAATGTAAATAAAACATCCAATAAAATAAATTAAAAAAAAAAAGAATGGACCTGTCTTTGGTCAGTGTGAAAGCTAATCTTAGCTGTCAACTTGACTACACCTGAAATCAACTAAAACCTCAGCACCTTGGGTCTACCTATGAGGGATTTCTTGATTGTATTATCGGATTATTGGATGTTTGGATACTGAGTTGGAAAGATCTACCCTAACTCTAGACCACACCTTCTGGTGATAGTACACATAAAAGGAATGAAGAAGGAAGCTCTTTTTTTTTTTTTTTTTGCCTGTTTTTTTTGTTTGTTTGTTTGTTTTGCCTGTTTGCTCTCATTTTCTGTGGCAAGTTTATCTACCCTGTTTCCAAGGTGTTCCTTCCCTGGTATTAGTAAATACTTCTTCAGGATGCCAGTGAAGGCCAGCAGCTCTCTAGGAATCCTTAGGGACTCTAGCACCAGGCTGGGACTGCCGGGACTTCCAGTCTTATGGATTGAAAAACTACAGATTTTTGTGCTTTTCTGCAGGAGATAGCCATTGTCAGACTATTCAGACCTCAACCTGTAAATCACACTAATAAAGCTCTCTTTCTCTCTCTCCTTTTCTCTCTTTCCTCTCTCTCTCTCTTCTCTCTTGCTATCTCTATCACTTTTGTTCTGTTAGAGACCTCTAAGTAATGGTCAGATAGGCTGTTTATTGTAAACTACAAGGCCATCATAGATTTATGCTTATAATTATGTCCAATGCCTCTGTTTTATTCCCCCAATCCCTTCTTTATAGTTTTCTACCCTTGCCTGTGTCACAAGAAACTGCCCTTAAGGAGCTGTTATAAAGGTTGCCTTGTTCTCTGGCTTCTATTTAGACTCAGAGAGAGCAGAGGGCAAAAGGAGTGTCAAGAGAGAATATTTCCCATCTTAATCCTCTCTCTGCTGCATTCTATGGGTTATCCATATGCCTCTACCTACGGTCACAGTTCTCATTACACAGTCTTCCCTATGCAACCACTTTTCTTTGAGTTGTGCTGACTCCGCCCTGCCCTTGAACCTATATGCTTAGTGGGTGATAATGGCTTCCAACTGTTACAAGTTCTGAGGTATTTACTTTCCATTATTTGTCTCACTAAATTTTGCCCATAACTTTGTACACAGTCCTTGCATTAAATAGGCCTTCCATTAACTGTCTTTAAATTACCCAATCTGAACATACCATCTGGTTCCTCATGAGACCCCGGCTGATAGCAACCATTTTGCTGCAGATGGCAGTCAGATGTCTTGGTAACTGGGGTCCTTTTTTGACCTTGCACTTGAGCTTGCCATCCTGGGGGTAATGAAGGATATGGTGTAGCTTTGGAGATGCTTGGGAGAAGCAGCATTAATGAAGTGGTTTTGAATGACCAAAGAAACTTGGATATAAAGTAGACAACAGAGATTCATGAACTTGTGGACAGTGCTCTTTGAAACATTGTTCTTGTTGCCTTGTGAATAAGAGAAAAAAAAAACAGTTTACAGAGGAATATCCAACTCTTGCTATATCCTAGGAGCAGTGACGCTTTACAAAGAGGACTCTAGGTTAGAACTGAGGGGCAAACACAAAGCCACTCAAGCTGAGAATAGAAGGAAAGTCAGGAGCAAGAATCAAACACTGCTTAATATAGCACCATGATAATTAGAGAGTTGAGGAAGACAATGGGGTGGTTAATGGCAGTTTAGTTTATTAAATGCTTCCTGAGTTTAGGACTATGGGACCTAACAAAGGTTAGGTCCATCATCCACCGACTTTGCACAGTGCACTTCATGCTCGCCATTTGTGGTAATTTGAATATGATTAGCCAATGGGAAGTGCTACTATTAGGAGGTTTGCCCTTGTTGGAGGAAGTCAATGTGTAGGCAGGCATTAAGGGCTCCTAGTGTTCAATCTCAGCTCAGTTTGGAAGAGTCAGTCTTTTCCTGGCTGCCTTTGGATCAAGATGTAGAACTCTTGGCTCCTCCAGCACCGTATCTGCTTGCACTGTTACCATGCTTCCCACCATGATAATGGACTGAACCTCTGAAACTATAAGCCAGCCCCAGTTGAATGTTGTTCTTTATAAGAGTTACCTTGGTCATGTTGTTCCTTACAGCAATGAAACCCTAACTAAGATGCCATTTAACGACAAGTAAAAGAGACAGATGGAGCTTGTTACTTTTTGAAGAGCACACGTTAAGCAAATTACTGAGTAACTAATCTGAGATTCAAACTCCAAAGCCTGAATCCTGCTGCCTCTTGAGATCAGCAGACTATGTGCTCAGGAACACTTGCTGATAACCCATCTGCCTTGCTGTTCACCTTTGTTACCCCCATGATAACCCAATCCCTCCTTCAATTAACTGCTTGTTGTTTTCAAGCTCACCAAATTCTTTCCTACTTTTGATGCCAACACCTTCACTTTTCTTACCCAGTTAATAATAACAACCAGCACTTGTTAAACACTTATTATTTTGTAAATTTGACATATTACTTCTTAATCTTCATCATGTATGTGAGGGGCATAGTAAAGAAAACACCAAAATAGCTGCTCTAGGATTAGGGAAAAGGTTTTTCTAATTGAGAATAAGAAAAAGAGAAAACATCCAGAGTCATTTGGGAGAGGCCTGAGAAGAGAGGAAAAGAAGTAGACTGAACCTGACGGGGCAACAGTGGGAAGAGAGGAACGGAGGGAGGACTGGCAGAGCTAGCCAGTTACGAGGAGGATGGGTAGCTGCTGGGGTGGGAAACCTGTGCACTGGAGCAGGCCTGGGAGTTCAGGGTACAGGGGGAGGTGAGAAGGGCCAGAACCCTGTGTTCTGGGGGCTTTGAAATGTATAATGGGTACTTTTGAAGGAGCCTGAGTCTAGCATGGGCTTTGAGATGCAACCTTAGGGATGTCAGTGGAGAGCCATGTATATGTCTCTTCTGCCAGAAGCAAAGGAAATGACTTCTCCTGGTAAATGGGAAGGAACCGGTTTACCAGTTTCTGAGGAACGCTGGTTTTATATACTCTACAGAAGTCTTTCTGTAGTCCATCTTGAGCTGGGACAAGATTGTCATTTCTGGACATATGACTTTCTGGGATATAATGCATGGAGCCCTATGGGATAGATATTACCATTATCATTTTTGTCCACTAAAGGCAGGCTGTGAGGAATGGGGGTTTCAGCTTGTTTATTAATAGAGTGTTGCCGCTTCTGTTGTCCTCTTCCATAGCTGTGTCGGATGAGCGAGCTTTACTGATGAGGAAGCTAAGCCCCAACCAGGCTTGGCAGGCACAAGCAGTAGGAAGTTGACAGAGCCTCTGGGCTCAGACTCTGGCTTTTCACTTACTCCCTCAATCTAGCCTTTAAGGAAAACTCAAATGTCACCACCCCTTGGGAGTTGGAAGGGAAATGGATTCTCTGAAATAAACCTTCCCACTCCTCACCCTGTCCCTTGGGATGTCTTAGAGGAAACACTGTGTCCCAGGCTCCAAACAGGAACGTCCATTGGATAGCATCTTGGTGCATTTTTCAGATTCTGTGCAGCTTGTGCCTACTCCCTTTCCTTCTGTATTCCTGTCTTCTCCTGTCCTCATCTTGGATTCTCAGGATCACACCTCTATCTCAGCCTCGCCCTTTGTTTTCCATGGCAAAGTTATGACAGTGAGACTCTATGCAGCCACCACCCTCTCGCTGACCCGCTGTGCTCACTCTGAGGAAGACACCATTGTGTTTCCATTTCTGTCCAATCTTTGATCCTCTTCACGCACCTTCTATAGTCTACACATTGTGGTTTATGCAGCCTCTCAAACTGAAGTCAGGCAGCAGGGGCCAACTTGGGCAAAGGACTCTAAGAACAGTGCAGTCGTCACCCCTCCCTGACTTCTCATGCAGCAGCCCAGAAAGAGGACTGTCAGTATCTCTTAGATTCAGTCCAGCAAGGAGCTTCGATGACCACACTCCTTGGGGTAAAGCATCAAAGTGTTGATCACCATCAGGCTACTGCTCACTTTGCATGTGCTATGACCTCGAGTACCAAAATGAAATGTTCCCCCGAGGGGAAAATGAGGAATCTTCTGAAGCCATGAGTTTGAGGGGAAACACCTGAGATTTCATAAACCATACTATTATTTTCTCTCTGGAGAAGTAACTAGTTCTTAGTATATCAGCTAGGAAAAGCACATTGCCTTTTGTTTTGATTCCTGGCCTTCTGATTCTGTGACTTGCAACCACAGAGACTTCAGCCTGAGCCTAGGCAGCAGCCTGGAGCTGGGAAAGGAGGCTGTTCCTGTAGGTGACTCAGCAGCATTGGGGAATGTGGTGTGGCTGGTGGGAAGGAACCACTGGTGTCTTTTCTTTTCCATCCGCTGGAGGTTTGCTTTGGCAGATTTTCCTGCTCATCAGGCAATTGCTGACTTGCCATTCCAGACATAAAGTTTCCACAGAGGTCCAGTTATGGAATATTTGAACTGGAAAATTTCTTATACAGCATCCTCGCCATTGTTTTAAGTTGTAGGGAAACTGAGGTATATACTCCAGCCAATTCACTTGAGATGACATCATGTGCTCGGCCAAGTCTGAATTGATGTCTCTGAGTTCAGGGTTTCTGGCATGGAAGCAGTAAGGATGCACAAAGGAGCCATTTGCCGGTCGGTCTCGGGTAGAGCACTGGGAAACAGAACAGTCTCTTTTGAATGGCAGGTCATTGACACTGTTTTGGAAATTTATGATGATCAATGACACTGTGCATAGATAATGCTCCATTGTCTTCTGTAAAGAAATGAGAGCACACAGGCCAGGGAGCTGGAGGCCCTTGTAAAGCCATGCAGGACTTGAACTGGGCTGGCCATGTTGGCTAGAGGGGCTTCAGGAGGCCTGACTTTTCAGCCTGCCAGCTATCTCAACTCTGATGGCTTGTACTTTTAGCAACTCAACTAAGCCTAGATCCTTGTTTTCCAAATCTCTCTATGGAGTTAGATTAGAGTTGGCAAGATACACATAATTTGAAAGGAAAGAAAATAACGAGGGACTACTTCTTCCTGACAACCTTTTCAGGGTCCCGCGTGGTGAATGACATTGCATTGCTCTACTCTGAATTTAGTTCTCCATTTAGTACTGGATCTGCTGCCCAGCTGCAGCTTCCTGGGCACCCCTAGAAACACCAGACTACTGACCTACAGAAGCAGCGAGCCAAGGGCTCTCCCCAGACCAGATCTTGCCACTGTTGGTCACTTTCTGAAGGTGTCTCCTCTATATGACAGGAGGTGACTCCTTTTTCTTATCCCTTACCTCACCCTTGCACACACTCACTCAGCCCCTCCCACAGTGGTGGAAGGTCCACTTTAGTGTTTAGTGCTATGATCTTGCCCAGTGACTGAATCTGAGGTGATTCTGAGCCTGGGGCTCTCCATCCAATTCACAGGCCTCTCCCTGCTTTGGGCAGTCCAAAAAGACAGTGGGGCATCACAGGAGGGAAGAGAATGGTCTCTCACCACACCACATGCAAATATATACTGCCAACAGAATCCCTAAGGTAGAAAGAGAATGTTCTGGGAAAGTGAATCAAAATGAAGTCATTTGTGAAATAATAACAAAGTCAGAATTCTCTGCAGAAGGGCCTCTCAAGCACCTATGCATGAAAACAAGAAAAGATACCAAGGGTTTTGCAAGAACCACATCTTTGCACAGGATCAATACAAGCTCATACATAAAAATGGTCATCTAAGGATATTTGCCATGGGACTAGGTATTTGACTTTGAACCATCCTTTCTTTATCTATTCCTATAGACAAGATTTATTGTGTCAAAGTAATCTGTGTGATTTTCCTCATTTGCCTTTTAAAACTTCCCCTTGCTTCAGTGCTTGTTAGTGTGCATACAATTCACGATGGCTTGCACAGTCCCGTTAAGTGTTACTCGAGAGTAAACTCCTTCTCTTTAGTGAGTCCCTGTTTGAAATTTAGCTTGACATTCCCAACCCTGAAGCAAAGGATGGAGGAGGCAGCTGAGGAGGAAAGCTGGGTGCTCTACATCCTTGGTGGCCTGCCTCTCCTACCTCTTTGAATTCTATTCGACATACTCTTTATCATCCCTGTCTTGGGGTTTCAATTGTTGTGAAGAGACACCATGACCACAGAAACTCTCATAAAGTGAAACATTTAATTGGGGCTGCCTTACTATTCAGAGTTTATCTCATTATCAGCATGGCAGGGAGCATGGCAGCACACAGGCAGACATGGTATTAGCATTTCTTCTAGGCTCCGCCCAACAGTTACCTAGCAACAGCCAGGTACCAGCCTGGCTTTCTATAAAAGGACTGTTTAGCCCCTCCCCCCCATCTCCCCATCTCTTTCTCCCTGCCCCTCCCTTCCCTCTCCCTTTCCCTCTCCCTCTCGTTTTCTAGCTCTTTCTCACTCTCTCTAGCTCTCTCTCTTTTGCGCTCTCCCTCGCTCCCCGCCCCTGCACATACCCTCTTTCCACATGTTCCTGTCTGGTCTCTTCCTTTCTTCCCCCCTCTCTTCTCTCATTCTGCCTTTCTCTGTCCCCTTTCTTTTTCTGTGTCTACTCCCTTCTCACCCTCCCTTCCCACGCCCCCAATAAACATTTTGTACTAAACCCGTAGTATGGCTGGTGCCTAAGGTGGGGGGGGGGGACGCTCAACATGGGTTTGCTAAGGCATCCCCTTCCACAGTGTCATGCTAATTACAAAACATATCACATGGTGCTGGAGAGGAGCTGAGAATTGAGCTGGGCTACAGGACTTCCAATAAATATCCTTGCTGTCTGACTGACCTGAAGAGCTGATTACTGACTTTCTTAGTCTATTTTGACAGTTTCTATTTCCGGACCTTTCTGGGACCTTATACGTGGTAAAAATCAATGGAAAAGGGACCATGATTAGTTGAACTTTCAAGGCCTTTATACACACACACACACACACACACACACACACACACACACACACATATATGTATATGGTTTCGTTATTTTCCCCTTGCCATCTGAAAACATGAAATGACAGTAAGAAATCAGAGTATCATTTGTGTGAGTTTTCTGATATCCTAGGTATGGATGGAAGGTGGGTTCTCCAAATTTGAAAACTACTTAACTCATCATATCGTTGATGAATTCTAAATCGTGGAGGAAAAATGAATCTTCAAAGATCACATCAAGTGTCCTTTTATAATGATTTTTCTTTTTGGGCAATGCAAATTTGTGTTTGTTTTTTAATAGCTAAATCAGCAATTCTGAGAACACTGATAGGAAGGCAATTAAGTAAACATTAGAGGAAGAAAGGATTTGTGTATCAAAGAACGTATGGGAAACACAGGGCTATATAAAAAAATAGTCATACAGCAGCCTTGTCACAGGAGCAGTGTTGAGCGCACAGCAGTCACGCCTGGACCTTGCTCACCTGGGGCTCAAAGTTGAGCAAGCTTCCTTCTGGAAGATTCCTGAGAGAGAGAGACGAGTGTACTGATCACATTTTTCAAGTCAAAACTGAGTTCATCAAAATCCTTCCTCTTTATCTTAATACTTAAAGAGCTGAGCTAGTTATTTTTAGAGTTTCTGTTAACTAAACACAGGGGAAAAACTAAATAAATCCTGAACCTTAATAATGTATAAGAATGTGTGGGAAAAAGGGGCCACAGTGGTGTCCCGGAGGCTTTCCACGGGGCTGGTCCCACATACACGAGAAGGTCTAGGGTTCCAAAGGCTAGAGGCTTTGGCGACAGCAAACCCCAATGACATGAGAAGTCCTTGGTTCCAAAAGGGCTTATTTTCATGGTGGATGGTGGATGGATCTGGATGTACCCCACCCTGAAACTCAGGGCAGACCTGAGTTAAATAGGGAGGGAGAAAAGGGGAGGTTCTGGGAAGAATGCTTAATTTGCTCCACCCTTTGGCCTTCATTAGTATGTAAATCTCCGGGGCCTGGGGCCTGTAGTTACTCTACCTGTGCACTTTGGCAGGGACTGTAATGGCCTATGTGACTGAACAATATAAGTCTATGGAGACAAGACTGCATGTCAGGACTCTGGGTTCTGGGGATGTGGCCGAACACCTGCCATTTCTCCCTTGGAGTCTCGGGGTTCCAGGCCCATGTCCAGCCATGAACCAAGATACTCTTACACAGTCCCACAAGAATGTATTTCTAATGCTCAGCACTAGAACTTTTGTCCAAATTGATCTTTCTTTCAACAAATACCATAAAAAATATTGTTCACTTTCTGTAGAATAAGCTAAAACACTGATACATTTGCGAGCAATTGTGCAGACAGGCCTTGAGATTCTCCCAACTTGCAGTTGAGCAAATGTTCAGTGATCTGTGAATTTACAAAGCAGAGAAGCAACAACAGATACATGTGTGGGGTTGGTTTATACCTTGGCTACAACGCTTGATGGTACAGACTAGACAAGATGGAGACCTGGGTTGCATTGGAGGATTAGAACCCAGTGTCTACTTATATGCATTCAAGAGTTATTTTCTTGAATAACAAAGCATGTTTTCCCTAACAAAGCATGTCCCACTTCTGCAACAGAGTCATCAAAGTAGATGTCTTCCCAAACCTCCCTCCCACTTGGGCCCTACTTGAAGCAACTGTGTCACCTTCCTCATGGAAGGCTGCTGTGGCCTCAGCTAAGGGATGATACATCAAGGATGTGGCACTCCACCTCACCCTGCTCCTGCATCTCTGCTTCGCTGTTTAGACAAGGTCATTTATGCTGTGAGAGCTGGACAACAAGTAACTCAGATATTACTGTAAGAATTCTTTAGGCTTTTCATCCCAGGGATTTAGAATGTCAAAATCCTGGGTTACATCTCGGTACTCATTACATATGTTTTCCTCTTTAAAAGAGGTCAGACACATATTGCACATAATTCAATATTCATGTAGTGGTTTGAATAAGAATGATCCCCATAGGCTCATATATTTGAGTTTTTAGTCACCACGGAGTAGAACCAGAGAGTTTGAAAGGATTAGAAGGATTAAGTTGGAGAAAGTGTAGTCTTTGAGATTTTAAAAGTCCACACCAGATCCAATCCAATCTCTCTCTCTCTCTCTCTCTCTCTCTCTCTCTCTCTCTCTCTCTCTCTCTTCCCCCCCCCCATCAAGATTTAGCTTTCAGGTACTAACCATTTCAGTGCCATGAGTCCCACAACGTTCCTTCTATTTCCTTGCCTTGATGATCATGGACTAACCCTCTGAAATATAAGCAAACCCCTGGGTAATTCTGTTTTTTATAAGAACTGCCTTGGTCATGGTGTTTCTTCACAGCAATAGAACAGTGACTAAGACAGAATTCACCCAGTTTTATGAATTTTTACAATTGTTACTGTTGATGTAGCAAACCACAACAGCAACAATAAAAAACCTTCACACCTATCACCTCAAAAGGAGTAAGAGAGTTTGTCCAAAATACAAATTGAGTGACCATGGCCTGAAAAATATGGAGCTAGGCCCCTTGGTTCAAAGTGTAAGTGGTTTTATGAACTGTTACAGTAACAGAACAAAGAAAGTCATGAAGCAAGGCATAAAGTACATAAGTCAAAACATTGAGTAGGCTGTTCCAGCAGGCAGAGGATTCTCAACTACAAGCCTATGGCATTATCTTAGTCCTCCAATGATGGAAAATAGGGTTTTGAAGAGTGAATACATCAAAGGTGTTTAATTTGCTTATCAGGTTAAATATAAAGGAGGGCAAGGGACGATTCTGGGGCTGTGTGTCAAAAATAGCTCCAAAGAAATTTTAATTGGGCTATCAGATCAAAGGCACCCCAAACTCTTCATAGTCATTTGTGAGCCTATGCAGACAGCTTTACCCAGAAATTCTCAGTTATACTCCTGTTGTATAATCAACTTCACAATCAAGACGTGTATGCTTCTATCACACCCCAAATTCAATTGCATTCTTTTTAGCCATTTACTTACCTGATCACAGTCCTTGGGTACCTTTAAGCTTTAGTCTTTTAAATTTTACCTTTGGGAGAATGTAGTCAAAATTAAGAAGGAACTCTATAGTATGTAGTTTCACTCACTGAAATGACTGCTTTGTGGCAGTGGTTCCTTCTTATTGCAGGATAGTATTTCATCATGTGAACCAGTTTTTAAAAATTCTTGTTGAGCTGGGTGGTGGTGGGACAAGCATTTAATCTCAGCACTCAGGAAGATGAGGGAGGCAGATCTCTGAGTTTAGGGCCAGCCTGGTCTACAAGAGTAAGTTCCAGGACAGCCAGTGATACACAGAGAAACTGCATTGAAAAAGAATTGAGTCCCATACCATTTAACATTTACATCCTTCACTAGGATGAACACTATTTGGAGATGTTAAGTGTTAGTGTCTCTAACTTCCCTAGTTAGAGACACTATTTGGAGATGTTAAGGAGGTGTTGCAGGATAGTTGATCATACTGTGAACCCTCTGTGTGATGGTCTGTAAATGCTCAGACTAGAGGCACTATTAGAAGGTTTGGTCCTGTTGGAGTAGGTGTGTCACTGTGGGCATAGGCTTTAAGACCCTCATCCTAGACGCTTGGAAGCCAGTATTCTGCTAGCAGCCTTTAGATGAAGATGTAGAACTCTCAGCTCCTACTGCACCATGCCTGCCTGGATGATGCCATGTTCCCACCTTGATGATAATAGACTGAACCTCTGGACCTATAAGCCAGCCCCAATTAAATGTTGTCCTTTATAAGACTTGCCTTAGTCATGGTGTCTGTTCACAGCAATAAAACCCCAATTAAGACACTGAGATTGTGTTATTTACTGAAACAAACAAACAAATAAACCTGTTTCTAGATGTGGTGTGGGTCAACCCTTAGCACACACCTTTAATCTATCTGTAGTGTACCCTTAGTACACTTTTTAAATCCCAAACAATGATGGTAAAGGTAGTTTGTAAAAGGGAGCCCCCATGTGTCCTGGTCCAGCAAGGTATTAAACAGGGAGATCACCTAAGAGAGAATGGGGAAAAAAACGGGTGAACGCAAAGAAACGTGGCTTGTCTATAGGCTAATCAAACCGTAATTTTTACTTTTTTCACCCAGGGGTTATATACACAAAAAGGCAGGAAGGGGATGACACTGGAGCGTAGGTGTTCAGTGGGAGTATAGACATCTTCCAGAACAGAGTGTCAGCTGGGTGAAGGTTCAGGGGACAGGTCACTATGACTCTGCTTATGATTCACTTGTCCTTATCTAAGTTGGTACTGTCCACCAAGGCTACCTATCTACAAGGTCTATGACTATTCAACCTGGCAATTTTTCACCAAACCTGCTTGTTTACAATAGTTTCTAGTTATCTGTTTCAATGTTTTTCCACAGAGACTCAAGACTTTGTGTTTAGCAGTCATGTATGTCAGGCCTATTGCTGATTTTTAGGCCTATGGCTGATTTTTAGGCCTTCGCTGTATAAGCAGGGCTGCTGCCCCTGATACCCATGTTTGAAAGTGGTATTTATTTGAGTGGAAGACAAAGTGACAAATCAGAGAAAGATTTGACAGAATAGGACATGTCCAACTTTCATGAGGAGAGGAAAAAGAAGCTACTTAAGAGAGAACACCACAGAGAGAAAGGAAAGGGGCAGTTTTACTGGGACAGTTGTACAGAGACAGGATGAGAGAGAACAAGTTGTAAAGACAGAACAAGCCAGAGAATAAGAAGGAGCCAGAAAGTTAAAACATATTGCCAAAATTAGTATAAGGCCTAGCAGAGCAATTCAGTAAGAAATTCAAAGAAGCCAGATCGAATCAGTCAGCTTGGAGAAGAGTTTGTGCAAAAATAGCTGAGTTGACCAGCAAGCCAGAGTTCAGAAAGAACTAGAAAGGGTGAGCTTGTTCAGCAGTAAGCCTCAGAGAGTGAAAACATTCTAGGCCTAGATAAGGTTATAGAGAGCATAGAAGTTTCCAGGACTAGGCCTAGGTTAGCAGACTGAGGCAGTAAGCCTCAGAGACAACAATTACTACAGGACATTGCTGGAGGAAGTGCATCACTGGGGGACGAATTTGAGGTTTCAAGCCTTCCCTCCCCTACTCCTTGTTTGTGATTTGAGATTTGAGCTCTCAGCCCCCAGCTTCCAGCTCTGGTCACCAACCTGCCTGCTGTTACATTTCCCCACTGTGAAAGACTTCTCTGGAACTGTGAATCTGATAAACTCCATCTTCCGTAAGCTGCCTTGGCCGTGGTATTTTATCATAACAACAGAATAATAATAGTCACAAAAAGTAGCACAGACAAGTGGTTTCTCATTTTTGACATGAATGTTTTAAATAAAACCACTGTCAATATAAGCATAGAGATTTTCATGTGGACATAGTTTTTATGGTTCTTTGGAAGGCAGCCGTGGGAAGGGTGCTGAAACATGGGATAAAATGCTGACAACCAAGCAGGTTTTCAACATGGTTGCCCTGTGCTGCCTTTGCCTTCCCCCAGAGCATGTCTTTTGCTGTTTCACAGCCATACTTGTTGCTGGCAGGATTCAAACACCCATTATTGAATAGTGTGGAGTGCTGACTCATGATATGTTTATGTTGCCTTTTCCCAGTGACTCTGATGCTGTGTGATTTCTCATGTGTGTGGACTTGTAAGAGCCCATGATTCACCAAAGAATGATACCCTGGACTCAAATAGTATGTAAACACAAAGAGTGTTTTATTCTGTAGAAATTTAGCATGTTGAGGTCTACCATCTACAAAGATGAAGAGACCCCAAAGGGAGCTCAAAGGTCTGATTTAAAGCACATTAGGGGAATTCCAGGGACCTCCTAAGTAAGTGCCCTCTATCTTAATCTATTGGCTCTATTTCTAGGGACATTCCAGAACCATTGCTGGGGTCTGGGAGGCTGGAAACTCTTACTGGGGAAGTCTGGAAACTCTTGCTGAATATAGAAACTGCTGTTGACCCATTGTCTTTGCTTTAGGCCAAGTGGGATGGCAACTGTCTAGACTTGCCCAGTTCTTGGAAACAGAGATTTATGCCTAGACTTCTGAACTACCAACTTGAAGCCTGTCATGGAGTCACCCTAGCCTTCTCAGACTTTACCCTTAAGTCTCTTTTGAATATGTAATGTCTGCTCAGCATTTTTTTAACTCATTTTTAAAAATATAAATTATATAATTGTTTTATTATTGAATTTTGAGTGTTCTTTATAAAAGTTTCACTAGATGTGTGTTTTGCAAATACTTCTCCCAAGAGGTGCCTTATCTATTAATTTCCAAGAGTGGAAGGTTTAAAGCCCCAATAACCGTTATTCATCATAACTATTATTCATCATTTTTTTTCAGTGTTCCTGTCTCTCCATCCATTGGCAGCCAAACTACCTGTATTTTGGAAGGCATTGTCTATAGTGTCTCTCTCTCTCTCTCTCTCTCTCTCTCTGTGTGTGTGTGTGTGTGTCTGCCTCTCTCTGTGTGTGTGTCTGTCTGTCTGTCTCTCTCTCTCTCTCTCTCTCTCTGTGTGCGTGTGTCTGTCTGCCTCTCTCT
>NW_021604613.1:3501467-3508367 GCF_004785775.1 Grammomys surdaster
TCTCTCTCTCTCTCTCTCTCTGTGTGTGTGTGTGTGTGTAGGAGTGTCATGGCCCTCTCCTAGACTCAAACGATCTCAAGTGGCCCCAGGGGATTTTTCTCTCCCTTCCCCCTCAGTCTTTCCCCACGTGCAAACATTGACTGGGTTTCATCTCTTCAGCAGCAGTTTCAAGCTGCTAGAGCAAGAGGATTCAGGATTTCTGGTATTCCCAACATGGCAACCTTGTCTTTATCTAACATTAGATGAGACTGATTTAGGTCTTGTGTCTTACCCCTAAATTTTCTCATAGGGTGGAGGTTTGTGGGAGGCTTGCTTGTGATTACAAAATCCTGTCCCCTTCACATTTAGGATTTGATAATTTACTAAGCATTTTATCCGCATTCCTCTACCTGTGTATAGCACCCAGGATGACTTGAGCCAGTACTTAGGTCCCATCTCCTTGGCAGGACCAGTATTTTTCTTATTAAATCATAGACTAATTAAATCATAGACTAATTGGTCCCTAGGTGACCCCAACTAAGTTCAAGAAAATTCTTCCTTTTTTTATTTAGTTTTACAGTGATGGTGGGATGGGATGGAAGTAATTCTCTTCCCAGTTCTCTACAGACTGGGCCAAAGCCTGGCCTTCATCTCTCTACAGTCTGTATGTTCCCCAACTCCCTCACCTCATACACACTCCACACTGTCAACAGAACTCCCGAGCCCTGTCTCCATCTGGCAGAACTCTGCTCTTCCTGCCTCATCTTCCAATCCAGGTCAAGTTTAGGTTCTTTTACCTTTAATCAAAAAAAAAAAAAAGTAAATAAAAAGGAACACATGAATCTCTTTCCCACAACCTAAGAACTGTGTACAAACTGCAAGTATTCAATGGAAAGGGGAACAATTCCTGAGGGTGCAGCAAGTGTGCATTGAATGTATACAGCCCCGAACCCACGGTCGTGAGGAAAGCCCCAGGCTACTGCTGAAGAGAAGAAACCCACCTCTGTTCCTGCACATGATAAAGACTGGGGAAAAGGGAGAAACCAATTCTAATGGACCAGGGAGACCTTCTGACATGAATTCCCAACCCAGCTAGTACTGTATATTGAGTACTCATTAAATACTTACCTCAGCCCCATTCCCCTCTACTGTCTTCCTCACCCCACCCCCTCTGGTGAACCCACTTTTCCCCTGTAGATAACATCACTTCTCCATTCATTTAATATATACCTAAGTGATTTTATTTGACTATCTAAAACCTGAGAACCACTGATGAGAAAGATTTACCTTTCTGGGACTGGCTTAATTTGCTCAATGATGGTCTCCAGTTCCGTTCATTTTCTTACAAATGGTATGAATTGAATGAAGAATGGAGAATTCATTCTTCATTATGACTGAGGAAAAAGAAATCTCACTGAGTAAATACAGCACATTTTCCTTACCCATTCCTCAGTTGTTGGATAGCTAGACTGGGTTTGAAACTTAGTGTCATGCATTCTGCTGTCATAAGCATCAATGAGCAATTGTCGGTGTGACTTGTTGACTTGCAGTCTTTGGGGACATCTCTCGGAGCAGTGCAGCTGGGTTGTATGAAGCTCTGTTTCTAGTTGCTCCAGATGTGCCCATGCTTCCAGATGTGCCTATGCTGGATTCCTCCCGGCCAGCATTGTTGGGGGCCTCTTCTCTGTGTCCTTGTCAGCTTTCTTGTTTTCTCAGTGACTGTAATTCTGATGGAGTAAGATGGAACTTCGATATAATTTCAGTTTGCATTTCCCTGTCAGCATAGTGCAGTTGACATTTTTACAAATACGTTTCTTGGCAGTTTGTATTTCCTTTGTGTAAACTGTCTGTTTCACTAGCCCATTCATTGATTAGTTTGTTTTACTTATAGCTCAGTGGTGGCTTTTTGTTGTTGTTCTTTGCATAGTATAGACGTTAATTCTCTGCAAAAGTTCCTCCCCTATTCTATAGGCTGTCACTTCATAGGATTCACTGTTCCCTTTGTTGTATAGAAACCTTTAAATTCATGAGGTCCCATTTGTCAGTTATTATCCTTGAGAAACAAATAAAAGAACTATAAATAAGAAAAGAGTCAAAGTATCTTTATTTGTAGATGTTATGATCTTACAGGTAGGAGGATCTAAAGACTTTATCAGAAAACTCTCAGAGCTGATAAACACTCAAGGTGGCAGGAAACAGAATCAGCATAGAGAAATAAGTAGTCTCCCTGTATACCGACATTCCCCACCCAAAAAATAAAAACCCAAAAAACAACCAACCAACCAACAAACAAACCCAAAACAGGCTGAGCAAGAAACCAGGGAATCGATCCCATTCATAATCACAATTATCAAAGCAAAATCCAAGCAAACAAAAAAGCTTGGAATCTAATCAGAGTGAAAATCTTTACAATAAAACCTCTAATATATTCAAGAATAAAAGTGAAGACACGAGAAGGTTGTCTTGTGCTGAAGAATTAATATTGTGGAAACTGCTTTTTAAAAGCAAGCAATCTATAGTCAGTATATCTCCATCAGAAACTTTATGTCATTCTTGACAGAAGTAGAAAAAATATTTATTTATTTACTTATTTATTTTTGAGAGAGGGTCTCTCTTTGTAGTCCTGGCTATCCTAGAACTTGATATAAAGATCAGCCTAACCTCAGCCTCCTGAGTGCTGGCATTAAAGGCATGTGCCACTACACCCAGCCTAAAAAAAATATTAAAAATTAATTGGTAAAAACAAGAAACATAAGCCAAAGCAATCCAACAACAAATTCCAGAAACATCACCATATCTCATTTCAAATTATATTATGGAGCTGCATAAATGATAACAGTGTGGCACTGGTTAAAAAAAAATCAGACAGGTAGACCAAAGGGGCAGTTCTAGATACAAACCCACAGGGAGAAAGCTATGCAAAATACACACTCCAGGAACAACAGTCCATCGACGAATGGTGCTGAAAAAACTAGATATCCACACACAGAGGAGTAAAATTACTACCCTCAGTTTCTGTCTGGACTAGGCGTTCCTGGGCATCTTTTTCAACGAACTGAAGAAGTAGGCATAAATAGCAAAGCAAGGAGGAGTTCTTTGCAGAAGCAAAGCAAAAGTGCAGGGTATAACAGCCTGCAAGAGTGCAGAGGGCTCTCCAGAGATTAACTGATTGTTACCCAGGAGGTTGCTAGGAAGAGTGCTTTTCTGTTTGGATTGATAGGCTTAGGTTATATAAACCTTTGTTTACTGCACATGTCCTTTCCCATAATGCATCTGATTATAATCATATGCATGTCCAGACATGCATAGGCATGATAAGAGTTTTCCCCTAAAAGTTCATTCAAAGGACAATTTGCCCTGGAGCACCTGCATGTAAAACCAGTCCAGGCTGGATTGGCCCACTACCTCTAATTCTAGGATCTGCTCCAGCATGTGTTAGTCCACAAAGGGGTTGATAGGGGGTTATTATGGGTTACTTTGTTTGGAGAGGGGTGTGTGTAAAGTTTGATGCTAGTGGGCTCCAGGTCACTGAGGTATCTTGCAAATTACTTGTCTCAAAACTAGATCCTTATCTCTTAAACCGGGTACAGAGCAACTCCAAGTAGATCAAACTCTGAAACTGTTGAGTTAAAAAATAAAGAAAACAACTTAAGTTTTAGTTTTAAGCACAAGAAAGCACTTCCTGGACCAGAACCCAGTGGCCCAGGAAATAAAGCCAACAGCGAGTTTTTTTATTTTTTGTTTGTTTGTTTGTTGTTGTTGTCTTTTGTTTTTTTTTAAGAGGACAGTCTGATAGATGGAGCTATGACCTGTGGTGATGGAAGGGTGATGAGCAGGTCAGATTTGGGGGAGGTGGTGACTTAGAATTACATTTTGCAGGAGTGCATCTCAGATGGGTCTTAGGATATCCAGAAGAGATACATTGTGGCAGCTGGATGTGTAAGTTCCTGAGACACTGCAGATGAAAGTGAGCCGGAAGCCACAACAGCTGGCTACAGCTTTCCTTTTAAATAGGAGTATTTTTTTTTCATGATACAAGGGCTCTAAATTTAATGCTTTTGATGCTTTCTAAAGGGGGTGAGGGGAAAGCCTTTCACCATTGAAAGATGCTTTTATTTGCTGGAGAGATTTAATCAAGACAAGGTAGCTAAGCTACAACAAAGAGTTGTTCAAAGAGGCAACGGTCCTTGGTGCATTGTATATTGTTCTATCTTCTGTCTGAGCGTTGAGGAAATGCAGGATGTCCTATAAAGGGTAGGAATTAGGTTTGTGATTGGCCAGAACTTGGTTCCAGAACTTCACTTCTTAACTGTGTGTCCTTGGTAAAGTGTTTGATTTTCATAAACTTTAATGTCAGGAACAATTATGGCACTGACTGCTAGGATTTTAAATAATATTTTCTATAGCACCTCTCAGTTGGCTTGAAATTCCTTCATTCTCTAGTGGATACTAAGCTACCTATTGTGTACAAGACATCGTGCTAGGAAATGGACAGCATTCCTGCCATTGTGTTCCAGAGACCACAGTATAATACAGTATAGAAGCCAGTGCTTTATCCCATAGGAAAGCAGAATTCCAGGAACTTCATTCTTGCTACTTGAGGATGAACACTTCATACCCCTAGATGGAGCAGTGGAGGGACAACATCGATGTTTGGTGCAGGGAAGGGTAGGATCCAGAGACCTTGTCAGTGAAGGTGGGACCCAGAATTTGAGATGAGGATGCAGCGCAGCAGATGTGGAATCCCTGTGCAGAACAGAAATCTCACTTTAAGATGACATCGCAGGGATGCTCCCTCATGTGCACTCAGGGCTCACAAGCAACAAGCTATTCACGACATTTTCATTGACAGAAAAAAGTTCCAGCAGCCAGAATGTCCAGCACTGAGGGATTCAAACAAAGAGATATGATTCTGGAGCCTAAAAAATGAGTGGGCTGCATAGAGGAATGTGGGGAAATTTTCTGAGTTAATGAAAAAAGAAAATTACAAAAGACTAATGTATCTCTTGTCTAATTTAACCTCCTATGGTACTAGTACCTGCTATTATTACACAGTAAAATGCTGAAATGTATACAGGAGGAAAAAAGAGCCATGCGTGGTGTGGAACAAGGAGGGAAGGGTTACTTTCATCTGTTCTGTTATTTCATAAAAACAAACATAAGCATGCCAAAAATATTGGGGATATATTAAACCCAGAAGCTTATATAAGCATCTGTTATTTGCTATACTGTCCAGTGAGTGGTCTATTTAATAAACAATGTTTATAATGCTGCTGTAATTATTGCATATGAAAAGTGTTGTCATTTTAGTCATTTAGGTATGTCATCCGCTGATATCAAGAATCTTCACATCGTCGTGGGTGCTGTCACTATTACCCATCTCCAAAACTCTTTTTATTTGCCCAAACTGAAACCTTCTCTACTAGACATTAGCGCTCTAGGCTTTCCCCACACCAGACTCCAGTAACCATCACAGACTTTCTGACTCTAAGACATGATGCTCACTCCAGGTACTGCATGGAAGTGGATCATATTTGTCCTTTGGTAAACTGCCATATTTACATAGTGTTACATCATCTAGGTTCATCAGAGCTGTAGCTTATTTCAGACTTCCTTCTGCTTTAAAGCCAAAATAGTATCTAATTAAACATAAACATCAAATCTTGTTTATCCATTCAGTGGCCAATTGGAACCTTGGTTTGCTTATAACATTTGGCTATTGAGACATGGTAATATTTTACATTGAATTTAAGCACATTTTACACTGAAATTAAGAATAACATGGAAGTTATAAATAGAAAAAGCAAATATTAAAAAAAAATACTATTTAGTTAGATTAAGGAAAAGTTGGGCTAGGGAGACAGCACCAGACTTGAGTTGAGTTTACAGAACTTTTGTACAAAAGGCCAGCATGGTAGTATGCCAATGTATCATAGTAGTGGAGAGACAGACTGGCAGGTCCCTGGGGCTCACTGGCAGCCAGCCTAGTTGAATGGATGACCTTGTCTTAAAGATAAAAATGGACGGTGTCCTGAGGAGTGACATTTGAGGTTGACCTCTTGCCTCTAAATGCTATATGCACGGGAACACGTACATGAACACACACACACACACACACACACACACACACACACACACACGGAACTTTTACCATATACTAAGTAGAATTTTCTTCGTACACTGAGGAACAAGCAGCACGTGTGAATATCGTTTGTTCTTTGTCATTCACAGGGCACAGCAGCAGGAGCCATTTCTGTCATCCTGCCATTGGCAGCGCTGCCTGTGGGCGGCAGCTGCCCTTTGCCTCGCCTTATGCTCCCGCTGCTGCCACTAAGCACAATGTTCTGGCTCAAGCCTAACAATTTCCTTCTGGTTGAAGCTGACAGAAGCCAGGAAAGAAATCAGTCTTGGGCAATTGGCAGGTAGTTAAGTACTGGAGCTGAGGAGAACGGTTTTGAGCCCAGTGCCCGGAAAGTCGTCTGCAGTGGAGGCAGCTCCGGCCCCACCCAGTTCCTGCTTGCAGCCCTCTGGTTTCCTGGGAACCATGCCTGGCCACTACTGCTAGTCTGAATGTTTCCAGATGCTCAGAGGGTCTGAGAAGATCTGGCCTCTCTGTCCTACCAATGTTAAACACAGATTCATACTATATTGATAATGCAAATGATAGTGACTTGTCTGGTTAAACAGTGAGTATAAAGCTGGGAATCCAACCCTCAGAGCAGCTCTGTGGAAGCCCAGTTTGAAATTGGCTGTATTCAGTTAGAAATTAGAAACCCTGTTTTAAAGAGCAGCGGCAGATGATCTTGTGTGAAAGGAGAGGAAAATTCTTATTCACAAAGGGTCAAGCCAGCTAGTTCATGTGTCTCTGTCTCCATCCTCTCTCTCTCTCTCTCTCTCTCTCTCTCTCTCTCTCTCTCTCTC
>NW_021604613.1:3508467-3519472 GCF_004785775.1 Grammomys surdaster
CTCTCTCTCTCTCTCTCTCTCTCTCTCTCTCTCTCTCTCTCTGTGTGTGTGTGTGTATGTGTAACTCATTACTGGTTTCTTCTTCTTCATTGCCTGAATGGTGTCTTAGATACATCTCCTAGACTCTTAAGGTTCCTCAGGGCACAATCAGAAGATTTCTGGTATGTTTAATTTTAACAATACTCTTTAAACTGTTAGAATGTCTACATAGGTTGAAGTATGTGCCTAACATTCGTCAAGTCCTAGATTCAATCCCCAGAGACAGAGCATGTCTGTAATCCCAGCATTTGGTAAAAACCAAGCCAAGCACCTCAGAAAGGAAGTGGCTTAGTGTGGACAGCTCCTTCTGAGGGCACAGTCATAGTGACAGTCTAGTACAGTTTCCATGGCAGCAACAGAAAAGCAAAGTTTCATGGTGACTACAGACTAACGTAGGTGTTGAGGAGGCCAATGCTGGCACACAGAAATAGCACAAGCCATCACTGTTGGAGAAGCAGGTCAAACATGTAGGCTGAACTTCAACTGCTTCTCCTGGGGATGGTACTCATCAAGTCTGTTCCTCACCTCTTAGGGTCATATACTAGCCATGAGACACAGCTGGCCAGGCAGCCTGGCTTCAGTTGTCTTTTGAAAAAAAAAAAAAAAAGATCTGGAGAATGAGCCACAAAGGAGAAACATCTCCCACAAAGGAGAGAGGTCATTGGGACAGGGACAAACTGGAGAAACAAGGGCTTTGTGGGAGATGGATGTGGCCTTTTTTAAAGGTTGACTTGGCAAACAGGTATGAATACTATGTTGTAAAGGGACTCTTTTATTTTAAAAGACGAACCTTAAAATGTCTTTGGGAAGAACAACAATATCAACCAGCCAGACCCTTTCCCCTCCCCCCACCAGAGCTCCCAGAAACTAAACAAACAACCAAAAAGTACACATGGAGGGATCCATGGCTCCAGCTGCATATGTAGCAGAAGACAGCCTTGTCGGACATTAATGGGAGGAGAGGCCCTTGGTCCTGGGAAGGCTCGATGCCCCAGTGTAGGAAGGCTTGATGCCAGGGTGAGGAGGCAGGAGTGGGTGGGTGGGTGAGCACCCTCATAGAAGTGGGGGCAGGGAGGGGTGGGGGTTTCTGGAGGGGAAACCAGGAAAGGGGATAACATTTGAAATGTAAATAAATAAAATATCTAATAAAAATGTCTTTGGGAATTTCAACAAGGTTTGGGGCAGAATCTTGTTTTATTCCTGTAAATATATCAGTTTTTCCTTTCCCAGTCCTGCTCCTGGAATGACAACTCTGAGACTCAATATTTATTAATAAGGGCCTAGGCCATAAGCTTTGGCTCATTGACTAGCTCATAACTTATTTAACCGTTTAAACTACTCTATGTCTATCACTTGGTTAGTTACCTCTCCTTCAGTCCTTGCCTGCTTTTTCCTTTGTGTCTCCTTAGTGTTTCCCTGCTGGTTTATGTCTGTGTCCTAAGTCTGGGTCTATTCCTACAAAGTTCTGCTGAATCACTATTTTACACTCTCACTCTTTCCCAGAATCCTGGGAAGGTGTCCCAACTTGCCTATAAGAGATTCTACATATCACTTTTTGGCTTCCCCAAGGAAATTCTGCATGAGCCTGACTCCCCCTTGTGGAGTAAGTTTCATGGCTTGCTACAGTTTTCGATAGAGGAAAGGGAAGCTCCTGGGGCCCATAGCATGTCTGTTACTTCTTTGTCTTTCTTGACCATAGAACAGAAAGTACTAGCTACCGCAAAAAACGTTTTACTTTTTTGAATCATACAAATACTTTGAATTAACCTTTTCTTCCAGGACTTTGTAAAACTAAAGCTCTGCCTGTTGGATTTACTGTCTGAGGACAGAATGACCTGGGAGTGGTGACACACATCACAGTACCTGGGAGGCAGAGGCAGGTGGGATCTCTGTTAGCTTCAGGCTGGCCTGATCTACAGAGTGAGTTCAAGGACTGCCTTGACACAGAGAAACCCTGTCTCGAACTATGATTCAACTGTTTGTATTAGGGTTATTTCCATCTCTATTTTATGCTTAAGGAAAGACTATGGCGGAACTGAGTTTGTGTCACTGTGACCGTGCTCTCTGTAGAATTCTTGGCAATGACGACACACACCACAATACGTCATGCTTATCGATCATTTCCCTCTTGCCAAGCATTGAACCAAACCCCTCTCCTACATTGCCTTTCTAAGTCTTGTCAACAGAATCATTAGTATTAGGTTTACTGGGGTATTGAGACTTAATGAGGTTAGGCAACTGGCTTAAAGTCACACAACAAGTTGCTGAAGGTTTAGTGGAATTAGTGCCAATGATCCAAATGAGGGACTTAAAACTGACAAATAACAGAACACATATTCACTTGATTTAAAAATTTGGCCTCAGGGGAGGGGGAAAAAATTGGCCTCTGGCAGAGCTTCTGTAAGAGTTTTAAATGAGAGTATAGTATAGCAATTTCTTTCAAACATTTGTTCCTGGGGCAAACTCCTGAAGACTCAGGAAGTAAAATAAATTGACAAGGCGCCCGGAAGCTTCTGAAATTTACAAGACTAAGATTCTCTCCCCCCCCCCCCCCAGGTAAAGTAAGGAGGAACTCAGCTAGGGACCGGGAAAATTAGCTGAGCTGTCTTGAAGAGAGCTGCAGAGAAGCAGCTTTCATGACTTGTCACTAGTGGGTGGGGTGGGCTTATTGGTGCCTAAGCTGCCTTTGAGTCAGTAATCTCTCACCCACACTCCCACAAGAATCCCAATAAACTCATTGCTTCACCAAGTCAGACTTATGTGGAATTTTATTTCTTTGATCTGTTTATTGGTGCCCAGTTTTGGGTAAGTAGATTTTGGTCACATCTCTCCAGGAAAAGTCATACAACAATCAGCTTGTTTAAAAAAAAAACACACAGATAGGTCATGTTTTATAATTATTTGAAAGCCAGAGTTTCATTCATGGAGTATTTTTTGGTTAAGGATAAAAGGCCATCATTCATGCTACAAAAGGGAAGCTGTCAGATGATGGAGAATGCTGTTTCATCTCACTGTGGCTCTACTGACACTCCAGCCACATCAATCTCATCAATTTCTAGTTGCTGGTAAGACCTGTCAATCACTGGGATGAACCCGAGGTGACAAATGTGCATTGCTGAGCTGGAAAGCTCTATGGTTGCACAACAAGAAAGAGCAGGAAATTGGAAGTGCTTCTAGAGCCAGCCAGTCTTTTGAGTAGTCACTAAGGCATCGTGTCAATGCTATTGTTGTAGAATGTCATTCTGCTATTGTTGACCTGAATTTCGGCCACATACAAGAGAGATGACACATGGGCATGGCTAGTGACTTCTCTAAAATTGTTGGTTCTTGATTGGCTAGGTGATTCTTTCCCTCATGAGAACGAAGGGGAGTAATCCTGTGATTACACCTTCTATCACCCCTGAGGTATCTTTGTCCAGAGACTGGCTGGCATAGTGGAGGAAAAAAACCATAGAGATCAGTACTGATTTTTCTAAGCAAAATTGCTGTTAGTTGTCAGGAACAGAAGATGAACCTAGAGCCATGTTAGAGCAGCTGGTGAGTGGGGCGGGGCACCTTTAAGCACTTGAATAAAAATGACAGCCCCAGAGAAAATGGCCAGTTCTGACTGAACATAAATAGTATGTTCAGAGGGGTTTGGTTTTGCCATTGGACTTGAACATAACATTCCAGGATGCTTCTGACATAAGAAGCCCAAACTTTAAACTTACAGTCTCAAAAGGCTGCTGCTTCTCATTAGGTGTAAATATAAGAAACAACAGCAGTAGAAAAAGAAAGTTTTACCTTCTTATTTTTTCTTTATTCTTTTCATTTAAGAATGAAAAGCCAGACAACTAGGATGCCTGTTGCTAAATAGTGTCTTCTAGACATTACAGGGAAGCTGTACCCTAGGAAATCTCAACAATATGGTTGCCTAACCATGACCTGAACCCTGACAATACCAGTTAACATGCCAATAGGGGAAATTTCACAAGACCCCACCCTCAGATGAAGGTTTACAGGCAGTCAGTGGCTGTCAAGAAAGAGAGAATCCATTTTCTCCTGGAATAAGGCCCTTATAAATTATATAATCCCAACTGGTCTGTCCTAAACACGTGTACATATCAGCAGCACTACATAGATTCAGTAAATTATGTGTATATGTGTATACATACATATACATACATATATGTAAAGATAAGAAGCAATGACTTTGAGGGGGTAGTATTGGGACATAAAAAGAGTTGGAAGGGAGAGAAGTGGAAATGTTGTAAATATAATACTCATAAATAAAATTCCCCCAAACATTTTTAAAAGAATGAGAGAGGGCTGGAGAGGTGGCTCAGTGGTTAAGAGCACTGACTGCTCTTCCAGATGTTCTGAGTTCAATTCCCAGCAACCACATGGTGGATCACAACCATCTGTAATGAAATCCAGTGTCCTCTTCTGGTGTGTCTGAAGTCAGCAACAGTGTACTCATATACATAAAATAAATAAATAAATCTTTAAAAAAAGAAGAAGAAGAATGAGAGAGCCACTTTCCAAGCTGTTTTCCTCCCAGTAGATATTTGCTCACAGTGCATTCTTTAGATCTAGGTCATAGGTTCATGCTGACAAGGCTCTGTCTAGGATCTTTCACAGATGGTGTAGACCAATAAAGATTTATCCTTTTTTTTTTTTTTTTTTTTTTTTTTTTTTTTTTTTTTTAATTGGATGATTTATTTACATTTCCTATGTTGTCCCCTTACCCCATCCCCCACCACCCCCTCGGAACCTCCAATCCCCTCGCCCCTCCTCCTTCTTCTCTGTGGATGTAACCTCTATCTACACCCCCCCACTCCCCCCTCCCCACCCTCAAAATTCCCACCCCCTGGGGCATCTTGCTTTCATGAGGTCAAGGTTCTCTTCTTCCACCTATGCCCAGCAGGGCCCTCCACTTTTACATATTCAGCTGAAGCCCTGGATCCCCCCCTAAGTGCTCCCAGGCTGGTGGTTTAGACCCTGGGAGCTGTGGTTGGTTGGTATTGTTGCTCTCCTCATGGTGCCACAAACCCTTTCAGCTCCTTCAGTCTTCACTCTAACTCCTCTATTGAGAACCCCATGATCAGTTCAATGGCTAGTTGTGAGCATCTGCCTCTGAATATGTCTGACTCTTGAAGGCCTCTGAGGAGATATCCATATCAGGCTCTTATCAGCATGCACTTCCTGTCTTCCACATCAGCATCTACCTTTGGTGATTGCACATGGGATAGATACTCAGGTGGGGTGGTCTTGAGACGGCCCCTCCTTCAGTTTCTGTCCCTCACTTTGTCTCCATATTTGCTCCCTTGAGTATTTTGTTGCTCCTTCTAAGAAGGACCGAATCACCCTCACTTGGTCTTCCTTCTTTATGGGCTTCATGTGGCCTGTGAGTTGCATCTTGGGCATTTCAAGGTTCTAGGCTAATATCCAATAATCAGTGAGTGAATACCATGTGTCTTCTTTTGTGATTGGCTTACCTCACTCAGGATGATAATTTCTAGTTCCATCCATTTACCTAGGAACCTCTCGAATTCATTGTTTTTAATAGCTGAGTAATACTCCATTGTGTAAATATACCACATTTTTTGAATCCATTCCTCAGTTGAAGGACATCTGGGTTCTTTCCAGCTCCTGGCTATTATAAATAAGGCTGCTATGAACATAGTTGAGCATATGTCCTTGTTATATGTTCGAGCATCTTCTGGGTATATGCCTAGGAGTGGTATAGCTGGATCCTCGGGTAATGCTATGTCCAATTTTCTGAGGAACCGCCAGACTGATTTCCAAAGTGGTTGCACCATCTTGCAGTCCCACCAACAATGGAGGAGTGTTCCTCTTTCTCCACACCCTCGCCAGCATCTACTATCACCTGAGTTTTTAATCTTAGCCATTCTGACTGGTGTGAGATGGAATCTCAGGGTTGTTTTGATTTGCATTTCCATGACGACTAAGGATGCTGAACATTTCTTTAGATGCTTCTCGGCCATTCGAGTTTCTTCCGTTGAAAATTCTTTGTTAAGCTCTATACCCCATTTTTTAATAGGGTAATTTGGTTGTCTGGAGTCTAATTTCTTGAGTTCTTTGTATATATTGGATATTAGCCCTCTATCAGATGAAGGATTGGTAAATATCTTTTCCCAATTTGTTGGTTGTCGTTTTGTCCTATTGACAGTGTCCTTTGCCTTACAGAAACTTTGCAATTTTATGAAGTCCCATTTGTCAATTCTCGATCTTAGAGCATATGCCATTGGAGTTCTGTTCAGGAACTTTTCCCCTGTGCCCAAGTATTCGAGGCTTTTCCCCACCTTCTCTTCTATTAGTTTCAGTGTATCTGGTTTTATGTGGAGGTCCTTTATCCACATAGACTTGAGCTTTGTACAAGGAGATAAGAATGGATCAATTTTCATTCTTCTACATGTTGTCTTCCAGTTGAACCAGCACCATTTGTTGAAAATGCTGTCCTTTTTCCACTGGACAGTTTTAGCTCCTTTGTCAAAGATCAAGTGACCATAGGAGTGTGGGTTCATTTCTGGGTCTTCAATTCTATTCCATTGATCTTCCTGCCTGTCTCTGTACCAATACCAGGTAGTTTTTATCACTATTGCTCTGTAGTACAGCTTGAGGTCAGGGATGGTAATTCCTCCAGAAGTTCTTTTATTGTTGAGAATAGTTTTCGCTATCCTGGGTTTTTTGTTATTCCATATGAATTTGAGAATTTCCTTTTCTAACTCTGTGAAGAATTGAGTTGGGATTTTAATGGGGATTGCATTGAATCTGTAGATTGCTTTTGGCAAGATGGCCATTTTTATTATATTAATCCTGCCAATCCATGAGCATGGGAGATCTTTCCATCTTCTGAGATCTTCTTCAATTTCTTTCTTCAGAGACTTGAAGTTCTTGTCATACAGGTCTTTCACTTGCTTGGTTAGATTCACACCAAGGTATTTTATATTATTTGCAACTATTGTGAAGGGTGTCATTTCCCTAATTTCTTTTTCAGTCTGTTTATCTTTCATGTAGAGGAAGGCTACTGATTTGTTTGAGTTGATTTTATAACCAGCCACTTTGCTGAAGTTGTTTATCAGGTTTAGGAGTTCTCTGGTGGAAGTTTGGGGGTCACTTAAGTATACTATCATATCATCTGCAAATAGCGATATTTTGACTTCTTCCTTTCCTATTTGTATCCCTTTGACTTCTTTTTGCTGTCTAATTGCTCTGGCTAAGACTTCCAGTACTATATTGAATAGGTAGGGGGAGAGTGGGCAACCTTGTCTAGTCCCTGATCTTAGTGGGATTGCTTCAAGTTTCTCTCCATTTAGCTTGATGTTGGCTACTGGTTTGCTGTAAATTGCTTTTACTATGTTTAGGTAGGGGCCTTGAATTCCTGATCTTTCCAAGACTTTTATCATGAAGGGATGTTGAATTTTGTCAAATGCTTTCTCAGCATCTAGTGAGATGATCATGTGGTTTTTTTCTTTAAGTTTGTTTATATAGTGGATTACATTGATGGATTTCCGAATATTGAACCATCCCTGCATTCCTGGGATAAAACCTACTTGATCATGATGGATGATTGTTTTGATGTGGTCTTGGATTCGGTTTGCTAGAATTTTATTGAGTATTTTTGCATCGATGTTCATAAGGGAGATTGGTCTGAAGTTCTCTTTCTTTGTCGGGTCCTTGTGGGGTTTGGGTATGAGTGTAATTGTAGCTTCATAGAACGAATTGGGTAGTGTTCCTTCTGTCTCTATTTTGTGGAATAGTTTGAAGAGAATTGGTATTAGGTCTTCCTTGAAGGTCTGATAGAATTCAGCACTAAAACCATCTGGTCCTGGGCTTTTTTTAGTGGGGAGGCTTTTGATGACTGCTGCTATTTCCTGAGGGGTTATGGGACTATTTAGATGGTTTATCTGCTCCTGGTTTAACTTCGGTACCTGGTATCTGTCTAGGAAATTGTCCATTTCATCCAGGTTTTCCAGTTTTGTTGAGTATAGGCCTTTGTAGTAGGATCTGATGATTTTTTGAATTTCTTCAGTTTCTGTTGTTATGTCTCCCTTTTCAGTTCTGATTTTATTAATTTGGATACTGTCTCTGTGCCCTCTGGTTAATCTGGCTAAGGGTTTATCTATCTTGTTGATTTTCTCAAAGAACCAACTCCTGGTTTTATTGATATTTTGTATTGTTCTTTCTGTTTCTACTTGGTTGATTTCAGCCCTGAGTTTGATTATTTCCTGCCTTCTACTCCTCCTGGGTGTATTTGCTTCTTTTTGTTCTAGAGCTTTTAGTTGTGCAGTCAACTTGTTAGTGTGTGCTCTTTCCAGTTTCTTTTTGTAGGCACTTAGAGCTATGAGCTTTCCTCTTAGCACTGCCTTCATGGAGTCCCACAAGTTTTGGTATGATGTGTCCTCATTTTCATTGAATTCTAAAAAGTCTTTTATTTCTTTCTTTATTTCTTCCTTGACCAAGTCATCATTGAGTAGAGAGTTGTTCAGTTTCCATGTGTACGTGGGTTTTCCATTGTTTTTGTCATTATTAAAGACCAGTCTTAGTCCGTGGTGATCTGATAAGATGCAAGGGATTATTTCAATCTTTTTGTATCTGTAGAGGCTTGTTTTGTGACCAATTATATGGTCTATTTTGGAGAAGGTACCATGAGGTGCTGAGAAAAAGGTATATTCTTTTGTTTTAGGATGAAATGTTCTATAGATGTCTGTTAAGTCCATTTGGTTCATAACTTCTGTTAATTTCAAAGTGTCTCTGTTTAGTTTCTGTTTCCATGATCTGTCCATTGCTGACAGTGGGGTGTTGAAATCCCCCACTATTATTGTGTGAGGTGTAATGTGTGTTTTGAGCTTTAGTAAAGTTTCTTTTATGTATGTAGGTGCCCTTGCATTTGGAGCATAGATGTTCAGAATTGAGAGTTCACCTTGGTAGATTTTTCCTTTGATGAGTATGAAGTGTCCTTCCTTATCTTTTTTGATTAATTTTGGATGAAAGTCGATTTTATTTGATATTAGAATGGCTACTCCAGCTTGTTTCTTGGGACCATTGGCTTGGAAAATTGTTTTCCACCCTTTTATTCTGAGGTAGTGTCTGTCTTTGTCACTGAGGTGCGTTTCTTGTATGCAGCAAAATTCTGGGTCTTGTTTGTGTATCCAGTCTGATAGTCTGCGTCTTTTTATTGGGGAATTGAGACCATTGATGTTAAGAGATATTAAGGAAAAATGATTGTTGCTTCCTGTTATTTTTTTTATTAGAGGTAAAGTTATGTTTGTATCTTTTTTGGGGGTTGTTGGAAGATTACTTACTTGCTTTCCTAGGTTGTAGTTTCCCTCCTTGTGTTGGCATTTTCCATCAATTATCCTTTGAAGTGCTGGGTTTGTGGGAAGATATTGTGCAAATTTGGTTTTGTCATGGAATATCTTGGTTTCACCATCTATAGTGATTGAGAGTTTTGCTGGGTATAGTAATCTGGGCTGGCAATTGTGTTCTCTTAGTGTCTGTATGATGTCCGTCCAGGCTCTTCTGGCTTTTATAGTCTCTGGTGAGAAGTCTGGTGTAATTCTTATAGGTCTGCCTTTATATGTTACTTGACCTTTTTCCCTTACTGCTTTTAGTATTTTTTCTTTGTTTTGTGCATCTGATGTTTTGATTATTATGTGACGGGAGGTATTTCTTTTCTGGTCTAGTCTATTTGGTGTTCTGTAGGCTTCTTGTATGTTTATGGGCATCTTGTTCTTTAGGTTAGGGAAGTTTTCCTCAATAATTTTGTTGAAGATATTTACTGGCCCTTTAAGTTGGGAATCTTCATTCTCATCTATACCTATTATCCTTAGGTTTGGTCTTCTCATTGTGTCCTGGATTTCCTGGATGTTTTGAGTTAGGAGTTTTTTGCATTTTGCATTTTCTTTGACAACTGTGTCAATATTTTCCACCGTATCTTCTGCATTTGAGATTCTCTCTTCTATCTCTTGTATTCGGTTGGTGATGCTTGCGTCTGTGACTCCTGATCTCTTTCTTAGGTTTTCTATCTCCATGGTTGTCTCCCTTTGAACTTTCTTTATTGTTTCTATTTCTAGTTTCAGGTCCTGAATGTTTTTGTTTAACTCCTTCTTTGTGTTTTCTTCCATTTCTTTAAGGGATTTCTGTGATTCCTCTTTAAGGGCTTCTATCTGTTTACTTGTACTCTCCTGTATTTCTTTAAGGGAGTTACTTAATTCCTTCTTATAATCCTCTATCATCATCATGAGAAGTGATTTTAATTCTGAATCCTGCTTTTCAGGTGTGATGGGGTGTTCAGGGCTTGCTATATTGGGAGAATTGGGCACTGATGATGCCAAGAAACTTTGGTTTCCGTTGCTTATGTTCTTGCGCTTGCCTTTCGCCATCTGGTTAACTCTAGTGGTACCTGCTCTCACTGTGTAAAACTGGAGTCTGTATTTCCAGTTATCTTGCTTATTGCAGAGCTCCTCAGAGACCAGAGGTCTCTGTGGTCTTATGCTCCTAATCTCCTGGGTGGAATAACTCCTGGGACTCAGGCCACCTCTTGGATCTGGAAATCCTTCTGCTCTGAGTGCAGTGGGTCCTCGATGACTCAGGATTCAGTTTCAGCTGCTCTGAGTGCAGTGGCTCCAGCTGCTCTGAGTGCAGTGGCTCCTGGATGACTCAGGATTCAGTTTCTCAACAGGACAGGAGCAGACCGACTCTGTGTCACCTGCTCTGAGTGCAGTGGCTCCTGGATGACTCAGGATTCAGTTTCTCCACAGGACAGGAGCAGACCAACTCTGTGTCTGTTCCAGCCCAGAGGACCAGGCAGGGGCAGAAGGGAAGTGGAATTCCGGAGGGGCGGTGTTTGGGTAGCTGCTGTGCCCTGGATGTCCCTGGCTCCCCGATCTATCTCTGGGGTTTAGGGAGTGAGATGGAGTTCTTACCAGCTGCTCTGAGTGCAGTGGCTCCTGGATGACTC
>NW_021604613.1:3519482-3582585 GCF_004785775.1 Grammomys surdaster
ACTCAGGATTCAGTTTCTCCACAGGACAGGAGCAGACTGACTCTGTGTCTACTCCAGCCCGGAGGACCAGGCAGGGGCAGAAGGGCTAAAGATTTATCCTTAAATGTTATGGAAGAGGCATAACCTCTAGGCATGATCCACAGGCTTTGCCACCAACTGAAAAACTAAAAGGGTAGAAAATGGTGGTGGTGCTGGATATAGCTTTAGGTGTACGAGTGCATGTGTTTTCTTTCTGAAAGCCACTTCTTTAAGGATGCTATTTCTAGCCCAGAGCAAATCTTAACCATTATGAATGTTTTGGTGGAAATAGCCACACCCAATACCTAGAATAACTTTGAGAAAAACACATCTTACTATGTGAAAGGGGGAAGGAAGGGAAGGAGGTCCGTTGGTCAATTAACACTGGCAAACTGAAAAGAGTAACTTTTGTAGATTACTGTAGCCTCACACTCAATATAACAATGACACCCATCCCCCAGAACCTTTGTCAGCAGTTGCATTTCAGAGAACACTTTACATAATGTTCTCTAATTATAAAAAGAAGCTTACTGAGTGGTGATGGGGCAGTCTGTGCAGGTCCAGTGCAAATCATTCATGGATCAGGAGGACTGTACTTCTTACTTCCCAACTATTGGCTATGGGTAGAATCTGAGACAGATGGAATCATTTTTTCATTTGTGTACCACTGCTGAGCCCACCAGGCTCCAACTGACAGTATCAAACTCATGGTTTCACAAGGATATTTAGTCAAACTCAGTGGGTCACTAAACAATGAATAAATATGAACACAGAGGTTTGTACGGAAATGTTAGACAGTGGGAGTAGGAAGAGGAGGAAGAGTTAGGGATGAGTGTAGTCAGTGGGCATTACATACATGTGTGAAATTGTTAAAGAACAACTTTAATTACTAATTTATATTTTTGAAGTGTGTGCATGTGTGTGCGCGTGTGTATGAGTGTGCATGTGAATGTATATATATGTATGCATGTATTGGACGCAAAAAGAAGGTGAGGTGGGAGAATGAACTTGCAATTGTAGTGTGTAGGGGAATCTCTCCTAGATGGACAGCAAAGCTCCAAACCACACTGGAAAGCAAGCAGCAGAGACAGTGACTTGCCCTGTGTGTGGAGTGAGAAGCACTGCAGGAAAAAAACAAGGACGAGAAAGAGAGAAAATGAAAAGACCATAGTGCATGACAGGAAGCAACTGCCTGAAGCCCTCTGATGTCAGAATGTTTGAGGAAATAAAAATGGCCGAACTCTACATGTGGTTCAGTGTGAGGAAGAGGAAGCTTGTGTTGAGACATTTGCATCAGGTCAAAGGAACCTAGCTATGCAAGCAAGTGTTATAAAGTTCACCCAAGATGCAAAATTGTATTTGAATAAGTCAGGTAGCAAGCTGACATTGAAGCACACACAATGCAGTGAAAAAGAAGCCAATGATGGAGAGCCTAGCTTGTGTGCTTTTATATGTATCTACCATTAGCATTTTCATGTTTTGAAATATATACTCTATCTAAAAAGTAAATTTATTATTTTTTTTAAAACATTGTTATTATGACAGGGAAAGGTAGTAATGGGGAAAGAGGTTTGGGTTGGGAGAGGAAGGTGAAAGTAGGCAGAGGGTCAGGGTTGGGGGATAACTGCCATTAAGGGTATTTGACAAAACGTCATGGAAACCTATCACTTTATAAAATATGTATGTATGTGTACACATATATATTTATATAAAGGAGTTTAACCAACTAACCCACACAGGGGTTCATGCTCCTCCTGATAGCCATAAGTTGCTAAAGGAAAAGTCCAGTGCCAGGGGTGTGATGCTTGTCCTTGAGTTGTTAGTCAGAGGTGTCTTGGAGATGCTAACACAACACACCATTGATACTGCTCTTGATCGCTAGGACTTGATGGTAAGACCCTATTCTGAAGAGAGCACACACATTGGCCACAGCACAGGAAAAGTTCAATTGGTGCTAACCAGGAAGCTTCCTTCCTGCCGCCTACGTTTCACAGGCTTGGAAAGTGCTATGCAGGCTGTTGGGGGTGAGTTGTCAACAGTCTTCCTGTGAACACATGAGCTACAGTAACAACCAGCATGATAAGGTATGCTGTGGTGTCATGACTGTTGTGAAACTAGCTCCTCCCTGTTGTATTTTAGGCCTGGTTCTTAGAAAACAAAAAAACAAAACAAAACAAAAAAACAAAAAAAAAACACAAATGCCTGGTACTCTAAATCTAGCCAAGAGCCTCTGAGCAGGGAGTTCTTAGGCCCAGGAGCGAACCCGAACCCGCCACTGTTAATCTACTAAATGAACACAGCATCAAACTGCCCTCTAAAATTTTAATATCTTAGGTCAGTATATCTATCCAAACTCACGAAAGACGTTTCTTTGTACACTGAATAGTGATCAATGCAAACACTCACAAAGTGCAGAGAAAAAGTATAAGTGAAGTATTCAGCCACAAAAGGAACAACCATATCACTCCTCACCCCCTAGGCTCGGAACATCATAAGACAACCAGAAATATTGCAAGAAGATTGGGGGAAGATAGGTGGGAAATGGTGTCTTCTAGGTTTCTGCACCATGAACTGCTGTTGTCTGCATGAGATCTGCAGGAGCCCAAGCCAGTCATCATTCTAGCATGAATGGGAAACATTTCTTGGGCCTCTATCCCTGATGAGGAACTGTGGCTTCTAGGCAAGAAAATCTTTAAGGTTGTGAACCTGGTAGGTTGAACAGGGTCCAGGGGATGGTCCCATACCCAAGAGCATAAGGACAGAATAAATTGGATTCATTTCTTATTTAACAAAATAAAAAACAAAAAGAGAAAGAAAAAAAACCCAAGGGGGAGGAAGAAGAGGAGGAGGACTTGAAATTGGGAATGGAGAAGTAGGAATGGATCTTTGGGAAATTAAGGGGAGAAGAAAGTGAATCTGATCAAAACACAGTATATGATCTTCTCAAAGAATTGACAAAATATTTAAAAAAAATAACTTTATTAGGAGGGACTGAAGGTAGCTCAATGGTTAACAGCACTGGCCACTCTTCCAAAGGACCTAGGTTTGATTCTCAGCACTCATGATCATCAGTAACTCTAGTTACAGGGGACTGGACTTTCTTTCTGGGCTCTGCAGGCACCAGGTATGCATGTGATGCACAGATATACTTGAAGGCAAAATCTATAAACATAAATAAATAAATAAAATCATTGAGTTATATCCCATTTTAATTAAAAGAAATAGATGATGAACTTTGAAATCATAGAGTATAGTGGAAGACGTTTTGTGTAGTTATTATATATTCATTTGGAGTTTGGGCATGTGTTCCACTTTTGTCATGTATCCACATATATCTAAAGGTAGAAATGACTAAAGTCACCGGGCGGTGGTGGTGCACACCTTTAGTCCCAGCACTTGGGAGGCAGAGACAGGCAGATTTCTGAGTTTGAGGCCAGCCTGGTCTACAGAGTGAGTTCCAGGACAGCCAGGGCTACACAGAGAAACCCTGTCTCGAAAAACCAAATAAAATAAAATAAAATAAAATAAAATAAAATAAAATAAAATAAAATAAAATAAAATAAAATAAAATAAAGAAATGACTAAAGTCTCTTAACCTTTTAAATTTTAAATATTAAATTGTGTAAATACGGGTTGAAACCCACAAGCATATGTACGGAGCTGAGACTAACTGGTGAGGGCAATTTTAAAAGATTTGCATACTTATATTTTTTCAAAAGCTGTATTTCTCACAGGGCACAGTGGTGCACGTGTAACTCAGAGCTAGAGAGGATGAGCCACAGGCTAATGTATCTCTCTTCAAATATTGACCAATTTTAAAAGTCCCCATATCCTAAATTTCAAACAGTTTAAAAGTCACTAGTGTCTTAGCTGGGAGATCCCTTGAAATAAAAAACAAGTCCTATCCTTCCCATGTACAATGGCATAGAATAAGCATTCTTATTCCAAAAATTACGATTTGGGGCATAAAGAATAATTATTATATAAAAATATAGTCAAAATCCAGAATTCTATACACCAAATTCTGTATGTAGCTCCACGTCCATCATCTGGATATTATAATGAAATGAACCGGCTTAGGTGTTACACGCCCCAGTTTTGACACATGAAGCATCTTTATCAGGCGTAGGCCGGCTGCCCTCCACAGCTGTAGCTCTCCTTGACTTCCATCCCACAGCCTGGGAATCCCAGTGAGGGAACGGTCTGTTACACATCGGGCTTCACCTTCACAGCTTCACACAACAATCTCTTAGAGTATCTCCACAGAGACTCGAACCAGGTCACCCCACTCCTGGCTTGGGCTGCTTTCCACAGTCTGTCCAATATTGTTTCTTTTGTGACTTTAAAACAAGAACCACATGGATGATGCTTACAACACTGCCACATTCTACTGCTTGATGAAGATGCAGGCTCAGGCTCCTCAGACCGTAACTAACTCATCCCATATGTGCTGACCTTAGGAAAACACTTACCTAAGCAGTTTGCTTTGAGTTGCAGAGAACCCCTTTATCTTAGGTTTTTTTTTCCCCCTTTAAATGGATATAGATCTTCACAAGGTAGAGACTCCTCCAAGGAATAGAGTTTTGCCTTCAGGATACTGATTTTTGTTTTGTTTTAGTTTCTGAGTGCAAGAAGTTTCTCAACAGCAAACAGTGCTGGTTTCTTTATTACTTCAAGGCTTCCCCTTCACCAGTCTGATTACCATCTAGCCTTGACATTTTTCCTCCACCAAACAAATCAGTCTATCGATTTTAGATTTTTATCCCCACTTAAGCTTTCAGGACAAGGACAATGTGGCCAGATTCTTGGCTAACACAGTACAAGAATGGCCCCTGTCCCAGTTCCCAGTGAAGGACTTTTCCCTTCTGAGCTTGGGCAGGGCCACCCGTGTCAGCATTTTTTCTGAGCATTGTTGTATTCCTAACGCCCACTAGGATGGCTCATTGAGCCCTTATACATTTCTAACTCCACAAACAAAACAGTTCTGAAGGCTTATGAGCTCCATGGTCAGCAGCAGCAGCTCTGCTTCTTAGGGCCTGCGTGCATACCCATGCATGCATTCCCTCTCTAGATTCCATATACCCAAGGATACTTGTCTTCCTGGGACTAACTTATTTCTTCTCATAGGAGAATCTCCAGGTATAATCATTTTTTTCTCTCTGCAAACAACATTTTCTTAACTGTTATATAAAACAAATACAAACTATTAATCATATATCAATACCTGCTTTTCAGAGGGCCGCAATCACTGTAGCTTTGAAATCTGAGGAAATGTTAGTATCTAGGTCTCTGTATCCACACATAGAACGTCCTTTTCAGGTTAGTGATACAACCAAATCTTTCCTTCTGTGATCTCACTGGCCCTCCCTATACATCTTCTTTCTGTTTATGTATGGACTTGTGAAACAAGTGTAGATACCACATGACTAACACAAATTCATTGAGAAGCATTGGAAAATTCTTTAATCTAGAAATCAATGTAACACAAATACGATTAATCATTTTTTTATGACTAGAAATGTTGCATAAATAGCCAAAGACCTAAAAATCTAAAAGCATGATCTGGGGAACTGGTTAAACTAGGGACAGATTCTTATAATTGAAATACTCAATAGTCATTAAAAAATAATTTGAGTGTCAAATATTGAACAAGGAAAATGTATTACAAGGATATTATTAGGTAGAAGAGTCAGGTTTGAATATATTTTGAATATATGTAATAGTAAATATTCAATAAATATATGTCATAGAATAAAATTAAAAATATATAGAATAAAAAGATGTCCAATACTTTTGGAGTATTATTGTTTATCTCTGGGTAGTAAAATTATATATATATTTTTTGCTTTCTAAATGCTTCATAACTCAGTTATAACACAAAATTTAAATATATCCCAAGGTTCCTCTTTTTAAAGAGTTCTGTCCTGCAAGTAAACCAGTGTTGGTGACCTTTGGCCCTTCAACTGACTAGGAAGGCTGAGGTTGTTAATATTTTGGATGTGTGAGATAATATGGCTCAGTCGTTGCTAGTGGCCTGTTCCTCACCCTCGTCTGCAGCACTCTGCTAATGTTGTGTCAGGATGGCTTGTCACCTTACCCTTGGGAGGAGAAGCAGCCGGTCACTTGTTTCTCAGAAACAGGGGAGGTTTTCCTTAATGGGCATTTGAAGACTTGGAGTCATCTAAAAAAAGGTGTGAAATTATAAAAATCCTTCTTTAGCTCTAAACAAAAATAGGTCCACGTATGGGTGTGTATAGAATGGATGTGTATGGTGTCTTTCGACGTGAGAATGTAATTAGAGCCATGTGTGGCTCTGGGCTAGAGTGAGCCATTACTGCCCCCCTTTTCGGAGCTCACAGATGGACAAAATTATGTTTCCTTAATAATGAGGCTCTTAAGTGCCAGCTGCCATCCAGCATTGCAGCCCTCCACACTAACAAAGCCCTCATTAAATGGTTTGCTTGGGATAATTTGCCTGTTTCTTTCAGTGCTGGCAACTGACAACCTGGTTCCTCCTCTTTTCCCTGAACACCTTTAATCACTCAGAGAAGTCTGTGTCACGTGATGGGATGGTAATTTTTTTTAATCCTACATGTCTTCATATTATTATTTTTATGCCCTCTTTCAAAAGTTTTTAAATGAGGTTGGTCGCTAACATCCTGCGCTATCATTCATTCAGTGGTAAAATAATAATTGCTAATTTTCTTCTTCAGAGAACCGGTGCTTTATCAGGAATAACATTATGCAAATGACTATGCAAATGTCAACCAGTAGAGTCTCTGGGAAAACAGTTCAGAGAAAACCTTCAGAACATATTCGAAGTTGGCCGAAAAAAAAAGAGAAAAAGCCCAGCATTTTGAACTATAAGGTCACCATGGAAGCAAAGGGAATTTATGACTAATAAGAATTTTACAAGAAAGTTGTATATTCTTAACAATACAAAAAAGGCAGGGCATACATGGGATTTTTTGTAGGTCAGTTTTTTTATGGTACTATGGGTTGTCCTTGACATTTGTCAGATCCCTTCAAGCTGAGTTTCTTCAGTGGTGTCTAAAACTTCAAGGTGCTTAACACTTCACCTTTTAGCTTTATGAATTCAGCCCTTATTTGCTTCACTTTCTATATATTTTATGATCATTAAGATTTTTGTCTTTTTCATGTTATTGGAAAAAAGTTCACTGAGAGATGAAAAAGTACTAGATTCGTTCAAAACTTTTGTGCCATTGGTAAAAAACAAAACAAAATAAAACCATCTATAAACAGTCTATCACGTCCAAGAGTGTCCTTTGAAACACCTGGGAAAGAAGGCTTGATGTCAGTCAGCCACATACCTTGATGAGTTCAGAGGTGGAGTCCTTGACATGTGTGATACATGAATCTGTTTAGTGACCAAAAAAGGCAAAATTGAAATTCAGTAGATTTCAGGTAGTAAAAGTGAGGTTTTAGTTTGTTCTGTGTTTTATTTTAAAGACCAAATCTTTAAGCTAACACCAGAAGAATGTTTGAAAATGTATTCCCAAATCTTTCATGTCAGCAAGAGAGGCAACAGAGACCTTTCAGCTTTGAGGTGTCTCAGTCTTTCTGCCCAGTAATGTCTACCAGGAAATCCATCTCTTATGAAATTAGTTGAGAAGGCACTGGGATGGTTGGTCCCAGGCTCAGCGGCAGAGAATGGCTGTCCTCATCTGAAGCACTGAAAACCTCCCACCCACCACAGTCCAGGGAACTATGGAGACCAGAGCCCCAGATCTGCAATTTCAGCAGACATAGTGTTCGAAAGTGTTGTATTAAACCACTAAACATTTGAAGGGGCTGTTTTATTACCTCTCTGTTGACCATCCTGGTCCCCATCCCCGACCCCAGAAGGAGACAAGGAAGAGCTATCAGGTAAGAGGGTTGATACTCCTAGGGTTAGGTAGGGTGAACGTTGGGTAGGCATTCGGTAGCTGTGGAAGAAAACTTCAGCAACTTCTCTCTGTGTTCCAAGGCACACAGCCACCAAGGTCTCTGTAAGCCAAAGACAAGGTTTCTATGGACCAGAGGATGATCCCCCGCTGCTAGTATCTCTGTACTTCAGTCTCCTCACCTGTAAAGTGGTATGAAAATGGAATTGTTATAAGCATTTAAACAGGCAGCACAGGGAAGGAAATCGAATGTGGTGGATGAGGTTAGCTTCTAGTCATCTTCTTCTAGCACCCACATTTATTGCTGCATGAATTTGGTGGGATGTTTAACCGGTCTACACCAGTTTCCTCATGCATTTGCTTTGTTTTGTTTTAGTTTGGTTTGAGACAGGGTTTCTTGTGTAGCTGAGGCTGTCCTGGAATTTTCTCTGTAGACCAGGCTGGCCTGGAACTCAGAAAGCTATGCCTGTCCTGCTCTGCCCCTGCCTTCTGAGTACTAGAATTAAAGACTGGGCCATCACCGGGCTCCTCATGTAATTTGTGCTAAGTATTGAACCTTTAACTGCCAGGGAAGGGGTTAGAGATGAAATGCATCCTGGGCATTTAGTATGTAGCACATAATACATACAACAAATGCATGCTACCTACCATCACTGTTTCAAAACTAAAGCAACTGGTGACTGTGGGACTTAGTAAGTGATAGTTATTATTAGCAAACAATCTCATTCCTGGTTCTAGATAGCTTTATTGCCAAAGCCCACTTGCACAAGCCTGACTGGGCCTTCCCCTAGGCCTTGTTCCTAGTCCATCTTAGTAGTGGCACTGAGGTTATTTGAGGTAACATCTGCATAGGAGATTGACTGTGCAGTGATTCACATACATGTCATTGAGTAGAGATGTATCTGAATGTCTTATGAAGGTGTGTGGGTGGTGGAGTAAGCCTTGAGAATACCGCAGTTGTGTCAACATCAAAGCCAGGGGAGCAGGGAAGGTAAAGGGCATAAAAGAAAGGAAAAGATTTTGCAGATCCAAAATGTATATTTACTTGATCAAAAGCCTAGCACATTTCCTGTGTCCGGAATCCGATTCGGTTGGCCTCCTGTGTTGAGTTATCCCATAATTATCAGAGCAGTCAAAGGCTCTCTTTTAAGGCTTGTGACGATTGTAATCTTCTATCCTCTAGTGGATACCATTCTTTAATCCCTTCCTCTCAAAATTCAGAGATATAGAGTCTGAGTTTAGTGCATTAATTTTTCTTGCTCTGTAGTCTTTGTAGAAAAGTAAGAACTATGGGAGAGTGGTTTGCCCTTTTCCTCCTGCTTTACATTGATTGCTGAAAGTCATGTGAAAACCCAGAGTGCAGCCAGTAAGGTGTTCATGGATGACTGGACAGGAGGCTGGGGTGGAGCGTCAGGGCGGACAGACAAGACACTAGCAATCTTGTGTGTGAGCTGCTGATTGACATACAGCTAGCTGAGAGCTCTCTGGTGTAAACGCTGCAAGCTTGGATACATGGCTCTACTTCCTCGCTTTTGCAGAAGTGAGATGACGGGGTAATGGCTACTTTATTTGTTTCTATTATACTTAAGGCTCTCATGGATGTCAGGGATAACATTACTGGCTATTCAAAGTCTTGACGAAAATAGACGTGAGAAGAAAACAGGAGGTTCACACGGTTCCTGTAGTAGGTAGAAGTGGACTGGCTGCAGGCTCCTGCTGCCTAACAATTGAGATAATGGGCCTTATTTAGAGTGTGGCTGACTTCTACTTGGCCCAAGCTAGGGTAATAGGCCTAAGGGTGTGGCAGAGGTCTATTTGCACCAAGCACGACTCTCTTTTTACTAAACTAGCCTACTTGTCATACAGTATGTAACAAGAAGCAAATGTAAAAATGCCCAGCAAAACCAAAGAAGCATTGTAACAAGTGAGGCACTTTGAAAGGGAGGATAAGAAGGCTCACTCTCTCCATGTAAATACTCCAAGAACAGTTGCTCTTCAGCTGAGGCTAAAACTGATGCCATTTCTAGGGTTCCATATGACTTTGTACTTTATTTTAGCAAATATTTATATATGCCCTACTGCTCGATTGGATGTAAAGTCCTGAATAAGGACACAGAGGCTGGATTCAAGTTTTCTACATTCTAATGGGGAAGAGGGAAAACCAACAGTTCTGCAAATGCAGGACCTCTCATTCAAGGGACCCGGCATCCAACTGTCTCACTTTGTAGGCTATTCACTAGGGGCTACAGAGAATCTAATGTGATCAGATATTAAAGGAAGCTTAATGCTTCACCCAAGAGACTTCTCAAAGCAGGCACAGCTAGGGTGAGTATCAGAGAAGTGAGGTGCCAGTTTGGGATCACGTTTGAGAACTGGGATAGGACTTAATGGAGATAACAAACAATCAGGCATGGCCTAAGTTGAATTGGGAAGTGTCAGCTGATGGAGTGAACAGGAGGAACCCAGGAGGAGGGTCTGAGGGACAAGACTAACTAGAAGAGAAAAGTCTGGGCTGGAGTGTGGAGTGACAGAGCCAGCGCTAGTGTTATCCCATCAAAACAGAATAGGAAAGTGCACACAGCCAGATGTGTTAGACACCAGTCAATTAATACACAAGGGTTTTATTATCTGCTGGAAAGAGTCTGAAGCTACAAACTAGTTACTTCATTTGATGCAGTAAACATAAATACTAATATTTTTATGGTTCAAATTACTCATTTGGGAAAGCTCCAACCTAAAAATATGTGCATGCTATTTCACCAGTTGTTTGCATATTGTTGTATTTTATGTGCTTGTATACTCACTGATTTCTGGGTGTGGACCTGCTTATGGTATGATGCCTCTTTGACAATAACAATCTTTGTAGTACCTATCTGTAATCCTAGTAACAAGATGGCTGTCACAGGAAGACCTAGGCTGTTTAGGAAGAAGAAGGAGGAGGAGGAAGAGGAGAAGGAGGAGGAAGAGGAGGAGGAGGAGGAGGAGAAGGTGATGGTGATGATGATGATGATGAAGATGATGATGATTTTCTGGAGAGACAGCTCAGTGGGTAAAGGTGTTTGTTACCAAGTCTGGTGACTTCAGTGCAATCCCTCCATTCCACATGCTGGAAGGAGAAAAGTGACTACTGTAATTTTCCTCTGACCTGTCTTATTTGTCACCATGTGTCCAGTAACAGAAAGGATGCTAATACTTGCCTGCTGAAGAATGAGAACAGTTAGCATTGTGGGAGTCCAGTAACTTCAAGTCTGGGGAACTTCAAGACCAGGGCAAACTCATATCACCTAGAAACTAAGCAAACAGAGAAGAAAATGGGGTCGTCTATGTACCTGAAAGATGGTTTCTACAAGATACCCTTTCAACATATGAATAAGGGACACATTGAAATCTAGAGACCTCATCACATAATAAAACTATCTAATAGCTCCCATAGCTTTTTAAATGACGCCACTACAGAATTCAACAGGACAAGAAGTAGTCTTTGAAGGTCTGTTCCACGTCTACTTGATTTTTGCATAGATAACAAGTAATATCAAGTGTTTTACATGCAATTTGAGTATGGAAAAAGTACAGGAGCATTGGTAAGTAGAACTATTTTGCTGTTTTTGAATGCATGTAAGTGGAGAAAGTATACATGAGCATTTTCCAACCCAAGACCCCAATCACATTGTTAGAAATAAAATGATATATGAGCCTAATGTTCCTTGTCCCTAATGCTTGGGCCACAGTGACTCGGATTTTCAGCTTTCTCAGGTTTTGAAATATCTGTATATACATATTGAGGCATCTTGAAGATAAGAGTTCAGCCCAGGTGTGAGATTCACAATGTTTTACACACAGCTTAAAGATAATGTAATGCATGTTTAGTATACCTATGTTCGTCTTTCGGTGACCCATCAAATTAAACATGGTGTGGAATTTTCTACTTCTGGAATGGTCTCAACTCTCAAAAAAAGGGGAAACACTGGAATTTCAGGTTTCAGATTAGGACTGGTCAACATATAATTAAGCCCATAATCAGGCCTATCTGCTTGTCTTGTCTACACTCTTTGACTATTGACTTCTCTGTTTGACGATGAGCTGCCAATGAGAAAGCCTGTTCACAGCATAATTTATTTTTTTCTCTTGCTCATTTAAAGACATACAAAAAATTTTATAAAGAGAATTACTAGTTTGTCCTCCCTCAGGATTGCTATTAATAAACACCAAAAGCAAGGAAGATTTGAGCTATTTTAAAATATGTAACCCATAGTAATGAATTAATTACCATATAATATTTAAAGCTTTGATTATTCGTACGTGAGAGCATCCATTATTAATGATTGCTTATGAAATTAATCTTTGTAATTTTCATTATGATTCAAATTAACTTCATTAGTTGAGCTCATGATTCACACTTGCTATCAAACTCTACTTTTAATTTCTGAAGCACGAAATGACATAAAATGTCTTGCGGGCGGAAGCACTTAAAATTAAGACTTTACTTCGATGCATTGAAGTAAAGGAATTAAGTCAGATGAACAGCGTGGAGCTGGTTTCACACACTGTCCTCTGGTGTTCAAAGGTCCACACTGCATGGGAAACAAATACCCAAACCAAAGTCTCTACTGTGACTAGCTTCTTTCATCTGAGGAGGTGCCTTTGCCTTCACATTCTGCCCACTAACTAGACACCTTATTGAGGCTGTAGTTAAAGGGACAACTTTCTAAATGATAGTTAAAAAAAATCAAGTGCCGATAATACAAACTAAAAACTTATGAAAAGCACATCTCTGTGACAGTCTTCCCAAGGTGCTTAGCTCTCTTGAAGTGAAGTCATCCACTACTAATGCTTCACTTCATTTCTCCCTAGACTGTCACACTTGTGAACTCACCAGAAGTTTCGACAAAGGAGTATGATCTAAAGCAGACACGAGGAGTAATTAAGCCCTCAGTGAGGGCTTTGTACCTATTTAGGAATTCTGTATTTCCAACAAATATTCTCAGTTTGCTTTAATTGAACATTTTATATCTAGCTTTGTGTTTCTCCCTTAACCTGAACTTAAGTAAAAATTTCAAAATGCTGTTTCTTTGTTGTATGTAAGTTACAACTTATATACAACCTTTAAGAATCCTTTTGGGATGCCTGGAGGATGGCCTGAGGATTTGCTTTTAATTATTGTTTTTCAATTTTCTAGCAGCTTTAAAAAAAAGCCCACTTTCTTCTACTTGATGATTGCAATCATGCTGCCTTTTCTGTGTCCTGAACCTGTCTTCCATAGAGTTGACTGAGGAATCCCAGTGAGGCTGGCGACCAGGGTACAGGGCACCTTACTTGGCAGCCAGGGAACCAATTACTTGCTGACAGTGTGTTTCCTCAGGGTGAGTCATTGCTCGGAGTAGCATAACGTCATAGGGAGCAGCCGATTTTTGAGAGAGATGTGTTTTGGCAGGTAAGGGTATTTTTCTGAAATTGGAAGAAGGCTTGTAGACATATGTATGGGGAAGTGCCACATGGAATGAGGGTTGCCTCTGCGACCTCTTGAGTGATTGTTGACACTAGCTAGTCTGCCACTCACCAAACCCCTTCGCGGATTTCCCACTGCACTGAGGTGGTAAGTGGCCCTGGGCAAATATCTGGACACTTGATTTTCAAACTGGGGGTAGTTTTTTCCTGGAGAGATATGTGCCTGGTGACTTAGGACAAACTGTTATCTGATGCTTGTTTTGGAGGACCATTAAGGCTTTATACAGCAGGAATGGGATGTATCTTACGGCTCACCTTCCTAGATCCTCCTAGATATGTTAGAGTCCTGTAGTTAACCTCCAGGCTGCTAGGGAGCATGATCAATCCACATCCTCTCTAACGCAGCCTCTGCATCCAGCAAAATCCCTAGCACTCAAAAAGCCTTTGTCAAGAGAAATAAGTGAGGACTGACATGGTAACTGAAAAGAATCCAAATTAAAATTCTAACTTTCAATTTTTTAAAAATGATAGGGCCTTTTGTTGTTGCTCAAACAGCCTTAAATATCCAAACTTAGACAGTATTACAGGTGCACACCAGCACCTACCACTGATTGTCTGTCTGTCGTCTGTCTGTCTGTCTGTCTGTCTATCCATCCTTAATTGTCTATCTGTATCTTTCTGTGTCTGTTTCTCTATCCCATAGCAATAAAACAAAACAAAACTAAAAACAACAAAAAAACCCTCTAAAATTTGTGAACAACTGAGACTTTTGGTTTTATTTTATTTTAGATTTATTTATTTTGTGTATATGAGTACTCTATCTGCATGAACACCTTACACCTGTGTGCCACGTTGTGAGCCACCATGTGGTTTCTGGGAATTGAACTCAGGACCTCTGGAAGAACAGATATTGCTTTGAACCACTGAGCCATCTCTCCAGCCAGAATTTTGGCTTTATTTAAATTATACTATTAAAATCTTTAAAGGCTTGGGAGACACCTAGAGGGACAGTCTGCTGCCGATGGACACGTAGCGGTGAAGTCACAATGGCTATAGGTCTGGCTCACAGTTAAATTTGTAGTTTTATTGACTGCCTCTGTAGTTGCTATGACTAGTCTTCATGTCTAACATGAATTCAGCCATCAGTCAGGTTCATTGTTGTGAATGCATTTCTGCATTTCATCTCCTTTTACTTTCATGACAGCTTTCTAAGGCAAGTGCTATCGTTCTCATTTTTATAGATGAAGAAACTGACGTTCAGAGTGACTTGCTCTAAACAGTGCAACTAAATTGAAACCAATATAAGTATAAGAACTCAAATTTTATAGTAAGAAAGAATACGGCTTAGGTATGCAACAATGACATCTTAGTGTGTTGGTCAGTGCATGTGAAACCCTGGTCCAGTAACTCCCTCCTCCCTCCCCTGTGCCTTTTGGTAGGCCTTTATGTGTCAATTTGTTTGGGAAAGGTCTATTCCTGAATCTTCCTTCCTATTGCAGTTGATCCACAGCTTTTTATGTTGGGCACGAGGGGGGCTATGGAGCCCCAGCACTGATTGGTCTTCTCGATGCTGAGAAGAATACTATGGCTTGCCACACAGTTTGCATGCTTCATCTGGAATCCTCAGCAGGAAAGGGGAACGGATCATATTTGGGCCTGACTCTCTGAGAGACAGATTTTAACCACTGCCATTCAAAACTAGTCTAAGCTCACACATCCCAAGTTTACTGTATTAGAATATCCCAAGGTTTGGAGACAATACACTTAAAAACAAAACAAAACAATCAAGCAAACTACTTCCCTCAAGAGGTCACACAAATCAGACAGTGGAAGCACAAGTGAAGGTTGCTGGAGGCCAGATCTGGTAAATTGAAGGGAATAGAGTTTCCTCACACACCCTTCTGTAGCCTTACATCCAGTTCCATCCATCTGTCACCTAATGTCAGGAGCTGTCCCCTCCCCAGGGGAGACCAGTGCCCTGGGTTATAACTTTTTCTGGAAAAATGTAAACAACATTCACCCTAGTTAAGACACTGACAATAGATTGAAAGAATATTCCACTTACTGGGTTACACAGCCAATGAATTTACAGAAGCATGGATGAGGAGTTCTTTACTAGAGAGCACAAATGGCTCTCAGACAGTCCACTCACCAGCATGAATCACAGCTCTCCACAGCTGTAGCCCTGGAGCTCCTTGTACAACTCCAAAGTAGCCTGCTGGTGGGAATCTTCTTTTCCTAGCAACAGCTACTGCTTACTTACCCCAGAGATCAGGCCTGGAGAATCCTGGGACTTTCTGAGCTTCTTGAGCCTGGTAAGTGCTATGAACAGCTCTCTCTGTCTCCATGGGAGAAGGTACCAGTAGCCATGAAATGGCTGTACAACTTGCCCTTTCCTTAGAGCTAATGTTGGATTTTAAAGATCTAAATCCACGGGACTCGCTCCCCCAGAGATACAGACAGGACTTGCTGCAATTGCATGAGATTTATTGATGAATTGATAAATTGATGGTGGCCAGTGCACTGGGGCCCCACTGCTCGCAGGCGAGAGGGAACCCCAAATTGAGGCAAAGGGTGGTTTATATACAGAGTTCACAAAGACAGTTAATTGCTTCTTGGACAATATTAAAAAAGATTTCAAACATTCATTTCCAAGCCTAGTTTCCATTCCCAGGCTCGGTTCCTAAGTAACTCAAATTTACACTTTTATCTTTATAACCCAGGGGAATTCATCCAAGTGGCTTCTGTTTACCCAGGTATATTGTTTTAAGGGCTTATCTCCCTTATCTTGGGCCCTTTCCTCTGGAATGTTTGTCGGAGCCTTTGGGATGTACTCTTCCCTGGATGTGCCTTGGGGGCCTGCTAATATTTGAGTGTAAATCGAAACTCCAAGCCTAAGAATCTTACATGTTGTGACCTGAAATTACATTCTTACACTAAACTAATCTTCATTTGTTATAGCACTGTTAACTTAGGCTGTTTTTTAGTGATGTGGGATTAAGCTCTCCTGAAGCAGTAAGGGAAAAGGTCTGTTGTAAACTACAAGCTGGACATGGCAACCAGAGAACATAATTGGATTAACAACAAAATGAACCACAGCTAGAGGTCAACAATACCTACCAAGGTTGTTGACCAGCTAGATCAGCAGGATTGGTAACCAGTAGAGCAAGCCAAGGCAATAGCTAAGAAATCAAGTCAAAGATGGACAGGGAAGGGTACCTATGCATGACTACCACATGTCAACTGGGCAAGCAATCTGTCTTCCAACTTGGGCCAAAGGGATATGCATAAGTGTGTCAGTTTGCTCTTGGCTTAGCCTTTGAAGTGCCCAGAGAATTAGACAATTTTAATGAAAATGACATTTGTCCAGTTCTTGGCATAAAAAGCTTTGGTTCCTTGATAGTTTAACAAGCACCTATAGATTCTTCTCACTTTGTGAGTTGGTCTTTTATGCTTTTCTTAAACAACTGTTTTGTTTTTTTCACTTGCTCATCCCTCCTTTGCCCGTTTGTTTCTTTTTACCTTGTAAGTGTGAGACAATGAACTTGTGAGCCACTGGTTGGTGACCATTGATTATTGGGTACCTTAGTCTCTGGGTCAAGGCAGTCTGGGCCTAGAGGGGGACCCCATGGTTCTCAAAGATCTACAGCACTGTGGAAATAACAGCTACTGAGAACTCACGTGAGTCTGACCAGTCAATGCAGTCCTAGGTACTATCTCAACTATGCATAGACTTGTGTAATTATATAGATCAGGAAATTACAAGGAAATATGAAGGCTATAATAATAACTTCATGTGTGAGGTCAAGGTAGGAATCACAGGAAGCACACCATTAATGTATTTCTTTCCTTCTTTATTCCATGCTCCTGTCTCAGCTTGGAGGATGGGGAGTTCAGAGGTTTTTTTTTTGTCACTCCCATATGCTCAGTCCCAGGTGCATATTTCCATATATGGCATATTGAGCCTCAGAAAATGTTATCAACTAGCAGAATCACGGAAGATTGGAATTCTCACTGTCACTAATTGTATATTGTGCATTTTCTGTGAGAAAAATATAAATGGAAAATCAAATTACCATAAGATTTAGAGCATGGCAGTGTTGGAAGCTGCTGTTGACTGGTGGCTGTCTCCATTTTCTTGACTTTTTCTTCTAAGAGGAACCATGACTAGATACCCTCTTCCTTAATCAGAAGCACTTTGATTTATTTTTGATTTTTAAATAACAGCTTATTAAGATACAATTCACATATCATAAAGTCATCCCTTTTAAGTGTAAAAGCCCCTACTTTCCAGAATACACACAAAGCAGCATTGCCATCACTGTATGTTCTAAAACACTTCTTACCCCTAACGTCATCCTGCACCAATCAGCTACAGCTCCTGCTCCTACAACTACTGCAAGTCCTAACCTACTTTCTGTCTCCATGGATTTGCCTATTTTGCACATTTCTTACAAATGGAATAATATAATGTATATTCTTTTTTGTGTATGTCTGACTTCTTTCAATAAGATCTATCCATGTTGAAGTAAGAATCAATACTTCTTATTACAATATGATATCTCATAGTGTGGCTATACTGTGCTTCATTTATCCAACATTAAATTGGCAAACATTTGAGTTTTTTCTTCTTCTAAGCCATTATGAATAGCCGCTGTGAGCATCCACATGTGATGGTATGTCTTCACTTCTCTGGGGGAGTACATCAAGGAGAGGGCTTGCTAAGTCTTATGATAACTACAATTTACTTTCTGAGGACCTGTTTGAACCCCATTTCCAAAGCAACTGCATTTCCAATTTTCTTGAGCAGTGTAAGAGCACCCTAGATCTCTGTGTACTCCCCAACCTTTGCCATCTATGGTTCTGCATGCTCCTGTGTTTGCTGAGAATCAAATCTGGGACCTTGCACATACCTGGTACATTCTCTGCCACCAGAACCACATGCCCAGTCCCTTCTTTAAGGGTAGGCATCCTAGCAATACAAATGGTTTGCTGATCCTTGAATGCCAAATCTTGATGGTTTACCTTCTGTGTTGATGAGAGAAGATAAATTCTGTAGACTCCTGTTCCAGTCTTATGGGAGAAAACATGGCTCCAGGTTACCTAAAATGAGGTTAAGACTTTTTGGAATCAGTGGTTGCTTCCTAAGCACTGACCACATAGAAAAAGCCAATGTGCCAAACAATGGGGCATGGTGAGAACTTGTAATTTAGTAAAATATGTGACTTTTCCTGTCCTAAGTGGAAAGTTACAGCCAAGAAGTGTCTTGGTAGTAGTTCACTTTGGATCATTTTGGAAGAACACTTTTCTTCGTGTCATCAGAAATTTGTGTCTGACAGAGCCAGGGGATTAGCAGGGCCATGCTTACCTTAGCACCTGGTGGATGGTACCTGTTTTCTAACCAGGCTACAGTTTTTCTCTTGTGGCTAATTCAAGGTGATACAGGTAATTAGCTGATAAAGATGTGAAAGTCTGGGCTTCCCCAGGCCCCCTGGTGGCAAACATGAGACACAGCTCTGGTTAATTGCTCCCTGAGTTGTAATCTACAATTCACTGTAGACAGTCACATTTGGAAACTGAGGTTTCCTAACCATCAAAGCAGAAGGTCATTGGTTCTCAGGAGATTAAAAATAATAATAATTAAAAAAACCCAACACATTTTGAAGATGTGATCTTATTTCTTGGGAGTGATTAGAATTCAGAAACCAAATGAGCCTTTTTATTTTTTCTAAATGGGCTTATTTTCTGATTACTACAATTGATTGATTTATACACAGTGAAATGCTAGTTTTCTATGTCTAACCATCAGTGTAGAAAAGAGCATGTCTCTTCAGTGAGGCCAAGAAAGAAGCTTCCTATGTAACAAGACCTTCACCATTATCATCTCATATTGTGACAGTCATACTCATGTTCTTATTGAAAATCATGTTATCTCCTTTCATTAAACAAACATTCAACACAGAATTATGAAGCATGATGCATGGCTCAGAAAATGGAAGTTAAAAACATAATTTTGATGGATTGTTCCTCCATCTGCTTTTAGACAACTGGTTTGCAATGAACTGAGCTGGGGATCAAAACAAGATTAGATCTAGAAAATTCTCAACTATGCTTTAAGTATTCACCCAATTAGAATACTTCTGTCTTGTTCATAGGTTTGCCATAAACCCTACAGAGCCTATAGTTCACAGGCTTCCCTGCCATGGCCCATTCTAGGCCCTACAGTAAAATTGCTTTGTTAGTTATATGCTCTTTTTCTTACACAGGTCTCAAAAAATGCATAAATTTCAGATTTTATAAACCTAGACTCACCACTGTCAAAGGAAGCCTCCTTTCTCGGGTAGCTGTTTTAAAATAAATATATAAACAGGTGATTAAATTAATATGATGCCTAAAATATAGTACCGCAAGCTATTGAAAGAGATAGCAAAGAGGAATCTTAAGTTCCTGTAGTACTGGACCAAAGGACCAAATTACTCACTGACAGGCTCCTCTAGCTGCATTCCTACCATGTGTCATGGGCTCATCTAGCTGAAGACCTACAATGTGTCACTCACTGAGAGAGTGGATGAGGTTCAGTGCTCTGTGCCTGAAGAATGTGACCTTGATTTGACTCATGGAGAATGCAGTTCTACTTTTCTAGGTGCTCCATATCCTACCTTGTAGAATGCTGTATTAAGTAGATATGAATTTGTCTTATCTGATCACACACACACACATACACACACACGGGGGGGAGAAAGAGAGAGAGACAGAAAGAGAGACAGAGAGAGAGAGACATACAGACATACACAGAGAGACAGCCACACAGCCTCTCTCTCTCTCTCTCTCTCTCTCTCTCTCTCTCTCTCTCACACACACACACACACACACACACTCACACACATACACAGACACACAGGGTTGCAGTTTCTTCCTGTGTTAATGGGCTAACTGGCTTTCTTCCTCAAGAGATGTCAGTCTTTTTAGGAAAATGAGACGTCTTAAGAATGAAAAGGTGTCTGGGTGACCCCCACCCAGTTTGTTGGACTATATCTGTTGGTCTTGTAGCCCCCAAGCTTCATGTAGGGCTTGATGTTCAGTCAATATCACAGTATAAGTTGTCTCACAGTATGAGGCTTAGGTTTTACTCACTGTCCTCATGTATGACATGAGTACTACTGATATTTTGATGGCAATATTAATGCACAACACAGATGGCCATCCTGCTCCTGGAAGTCCACTGGTGGAAAGGAAGATGGAGAAAGGACTCCGCAAGGACACAGTCTAATGGAGGCTCAGCTATCCTGACATTCAGCGCCATCAGTATCCCAGCTCTGAAGTAGAAGGTGGGAACCTAGAGTGGTGCAGAAAGGCTCATGTCCACAGGGAAGAACTCAGTCATTTGACAGCAGACTCCTAAGGGGTCTGGGACCTGAGGTCTAATGGCCTCTCAGGAACATCTCTTCAACAAGGAAGGGCAGCACACTGCTGGCAGCTGGCCTTCCATGCTTCACTGTCATACAGAATTGAATGAGAGAGAGAGGACAAGTGATGGAAGGTAGAAATGATGTGGCATGAGAGAGAGGAACAAGGCCATAAAGAGTTTCTAGAACGTCTGTTAGAACGACAAGTGGGAACACAATGAGAGTGCAGAGTAAAAATAGAAGCAATTAATGCTGAAATGTCCTTTGATCTCTTTGTGCAAAAACAAAGCAGCATGCTTTAAGCATTCTCCATTTTTCTCCTACAAAGCCTTCCATTTGCTTTCCATGCTTCACTCTGCCAGAGAGACCATGAAAACCTTTCAAACACTGTCTTCAGCCTTGACTTTGAGTAAGAACGACATGCAGCACTAAATCTTGGAGGCTTGTCACTTTCCAGCCTTCCCTCCCCGATGTTACTCTGAGGAACTTTACAGCTACAAAACAAAAAATACAAGTATCACACACCTAACAAACAGCTTGTCAACCATTAGCAATGGATTTTTAAAAACATGTCATTCTGCCAGTGACCTGAGAATCTCGGAAACGAAATGTATTTCTAAAGAGGGAGTTATCACAGCACACTAAAGGTGTTCTGGATATAAAATTCTGCTGAAATACCGTCATGTGAGTCAGCCTTGGTGAGAAACAAATTGCTTGAACAATAGACTTAATTAACTCGACTCTGTGTCTCTTCCATCACAGCAGGCGTGAAGTCTCAGGGCATCTGCTGATACACCTGAGCTGGAGCCCAGAGTAGTTTCCAGAGGGGTGTTAGAAATGACTGAGGAGGTAAATAAAGGAGGCCATGGTGTTCTGGTAGCTCTCCTGCTGCTTGCAGGGAAGCTCCAAAGGGAAGGGAAAAACAGGGCTGAATCCTCCGGGAGTTTTGTCTACTATATGTCTCTTAACTTTAAAAGAGCACTTAGTACTAGTGGGAATGCAGTTTGGCTTATGAGGAGGACTATCTTTGTTAGCAGATGGTGTTCTTCCAGGTGATAAAGGGGAGGGCTGGAAAGGTAAGGAGGAGCTGAGATACTGGTGGCCCTTTTTTGTGTCTGGCTGGCTACAGAGAAACCCCTCATGTGCAGGGAAAATGCTTCAAGGGCATTTCCTCAGGTTTAGTTTTCCAGTTAAGTAGACTTAAACATCTCTCTATTTGGAGATTATTTTGTCCTAAGTTGGGCTTGCTTTCATTAAGTGGCTTTCTCCCTAGACTCGGTGTTTATTGTAATGTATATTAAATATGGCAATAAAATTCCCAGGGACAGAACACAGAGCACAGACATAACTTCTTGCCTAGTTGTGTTTTCAGGCTTGGCTTCGTCCACTAATAATTCCCTATTAGATTCACTTGGGTTTCCTACATATTAAGAAAAAAATCCATTCTCCTTATTATTAATCTTAGTGATGAGACTGACTGACCTCAATGCTTATGATGTAATGCGGACTTGGTAGAGAAGCACCCTCCTCAGACCCCATACACATTCTCACTTTTTATCAGAAAGGTTGTTGCAAGTTTATGATGCTTATTGGAGGGATAGAACTTTCTGAAGTCTTAGAAGGATTCTAGAAGAGACTGACTAAATATAGCTAGCTTCATTACTTTGATTTGTCACCCAGATTAAAATGTTGACTTATGATATATGTGTTTTATGTATGATTTCTTAATTTCTCAAATATCTGATCAATATAATAGAACATTTGCAATATGGCCAGCAATGTGCTGACAGCTGCTAATTCAAACACACACACACACACACACACACACACACACACACTACAATCACAAGCAGAAGGACACTAAGCTCATAGGTTTGCTGGTTCTACTATTTTGGGCATATATTCATTATGTGTGACTTTGGAGATAGATTTCCTGAAGTTTTCTTCCATTGGCCCAAGTTACTGTCTTCCTAGGTTGAGGCTAAATTCATAAAAGCATAGCTCAACCTGTCTTGCATTCAAACCCTCTCCCTGACAGTGACAGAACCACTTTGTGCTAGAAGTGGTGACATGGGTTTGGGGAGTAAATGATGTTCTCCAGGAATTATTCAAGGTTTTGAGGGCCAGTAATTAGCAAGTAGAAAAAACTTAAATATCAGAAGCACAAAGTAATGTGATCTATTCTGTCTGAAGAGACCTACAGTGGCAAAGTTACATTTGAAGCGAGCATTAGTGGGCTGGAAAGAAGGCCTAGTCAGTAAAGTGCTTTCCAGGCAAGCTTGAAGATCTGAGCTCAGATCCTCAACATGCACACTAAAAAGAAGGAGGAGGAGGAAGAAGAAAAGGAAGATGAGGAAGAAGAGAGAGGAGGAGGATAGCAATGATGACAACAACCAAATAATGGCAGGGTACCCTGGAGAATGAAGACAGAAGGATCCCTGAAGCTCACTGACCAGTCAGTCTAACCAGTAGGTGAACACTTGGTTCAGTAAGAGACCTTATCTCAAAAAGCAATGTGGAAAGCATTTGAGGAAGACACCTGGTGTCAACCTCTGCCCGAAACATAAGCACATATGTACACACATACATGTAAATGCACATACACAGAATGTGTTTACAAAGTATGTGATGATGACAGGAGTGGGTGATCCAGGTTTGTGGTTTAGGAGTAAACAGTCAAGGGAAAGAAATTGAGGTGGTGATGGATTTGGGGATGTTTAGGAAACATTGGGAAACCCTGTGTGGGCAGGAGAATGGCAGACAGGACTACAGTGGTTGGATAAAACTATAAAGCAGTGAACTAGCCTAGGTGCTGGGAGGGAGGGATGGTTAGGTTGGGCTTTAAGCAGGGAAATAATACCATGCATAGAGGAGAAGTCTAGCAGGAGTGTGGCAATGGTGGACGCTGTGAATGAGAGACTGATATTAGCAAGATTCTACAGCTCTCTAAGAGAGAGGTGCTAAACCCTAGGTTGGGATGCGGAAGTGAAAGGCAAAGATAAAACAGACAGGAGATGTGGATTGGGGTTGGTAAGAGCAAGCTCCTCTAGTAACGAGATTGAGAGGGTAAGGTTCGGAGGCTTATGACAAAGAACCAGATAGAGAGGAGGCCAGCTAATCCCGTGAAACCAGTAATTTGGTGAAGAAGTCGATTTCCAGAAAGTGGCTGACAGGTTATGAATATAACAGAGTGACAACTGAGAATACTGATTAAAGTAAATTATCGAGTTGATCTTATTTTCACAATCAGAGATGGAGTTGAATGAGTATCCATCACAATGACTCAGGACCTCTGGAGGGACCAACTATTTAACATAATGGAAGCTGATTGTTCATTTCATCCTAATTCAATTTCTTATGCTTTGCATATCCCAGCAGGACTATCAACAACCAAGTCTGCATTCCCTGTAAATTCTAATACCGTTGTATATCTTGAAAAATCTTTCAGTTATCCCTTAACAAAACAGTTCTAGTATACATACAGCTTGAACATCTATCACCCTGTGTTAGAGGATTGGCTTGGTTAGAAAGTAAGAGGAGCATAGAATGTTACAGTGTTTTCTAACGGAAGAATCTAGAAACCATTCTGTTATCTCTTAGTTATGAACATTGGATTCTGCCCACTTTTCAAGATCCTGTGAGCACAGAGCACAGCCAACTCCGTGTTTCAGCTTGTTACAAGCTCAGCAGTAATCCAATCACAGATCAAATACATTTTAAATTTGATTGAGAAAATGAATTTTATACTGGGCGTAGTAGCGCATGCCCTTAGTCTCAACAACTGAGAGGCAGAGGCAGGTGGATCTCTATGGCTTTGAGGGCAACTTGGTCTCCATACTGAGTTCAGGTTCAGTCTTATATAAGACCCTGTCTCCAAAAACAAACAAAACAAAACAAAAAACCAAAAAACAAAATGAAAGCAACAAAAATCTCAAAACAAACTCCACAAAAGGGCATTTTATTTCTCAAAAAACTTTCAAGGAAAGTAGTATGTTGCAGACTGATATCTTGATTTTGGTTTCATCCAGCTAGACTTGAGTGAAAGACACTGACTGGGTAGTCGTACAGGTAATAGAACAAGGCAGGAAGCCCAGTGAGACTCTGGGGAGGAATCATGAATTGCAAAGGAGTGAGCTGGGGGACTGGCCCTGACCTGCCAGAGCTTGTTCAGGGACCAAGGCAACACATAAGGCACTGAAGAATATTTTCATTTTATCAGAAAAAAAAAAAACACTAAACAACAACAGCAAATTGTGCAAATTCCTATGGTTAACTTACTCAAACTTAGCTAGTTGGAAAAGGGATATTTAGTAAAAGGACAAGTAGGCATTTCTTTTGGTTTAGGGTGTGCCATGAAAAAAAAAAAAAACAAAAACAAGACACTGAGAGAACTGGAGGATTATGGGAGTAAAGCTTTGCATCTTGAGATTGTGAAGACAGATAACTATGACCTCGGCTGGGCTCATGGGCCAAGGTCATTAGATTGGGTCTCCTAAAAAGAATGTGACCTCAGTGTGGAGAAGATAGGTATGTCCCTCAGAAGCTAATATTTAAAGGCTGTGATCTCTAGCCACAGTGCTGTTCTTTGTCTAGAGAGCAGGCTCTTCTTGCAAGTGGTTTTAAGGGGCTGGGCACACACTCTGCTGCTGTAGCTTGAGGAGCAATTGGATAAGGGGACTTCTTTTAGCTTCATTCTCTCATCTTACAGAACGAGTCAGCACTGGCAGGCTCTCCATGACCTCTGAAAACTGTTCTCTTTTTTACTTCAAGTGAAGAGTTTCTGAGTGGTCTGATGTGGGTTGCTTACCTAGTTCTGGACCAACTGTGTGGCTAGGAAACTTTCACTGACTGACTATGTGGTCCTTCTCCTATATTCCAAACCTGGGCCTTCATGACTCCAATATGATTTTTTTTCCAGGGTTCCACATGTAGTCTCCCTCTGCCATTCTACTTAATTTTCTTCCTAATATTCCTCACAGTTAGAAATTTATTAAACTATATTTATTGTTTACATATATGTACACACACACACACATATATATATACACATTTCCAGCAAAATATTAGCTCTGTGCAACTGGAGAGGTTATGTGTCTTGCTTGGAAAGGTTGTGTGCCAAGAAAGGTTCTCAAATAGTGTCTGTGGGAAAGTGGGTGCAACCCTGTCTAACAGCAGGGTAGCATGGCACCCCAAGATTCCAAAGGAGCTTGGCAAAATCATCTTTTGTATGGACAAGGGGGCCTGAGGAACAGTTCCCCACGAATGTGGGATTTTAGACTATGATAATGGTGGACTGCTGGCTGTTTCGGGTTGGAAGCAATAACATTTCTCCTCTAGCTCAGCATCTTTTCCCTAGTCAGATCAGATCCAGTTCCTTGCTGTAAGTACACACTAGTATTGGTAAAACTATTAGCTGAAATTGGTAATTCAGAACAATTTTACAGAGATGGGAAGCTTTGATGAAGTCCTAATCCATCATCCCCAGAGCCTTCCATTCTTTGACAACTCATTTCCAAGTTACAGATGTGCTCTGTGGGACTTAGTATGACTATTAATGTGCAAGATTTCGGCTTATGAACGAGCTCTCAGGTTTCAAGCCTTGCATCTCACTCACGGGCGTTTCTTATCTAGATGACAGAAAGCAATTTCAGTAGCACTTAACTTAATTGGTTTGTGACCAGACAAAGACCCTGGGCCCTACTTACAATGTGTGGGCAGTACACTTTGCTTCAACAATTCTAGAAAGTTCTCATTTTGTAAGTTTAGTTGCTCCTTCAGTCGAACCACTATTTCTGTCCACAGAACAAGTTTTATAGAGCCTAAATTGAAAATCACTGATCAAAATTCTTAGGTAACCAGAATCTTGTGTGTCATTGGGAAAATGTATTGAATTTCCGATCTGGCTTGCCCATTCACATATTTCTCCCTTACTTGTAGAGAATCATACATCTACACAGTTTCTGTAGAATGTTTTACAAACCTGTATTTACATATGTTTAAAAATACTATTTTGCCGGGCGGTGGTGGCGCACGCCTTTAATCCCAGCACTCGGGAGGCAGAGGCAGGCGGATTTCTGAGTTCGAGGCCAGCCTGGTCTACAGAGTGAGTTCCAGGACAGCCCGGGCTATACAGAAAAACCCTGTCTCGAAAAACCAAAAAAAAAAAAAAATACTATTTTATGGTCTGGGCCCGAGCATAGAGCAGGTCACAGGTGGCAGCTCTGTACCCAACCCCAGAAAACCGAGAGAAAGAGGGACTCCCAGGAGCTTTAACTCAGGCAGCATCCCAGGTAAAAATGAATCACCTGTGATGTCTGCTGTTAGAAGTTCTAATCCAGATGCTGGCCTCCGAACTTATACTACTCAGACCTTTGAAGGGCCACTGACAAGAACATCATACAGCTAGAGATTGACATCACTAATCTGAAGAAATCTCTCATTTCGCTGTCTGAAGAGACCTCCTAAAATCGCAAAGATCCTTATTGGACTTGATTTACTCTATTACAGTAGAAAAGGCTGTGTACAGCTCTTGACTGTGTACAGCCCTTAAAAAAGAAGGTTGCCTTTACATAGACAAGACAAGGAGGGTTAAAAATAGGTCAGTGAAGGCCCCAAGAAAAATCAGAGAGAGAAAGAGACAGATGAATGCTGGTACAAGAATTGGTTTTCAGCCTCTCCAAGGTTGTCAACCCTATTTCCTCCCATCTTGAGACCATTATTTGGGTTCTTATTGCTTATTTCTGCTGATCCCTGGGCCTCAAATAGGCGGACTAACTCTGTGAAACAACAGATAAATAATTTGGTAGCAAAACCTATTCAGATACATTATCATAAATTAGCTATAGAGGACCACGAGACTCAAGATGAGGTTGTTACTTTATACAGGGTGTTTCCAAAATCCATCTCCACCCAACCTAAAAGGGGGGACTTCTGCCCTTAGACCAAGCAGAGAGGGGCCACTCAGAACCCCCTCTGTCAGGCGATCTGAATTCTTGCTTAGGCTGCGAGGCTAAGCACTGCAAGGGAATATAAATAAAAGATAAAAATATATCTCTGGGTTCCCTGAGGGACAAGCCTGACTGCATAGGGGTTGATGTCAAAAGTATCCCCTCTCCAGGAAAAAGACATCAGGATGGGTATGGCCCTCAAGCCTCACTGGACAACGACAGGGGGACCGGAGTCATTACAAGGTCCCCTTCAAGTATTGGAGGTCAGGCCTCTATCCCCGCCTTCGCAAGATTAGAATTGCCACAGCCCTTCTATACTTAGAGAAGGTAGGAAATGTCAGGGGCATCCCTGCTTATACACTGAAGGCCTAAAATCAGCCATAGGCCTAAAATCAGCAATAGGCCTGTCATACATGTATACTAACACCAAGTCTTGGGTCTCAGTGGAAAAACATTGAAAAAGATGGCTATAAGCTAATGTAAACAGGCAGCTTTTGTGGAAATTTATAAGCCTGAGTAGTCCTAGACCTTGTAAATAGGTAGCCTTGGCAGACAATACCAACTTAGATAAGGACAAGCAAATCATAGGTAGAGTCATAGTGACTTGTCCCCTGAACCTTCACCTAGCCGATACCCGGTTCTGAAAGATATCTGTATTCCTCTTGAACACCCACACTCCAGTGTCATTCCCTTCCCCACGTCCTGCCTTTCTGTGTTTATAACCCTTGTGTGAATATATTACGATTTGAGAAAAAAATAAATTATTTAAAAAAAAATACTATTTTAAAAATAGAACCTTTTCTTGTTTGTCCCTTTGGTCAGAGCAGACTGCATCCTTTTTTTAGTTTTGTGATTTGGGATAGGATAGGAGAGAACCCTATATAAACATCGTGTTGACTTTGCCATACCCACTGTAGGATCTTCCTTTATCTCAGTTTTTCCACCTGTCAAATGAGGAGGAAAGGCCTTTGTCTCCCTCTGAGTCCACAGAATCCAGCATCCCCACCGTTGGCGCATCTTGCTCCTAGAGAGCAGTTTCGAGCTGCACGGGAAGTGGGGGCCAAAAGCTTGTGTTTGCTGTCCCTTTCTAAGAATCAAGGGGCTGGGGTCATGGGATGCTGACCTCATTCTAAATCTTTAGCTCTTTATTTTAGGCTTACATAGTGGAAGCTTATCCTAAGGGTTTCTTATTTATTTATCTATTATTGCATAATCTGCCTGCAAAAATTTAGGGTATTTTTATTTCCATGTAATTTTAAATGTTGGTTTCTGATCTGTTAGAGTTTTCCCATTCAGAGATTAAATAGATCACAGAGAAAGCAAAATCTTAGCATGAGCTCCAGCTTTGGGGGCTTCCGAGTATGAGCCTCCTGACTGCTAAGGGCCACTGTGTCGAATGCAGCACAGTGCTTTGCTTGGTGAAGCTGTTAATTGCAGAAGCGAGTAGGGGTGTGTGCACATATGTTCTTGCAAAATTTGTTTTTTAACAAGTCAATAGCAAAATTGAGAAACAAGCTTTTCCCAGCAAATGCTAATTATAACGAAAACTTCCCACACAGGAGCAAAGCACACACACACTAGATGACTGAGGAATGATTTCCTGGGGATCACGGTTGACAGCACTGACAGTGAAAGTCAAGGACCTTATAGGCAAGATTATCTAGAAAATCCCTGGCTTCCAGAGCTGCGATCCTTTAAGTCGGCTGTATTTAAATGCAGCTGTGCTGCTGATTAGGTGTCAGAACTGGAGCACACTGAAGAACTCTGTTTAGTGATTAGCTCAATGGACCAATTTTGCTTTCAGATACTTACATGGAGGAAGGTTTTGCATACAGATATGGAAACTGTCATCTTCCTAGTTACACAGGAACTGGGGAAGAGACACTTGTGTAGGCCACAAAGTCCCTCACCCTGTCATTGCCTTATCTCTGGCTTCATCTCTGAGGGAATGATTTTCTTTACCAAGAGTGTGACAGAGCCACAGGTTTGGTTTCTCAATATTCTGTCCATTAGGAGATGCCTAATTGCTGTGCCAGGGGTGAGTCCATACTCATTTCAAATGTGGAAACTGCACTTCCTACTACAAAGACTGAGTATCTTATGGAAAAACTGGAGAGAATCTCTAAATCTCATATCCCTGAATATATAAGGATGCTCAGTAAATCATGATGACCAGCAGGTATTAGAGACATTAGCAGATGGCCAGGGTGGTTAGCAAAGACAAGAGCTCTGCCTGACCTGTGGCCACTGCAGGCAGGGCATGTCCTGCAGTCAGTAAACTGAGGGCTGATAGGGGGACAGGCAACATAGTTAAGGGTTTTTCAGGTGCAGGTTGCCATGAACATTTGCAGGGGCCAGGGCAATAGAACAATGGAACTACAGTACAAATCTTTTAATGTTATTAATCATGTTTAGAAATGGATACACAAGATATATCCCATGCCTTCCGTGACAGACTAATCCCATAAAGGCCTGCAAGGCTAGGTCCCCTTGAAGATCTCATGTCCTTGAGTCTATGACCCTCCTCTTCTTTTAACCTTGACTTTTCCATTTCGTAGGCCTTCTTCTCCAGATAACACTGACAAGCATAGAGTGTGGATCTGTCACCAATTGGCTTCCCAGTACTTAATTCCTTGAATGATATTTTTACCTCCTGTTGATGAGCTGGATTACCTTGGAGTGGCCAACTAGGAGACTTCCACAGGCTGAAGAGGACAGCTCTGGGTGACTGATTCGTTCCCTAACTTCATAGCTCAGACCCATCACTTTTCAGGAACACATGGTGGATAGCAGAGTGATCCCTGGGGAATGGAAGTCACTGTGCTCCATGGAAATTCTAGCAGTTATCTCTGAGTCATATCTTACAAGAGCTGAAGGTAACAGGTCAGCCGTTGACTATAGAAGCCATGTGTGGTGCCCCGACTATGTTTATTCTGCAACTGCAAACAACATATTTAAAAAGCAATAATCTCTTTCTAGTGTTTTTTATTTTGTTAATATGATTTTAGGGGTTTTTATGGCCCTTTGCTTCTGCCTGCTTCACTGTAGGCTTGATGCCATTTTATAGCAATTTAGATCCCACCACCTGCTTCCAGTACTTTCTTGGCATATGATCAACAGATAGATTTTAAAAAAAAATACTGAGAATAAACCCTAGACTCATCTTGTCGGCCTTACTCAGGAAATTTAGTGTGGCAGGTGTTCTGAAACAGAATATCCATTGCCAAATTTCCTGTTGTTCTGCATGGATTTCCTGCTGCTTTTAACTGATTCTAGTGGCCAGCACTCCCTCTCTGAAATAACATGATATCACCAGGGAGCTCAAATCTGATCCATGGAACATGGTTGTCTGACATGTAGTGTTTCGAGAGGGTCCTTGGTGCACACTCCTGTACTTTGCTAGCAAAGTGTGTATTGATTTCCTCACAGCTCTTCAGTAGTTTCCCACTGGTGTCCAGAAACTAGTGCCCTAGAAGAAACCAGTAGCATTGAGAGGATATTGTCATGACCAAGCAATGAACTGTAACAAGTTGACACACATTTCTAGTTCATTTTCTATTACCAAAAAAGGGGCTGAGAAAAGTCAACCTTCTAGAGTGCTAATTCTCACCCTGTGAGTTGAGACTCCTTTAGGGGATCAAGCAACCTTTTCACAGGGGTTGCCTAAGACCATCAGGAAAAAAAAAACACAGAAATTTACATTATAATTCGTAACAGTAGCAAAATTACTTTATGAAGTAGCAATGGCTGGGAATCACTGCCGTATGAGGCACTACATTAAGTGGATGTGTCATCAGAAAGGTTGAGAACCCCTGCTGCAGTGTGTGTGTGTAAATGTGTGTGTGTGTAAATGTGTGTGTGTGTAAATGTGTGTATGTGTGAATGTGTGTGTTCCTGTGTGTGTGGTTTTGCTCAAAGTGATCTAGTGGTCTAGAGAGGTCAAAAATCATCCAGGTCTCACACTGACAATGCTTGAGGTAGCTGTAGACATTGAAGTCGCTTATTTTTTAAACCTGCATGTGTGTGGCATCAGTGTGACTCTTGGCCAAGCTGTGGCTACCTAGCTCTTTTCTCCTTAAAATGTTTAGCGGTTTTCCACCTTATGAGATACATACCTCGGAGGGACTTTGCTCTCTAGTAAATATTCCTTAAAGTATTGAATTTGGCTTTAGTTCCCACAGAGCAGTTTTTACCAGCTTTACAAACAGATCAAAGCTCCTTAAGCTCATTCTGTAGGCTTTTCCTTTTCTGTGAGGCCTGCCTGCCTGCCTCTCCCAACGGCTACATAACAGTTAGGCTTGGTCACAGACACCCTGACACTGCTCCAGTTCCTGCTCACAAGGGAACAGCAGCCATCTTTGAATCCTGGAACCAGCCCTCAGCACTAGGTGGTGAAAACAGCCTTGATACACACACACACACACACACACACACACACACACATACACACACACAGTCTCAGTATTGGGTAGTGAAAATAGTCTTGATACACACACACACACACACACACAGAGAGAGAGAGAGAGAGAGAGAGAGAGGAGAGAGAGCGTCTCAACTGCTAGGCAACATGTTTTAGGAGGAATGTGTGCCAAAGGGATTTCTAACTCAGAAGGCTGAGCTGAAAATAGGTCAGTTTAAAGCAGTAAGATTTCCTGACACTATGAGAGGGCTGAAGGACTGACAGGACTTTGCAGAGGGATCTGCTGTTTCTCCCCTTCTTGTCCTATCCTATTTCCTAGGTAGAACTTCCCGCTCTCTGAGAGGCACTTACAGTCTACATTCTTACTTGCTTTGTAACCTTGGGCAGGGTGTTCCTGCTGACCATGCGCCAGGTTTTTGATCTGTAAACTAAATGTAGCAATGCAGCTTATAGAAAGGTGATGAGCAGTAAGCCAGGCAGTGACAGCGAGCACTCAGCTTGGCGCTTGGTGCTTGACAAAGAAACAGTGGGTAAATTTCACCTCTTATCATAGGTTTTATGTCAGTGAGGTTTGGTTGACTTCCCCCACTTCAGCTGTTATTACTGGCACAGGTAATGTCCCCCAGGAAACCAGCCATGTTCTTCTGGGCTTGTCCTGGCTCACTAAGGGAGGGAGAAAGGCATAGCTCTGGCCTAGGAATCCTGTCTCTTAAGGGTAACTTCAAGGGTTTCTGTTGGAGAACTCCTGGTGTTCTCCCCTTTGCAGAGGCTGCAAGGTGTCCTTTTCTTTGAGCAATATGAAAGCACCCACACCCTTCATCCTCCTTCCTTCACCTCTTTTTTATTTTAGATCCTGTGGTGGTTTGAATGTGTTCGGCCTAGGGAATGGCACCATCAGGAGGAGTTGCCTTGTTGGAGTAGGTGTGGCCTTGTTGGAGGAAGTGTGTCACTGTGAGCATGGGCTTCCTTTCATAAGAACTTGATCGTCTCAAATTAGTCTAGAGAGGTTCCATGTGCAGCATAGGAATGTTTCTGGATTTTCCTAGTTAGGTTTGGCCCTGTTTTCTCTATGCTCTGGGAACAACTATCTCCATCCTTAGAGTAATGCCATTATAAGTGCCACCTGCAGCTCCATAGAGTCTTCCTAGTGCTTGCCTGAGTCTTTTGTCAGCTTTGAAAATGGGGCTTCTATTCTATGTTAAGTCTCTTCAGGCTCTAAGAGTACTAAAGAGAGTGGGGTTTTGAGAGAATCTTCATTAGAGCTCATCTGCTTGGTCCAGCCTTCAAGGTCATATTTGCTGTTTGCATGTGTCCGAGAGCTCATTCTAACTGAAGGAAACAGTGCTCTTCCAGTGCACCATGCTCCCCCTATCCCAGGCTCATGGTGGGATCATTGGCTTGAGGTTTAGTTAGCTCTACCTTCTCAGCTCTGTTGCCTCTGGCAGACGTAGCTTGTTCTTCTTTATACCTGCAGCATCCCTCAGCAGATGTCCCATGATCCTGCGATCTCAACATTTTGGGCTTTCCATCGCGATTTGGGCTTTATCCTTACAGTTTCATGAAGAAGTCCCTCAGGATCTCCTTGCAAGGACTCTGACACTGCTGTATATCAGCTGGCGACAGCGGCTCTCAGGAGTCACAGTGCAAGACTCCAGGGCCCATTCAGTGTTAAATCTTTGATGTCTACAAAGCTAGTATAATGTGAGTGTTGCTGTCAAAGTGTGCAGCAACTTTGGATAGAGCCTAGCCTGCCTCATACCTTCGTAGTAGCACCTGCTTCTATGTGCTGATACTGTGGAACATTTCCCTAGGCTTTGGGGCAGGGAATTCTCTGTGGCATTCCTAGTTCAGGCTCTCTCCTTTACATGGATTTGCATTTTCATAAGAAAGAGCCTTCTGTGGGTAGGGCCATTCCCCCAGGACACTTTTTCTGTTGTCCCAGTGAAGAATGCCAGATTTCCCTTTAATGGCATTAGCCATTTAAGAATAACAGTTACTGTCGAAACTCCCTTGTTCTTAACTTCATCCAGTCGCTTTTCCTTGCCAAACTGCTTATTTTTCAAACCTTTCTGCTTGGCTTGTTTCTCTCTCATACTGTGGACCTGGGTAAGGGCTGAAACCAGGACCCTGATTAGAAACTTCCTCTGACAAACAAATTAGGCCAGTGCTTTTAAATGTAGCTACACTCAGATTCTCAGGGCATAGGCAGAATGCAAGCTGAATTGTTTGCCATTATCCTACTTCTTGATGGCATCCCTGCTCCTCTCAGCATCTCATGAACCATGTCTTCACTGGCCATGCCTCTTTCAGCACTCTGCCTTTCAGAGTGTTCTCATAAGGGCCTAGTTAGCTCTTTTTGAAGCACTCTAGAGTGCTTCTAGTCCAAGAATATAATTCCTTCCATATTTCTCTGAAGGCCTAAGAACTGGATGGTCTGCTTTATCACTGCAGTGGCCCTACCTCTCCATACTGTTTGTGGTAGGGAGATCACAGAAGCAGAAGCTTGAGGCAGCTAATCATTGTTATGAAATATAATGGGGTGCTGGTGGGTAAGGTGGGGGTAAGGGGGTACCTAGCGGGCCCATGCAACAGACTGGTATCAGTGAGGTTTATTTGGAAGGGAGGAGTGCGAGGATCTGGAGAAGGGGTAGAGGTAGACAGAGCCATGAGGGCAGAGAAGAGGGGACAGAGAAGGACAGATAGAGAAATCAGACAAAACTAGTGGAAAGAGAGAGAGAGAGAGAGAGAGAGAGAGAGAACTGACATAGATAGCTGAGCAGTCCTCTTATACAATGCCAGGCCACCTGCATCTGGTGGCAGCACTGTTGCTAGGTCCCTATTGCTAGGTCCCTGGGAGGAACCTAGTGGAATTGTCTGTAAGCCAACACATTGCTAGCATTCTCCTTGTTTTTCAGTCTAAGAAGTCAGCCCTCGGAATAATGCCATCCTCATTTAAGGGGCTCTTCCCACTTCAATTAACCCAATCTAGAAACTCCTTCACAAACTGTCTTAGCTAGAGTTTTATTGCTGTGAAGAGACACCAGGACCACATTAACTTTTATAAAGGAGAACATGTAATTGAAGCTGGCTTATAGTTTTGAAGGTTTAGTATATTATCATGGTGTGTAGCATGGAGGGTCTCAAGCAGGAGCTGAGAGTTTTACATCTTAATCAACAAGGAGCAAAAGGAGACTGTGTCCCTGGATATAGCTTGAGCATTGGAGACCTCAAAGTCCCACCCCAACAATGACGCACTTCCTCCAACATGACCACACCCACTCTAACAAGGCCACACCCACTCCAACAAGGCCACTCCCTATGGGCCAAACATTCACCTGAGCCTCTAAGGGCCATTTCTATTCAAACCACCACACAAACGTGCACATTGGCTTGTTTCCATGGTGATTTTCTGTTCTATCAGGTTGACCATCACAGTGATTTTGTGTTTTTTTTATACCCAAGCTCTGTAGAGAGCTGTTGCAAATCAGTCTACAACAGTATAGAATTTATTTGAATCTCTTGTGAAGCAGAAAAGAAACTCACCACCTATTCTAACCATTTCAAGTTACAAAAGGACACATTGAGTCTTAGTCTCCTCCTATATAGCTATTAGCATTTAGCTGGGGCTGGCACACTGTCAACTAAGTTCTAAGATGTGTACATTCACTTTCTTCAGTGTTCCTGGATTGCAGAGCCTGTGAGGTGAATATGGAGCTCAGAGGGCAGCTGATGTATTCACACAGATGCCAGAGTATTACTGCAAAGGTTTTCCCTTCTTTGGTTTGAGGTCTGGCAGGTCCTCTTAGTGACCTGTGAGACATACTCAAGAAACAGCTAATGCCTGCTTTCAATAAGAAAGGCAAGTTTTATGTAGTCCAGAAACACTTGTAGGTTAAAAGAAGCAGAAGCCCTATTCTTCTGAGCTATGTATGTCGATTTAAAAGGTAAGTATCTTCCCACTGACCTATTTCCAGGGCTATAATCCCATTACGCTGACACTACCCTCTGAAGCTTGGCTTTGTTTAGGAATTTCAAATTCCTTTATTTGTGACTGATCAGAAGCTGTCTGACATACAAGCTACGTTCAGATGGAGGCCCTTTAATGGATCTTGCACTTTTCCTGAATAATTCTCAAGTAACCATTCTCTGCCTGTCTGCCATCCGTGCTTTTAAATAGCAGCTCAATTCATAGACCTTCATGGCCTCTCCTGAGAGATTAGCTGGTAACTTTGTCAATGACTAGGAAAATATGATTTTGTATTTTTGTGAGACTTGCCAGGTTGCTTTATGCTGTTGAGTGGGGCTATGTTTCTCAGGCTCTTCAGTTCAGATTCCTGCAGATCTGTTGGTTGAAATGGGAAATATTCCAAGTGGTGGACTGTACCCATAACCCCATCTCTGCAGCTGTTTTTACATGTCAGGCAATGGAAACAGTGTCCACGCTGGGAATTCTGAAGGGTGTCTCAAAGGGCTCAGATTAGGAAATGACAAACTGTGGACCGAATCTCTGGATTAGTCCACACCTCCTGTCCCATCACCCCCAGTTCATTATAAGCTTATAAGCACACATTTCCCCTTTACTTTTTAAGTGGTTGGAAAGGTAGAAAACGTATTTCAGAACACACTTAGATGAACTTCAGACTCCGTTGTCCCGATTAAAATATTATTTTGTCCTAAGTAAACTATTATTGGAACACACCTTCCTTTCCATGCTGCCTGAGACCACTTTTGCATTATCAAGTTGAGTGATTGCAACAGATATCATATGGCTCTCAGAGCCTAACATAGACCTTTCCTCCATCAAATACCTCCCAGTTACTTTTTATGTGCCAGGTACTTTGCTAAGCATTTGAAATAGGAGGATATGGAAAACAATTCTTCCTGGAGGGCTCAGTTTACCAATGCGGGGTAAGGTAAATGCAAAGTGCATGATGAGGTGAATAATGTAGTTGAGATGTATGAGAAGTACCACAGGCGAAGAAGATGTGTGGGGTCCTGGACAGTCTCCATTGCTGACAGAGGTGGGGCCTTAACAGCTGCAGTGTCTCATGCACTACCTTACACTTTGTGTTAGTTCTCACCAACCTCTCTTCTCATGCGTGTTTATTTGGTTATATAGCAGCAGGTCTGACTGGGGCAGGGGGCCATGTTCAAAGACTCACAGTAGACGCCTGAAACACTGGAATATACTCAACTCTGTAGACACAGCTATGTATACCTAATGACAGTGGGGATACTTCCTAGAATGTGTTGCTAAGCAACCTCCTTATTGTAAGACCATTGCAGAGTATACTTGTGTAGAGTAAGCTGTCTCCAACACCAATAGGTAGTATAATCTTTTAAAAAGAAAGATTTATTTGGACTTTATGTGTATGAACATTCGCCTGAATGTAGGTATACGTTTCGCAGGTGTGCCTGGTACTGTGGGGATGGAAAAAGGCAATAGATCCCTTTGAATGCAACTACAGACAATTATGAGTCACAATGTAGTTGCTGGGAACAGAACCTGGGTCCTCCTGGAGAGCAGCAAGTGATCTTCATTGCTGAGCCACTCTCCAGCCTCTAAGCAGTGTAATCCTTGGGAGTACCTTGTATGAGGTCTGGTCTGACTAGAGTGTCTTATGGCACCAGCCTGTACTGTATTGTTCCTATACATACCTAAACAAAGTTTGTATTTATACATTAAATACAATAAGAAATTAACAAATCAAGGATAATGAACTAGAACAAATAGAAAAATACACAGAATAAAAGTTATTTAAAACATGACCTTTTATTTCTTAAATTTTCCATTTAATATTTTCAGACTATAGTAACTTGAACCCATGAAAAGAGAAATGCAGATGGAAACATTATGTTGCTCATAGCATAGATAGACTTTCTATTCTATTTTTCACCTTTATGAGTAGAAAGAGGTACAGTGTTGGTGTCAAGTGTCAATGTTGGAATTGCAGTGCTTGGATTGCCATTTCTCTCTAAGGTTCACTTTCCTCAACCACGTGATAAGCAAAATCTGCCTGCGAGGGTTTGGAGAAGGTTTCATGTGTCAAGTACTCAATGAAGCCCAAAACAAACACAGGAAAGCAAGCAGTAAGTGACCACTGATGCCAGGCAGTGTTACCTGCATTCTCATTGCTACCTATTTCCTGGCTCTGTTCTTCCAAGCCACAATTTACTGGTTATAGGGACAGCAGGCACAAAGGCACCAGAAATTGTGGTTAATGCTGCTTGAAGCTCCTCCCATGAACATGCTAGCATGCACAAAAGTACTGAGGCATCAGATCACATGGGTAGATTATGCAGAGTTAATTACATTTTATTCTTTTAGAGGATTCAAGTCTGACTATGGAGGTGAGTAAGAAGAGATCAAAATAGTTGTAATGATATCAAAGAAGGAGGGACAAAGCTAAAACCAAGTGTTACAGGCAGGGTCAGGGGTGGCTGACGATGACAACAATGATGGTGCCTTATCACTGTGATCCTGGAAGGACCACAGAGCATGTACATTAAAAGGCATACAGTAACTATACAGTAACTAGGCATTGAATGGACACATGGGTTGACGCTTCAGGTAATGGAGATAGCTATATAAGGATATTTGGGCAAAGGTGCTGAAATAGCACATTTGAGCCCTGTTGTCTGTGAATTTGTAAATGATCCCCAATGTTGTATTCTATAGGCAATAATGGCACAGAGGAAACAATCTAAACACATAGCTGATTAACAAGAGGTGTTTTTATGACAACTATATTTCTCTCTCTCTCTCTCTCTCTCTCTCTCTCTCTCTCTCTCTCTCTCTCTCTGTGTGTGTGTGTGTGTGTGTGTGTGTGTCTGCCACACTGTGCATATGGAGCTCAGAGGAGAGCTTTTAGGAGTTGCTTCCTGCTTTCCTCCTTGGTGAAACAGGATTTTCTTGTTTCTGTTGCTGAGTACTCCAAGCTAGTTGCTTGGGAGCTTCCAGCCAGTTCTCCTGTCTTGCCTTCCAGCTTTAGAACTGCTGGGATTACAGATGCATGCTGCTGCATCTGGCATTTCGAAGTGGCTTCTGTGATTCAAGCTCAGATCAAGCATTTGTAACAAGCATTTTACTCATGGAACCATCTCTTCATCCCAAATGAGGTTTTAAAAGCTCATGGGAAACAAACAGAAAAGGAACGCCCTGCTACCACCATACAAAGTCCTAGAACAAGCCCAAACAAGAAATAGCAAACTACAGAAAAGTGGAGAAAGACAGAAGGGCTGGATCTGAGGGTCATTTTTACTATTAAAGGAACTGTCAAATGACATAAATTTGGTTGAGTTTTCAAGCCTATAGCTTTACTTCTGTCTCCCAGGAGCTAGGATTATAGGTAGGGGCCAGCAGGCTGAACAGCAATGTAGCAATGTGGTGAGGTGAATTTCAGGGCTCCCAGGTTCAGGAAAGACGTATACTCATTATACACAGGCAAAATACACAGAGAAGATGGATGAGAATGAGAGAGGCAAAGGGCTGAATCTGTGAATATGCATATTGTGGTGCACATGAAGGGCCATGAGCCATAAAGAGGAGAGAATGTTTTCAGTCAAGGTTGAGGATGCTCAAAACGCCAAGGTTGGGTGAGGTGGGTGCCAACGTGTGTTGTTAGGACTTGGGAAGCAGAGATAGGAGAGTAAAGAGTTCATAGGTAACATGAGACCCTGTCTCCATGACAAACACACAAAAGCCAACCTCAAAAAGAAGGTCTTCAGGGAATGGCTGTGTCAACAGAACTAGGGGAAGCCTGAAGGATACAGATGGAAAGAGGGCATTTTATCTTCAGTTCATTGAACACCTTTATGCAGGGTTCAGTGTCCTACCAGAATGTTAACATTTTGCTGCTTTAGTGGCTCAGTGTGTAAGAAGGAAGGTAGTGCCCCTTCAACATTTCTTGTGATTTCATGGAGACACACTAGTTTGCCATGAACTTGGATTTAATAAGGCACAGCCTAGGGAATGAAAAAGGCTTATCATAGTAGCCGCCTCTGGATCCTTGCTGGTCTGTTTATCCAGGGCCTTGGCTTCTTGTCTATGCCTCAGAGAGAAAGCCAGCTATTATCTTAAAAAGAAAAGCCCAGGCTAAGTAACCATAGCTGTGAACTTCTAGTAAATCATAATCCCAACCAGCAGAGGTTACACCACCAAACTAAAACAAAAAGGTAACAAATATTGCCACTGTGTCATGTAGAGTTAAATGTCTTTCTGGCTGCACATAAGGCAGCACGAGCGAGAGAGAATACCCTAGAGGCATTTTTTTATTGGTTGGAACAGCAAGAAATAAAGACTAAGATAAATTTAATATTTAACTCTAAATCTTTAGTCTCCCTCATTAGCTGACTTGCCTGCAGCCACATTGCTGTAAATTAAACGGCCTGTGCTGGTGTGTTGCCAAAATGCACATTCGGTGAATGTTAACAGTGCTCATTCTAACACCCGATCAAGTTAGAAACAAAAGGTAATCTGTTCGCCATCAGGAGAGGTCATTAGAAAGGGTGGTTAACAGAAACAAGCTGTTAACTTCTGGAAGTCTGAGTTAGAGGCTGGTACCATTGCCAGCCCCCATGCTGGGGTTTGTGGGATGCAATTCACAGAGCTAAAAGCAGAGCGTACTTTGGATGGGGACCTCCTCACAGGGAGTTTCAGAGAAGCTGGTTTATGGTTCTCTGGTCAAATCATTACCAAAGTATCATTGTCCAGAGGGATGAAGAAGATGCCTTTGGCCGGGAAGCTGATGAAGATACAGTAATGGCTTTGTGTGGAATACCACAGAGAAGGGCCCAGGGGCTGAACTGTACAGACAGGGGAGCCACTGTGTCAGGTCAGAGAAACTCCTTCATGTGAGCAGCTGGCGGAAATCAGGTTTGTTCCTCTCTCACCTCTAATGCATTTATCATTGTCTTCGTTTGTATGTGTGACAGAGAACAAGAGGTCTTATTCTAGAAACGCTTACTGGGCAGCACAGACTGCTTATTATGCAAGAAGGAAAACCTTTAAACAGTACAAAGGGTTAGTTGCATGTTCCCTTGTGGGGAATGTTTGTGCTTTGTATCATGTGCACAGAATTCCTCTATTCAAAAAGAAAAACAAAGCAAGCGAAAAATGCAAACAGAGAGAGAAGTCACATTAAATTATATCTGTGCTAAAGGGTAAGCTAGGACATATTAAAATATTAGAGAGCTCATTTGCACAAATAGGAGTTCACAAGGGACAAGATGTCTTTTCACTCCAGCTTTCTCACCTCTGTTAGAATTAAGCACCAGCAGTAAACAAATCCTTCCACCCATCTACCTCATCTGACTCCATTCTGGAGGTATCAGTAGGCCTGTTCTTAGCCCAGATTTTCTCAACGTTGGCTGCATACTAGCATCTCCTAGGTAGCACTAATGTCTCTCACTGCCCTATCAATGCCCCAGACCAAGTACAGCATTGTCTGTAGGGCTGTGGTGCAGGCATGAGTATCTTTTAATGCTTCCTAAATGCTTCCAAGAAGGAGGCAAGTTTGAAACCACTGCACATTCAATCCTGTTCACTGCAGGATTCCCCTGGGTCATTAGAGTGGCCTCAGATCCAGGAAGTCAGGATAGTATTCAAAGTTTCTCCCAGGTGATTCTCATACACAAACCCTTTTGCTTTAAACAGATCATTCAAATGTGGTCACACAGCCTCCATTAGAAACAGCCATGCCCCTCATAAAAGCAGTCATACCCAGGCCTTCTCCAGACCTACTCAATCAGAAATGGAATCCACCTACTTTTGTAAGCTCTCTGGGTGATTCAGGTTCTCATGGTAATTGAGTCACAAAACTTCACCTCTAATTGTAGATTTCTCAACTCCTACAGAGAGAGATCTAGTCCTATACACTAAGAAAGGTGGAATTTGTAGTCCTACGCATGTGCAAACACCAGGAAATAACAGGCAGGAACACCAGGCACAAGGAACAAGATTTTGAATAGCTGCTATAGCGTTTGCCTCCTTGACAGTAAAAGGGCTTGTGTGTACACCTATAGGAGTGCTTGTGAATTGTTTCATGAGCACAGAATTCCTCTATTAAAAAGAGAAAAACAAACCAACTGAAATTAAACATCGAGAGAAGTTACCTTAAGCTTGATTTATGCTAAAGGGGAAAGTGAGGTATATTAAAGTATTAGACAGTTTATTTGGGCAAATAGGAGTGCACAAGTTGGGCAGCACAAGACTGCAGATGGTCTGATGCCCCTGCCCAAGGCCAGGGGAGAAGTTTTTTACAGTGACAGATTGGATGGCTACTATAGAGCCGTATTTGAATCCTGCCAGTGTTCGTTGGCAGCTATTGTTTGATAAGTCTTTTGCTCCTAGGATATGATGGTTTGTGTTGGGATAGATGAGTTTTATTTGCTCCTGTAGGAACCCAGGGCACTGGTTCCACCTTAGTCTAATGCCAACTAGTCAACACTAGATACCATCTCCTAGGCTGAATTACTTCATCAGAAGTACCCTGTCAGGAAGGATAGAATATGTATTATGAACCCCAGGGAAAGCAAGACCATGTGGAGAAAATAAGGCATGGGTCACAGGAGTTTGGAGTCAGACTTTGCCGGGTTTATATTTTACTTCATGTTCAGTGTTGGCCTTCATCTACAGTGTAATGGTGGATGCAAATCAGCAGGTATGCCGCTCTCCAGACTGCAATGGTCAGAAAAGAAATAGAGGCTTCTTGTCCTCATCAGGCTCTCTGTAGTGATTCTTATTAAGGTCTTGGTGCATAGTAAACTCCTGGGAAATGCTGCCTTCTAGTCTCTTGTGACCACCAGGTGGCAGCAGCAATCCAGTTTGTGATCTAGCCCAGGTGATGGTGAGCAAAGGTAAGGTTTTCCTTAGTGTACTGGTCATAGTAAAGGGGGTGGGGGTGGGGATGTTCCTTAGGCAGGAATCAGCATACCAAAATACTACAACCACAGATGTTTAGATGGAGGGAAAATGTAAATGTTAACACTTTTCAGTAAATGCAATAAATTTAATCTACAGAAGGGAAAGAAATTGTAACATTTCCAGACCTACTGTGTGCCAAGCAGCTTCAGTGTTATCTCTCATGGGATTATTGACAAGGCTATGGATGATGAATACCAATGCTTTCATTTTATAGGAGGGAAGCCATAGTTGTAATAGGTTTAAGAACCTGCCTGAAGTCCCAGGCAAGCAAGTAGCAAAAGTAAGTACAGTGAGCCAAGGAGCACAGGGACAGGATTCGGCCACAGACATCTAGAATCATTATACCATGTCAGCTTGCTTTCGGTGTCAAGCACCAGTTGAAATGTACTTTGAAGAATGAATGGGGTTTGGATCACAGAATAGTTTGGTGTGTGTGTGTGAGCATTAGCCAAATAGCAGAATTTCGATGAGAGAATGGACCTGTTTTGTGTCCCAGGGCTGATGGTTCTGAGCTACAAATGTCAAGGGTGATCTCTAAATCCAAACCATGTTGTGGTGGTTTGACTATGCTTTGTACATGGAAAGCGGCACTATGAGGAGGTGTGGCCTTATTGGAGGAGGTGTGGTCTTGTTAGAGGAACTGTGTCACTGTGGGGTTTGGCTTCAAGGCTCCTAAACTCAAGCTCTGCCCAGTGGGGAATAGAGTTTAAGTCTTCTCCTGGTTCCCTTCAGATGAAGATGTAGAACTCTCAGCTCCTTCTCCAGCATCATGCCTGCCTAGACACTGCCATGCTTCCACCTTGACGAAAATGGACTGAACCTCTGTACCTGTAAGCCAGCCTCAATTAAATGTTGTCCTTTATAAGAGTTGCCTTAGTTATGGTGACGCTTCACAACAATGGAAACCCTAACAAGACACATGTGGATTCCCAAGTGTAGCTTCTTGGAACTGTATCAGTAAGTTTTGGCTACACTATTTTATGCTCCCAGAGGATGGTATTCGTGCATCCTCCAAGGTGTTATCTTTGAATCCTCAAATGAAAGACATACACATTCGCTTATTTTTAATATGCCTTGGCTACCTCAAAGGCTAGGCACTCCTAAACCTTCCCTGCTACCCCAGGCCCAATCAAGGAAGTGGCCAATAGCCATTTACCTGAAATCTTACATGGTTGGGTGGCTTTATCTCCTGCCACTCCTGAATCCCATCCTTCTACCCCGAGTAACTGTGATTCTCTCAGTTCCTCCTTTCGTCCAACTTTAAGGGTCCTGTCTGATGCCCAGACATTAGCAGTTGGCATCTTTATTGATCTATCAAAAACCAATTAGGGACAAGGATCTTTAATGTTTGGACATGAAGATTCCTGATTAAATCAAAGCATTAGAACCAATTTCCAACAGGAATCAGAGGAGTCTTCAGCTAGGAAGCAAATAGTGTTTCTCCATATATGATATGAATTTGAGGTCACAGGTTTTAAGTCACATGAAGTGTTAGTGGGAACATTTATTAATAGAAGCTTCCCTCATAAGTCATACTTTATATCTAAACTATACACATGCACCTCTACTTCACAATATCAGTTCACTCTTACTGGGTAAATGAAATTATGTTGTGGAGAGCCGCGGTGAGCAGTGACAGTATTCGCCATTATAGGATGGCGCTGGCATCCGGTGCTCTCACAAGCTTAAAGATAAACTGCCTTTGTGCTAGTGGAAAATGCGCGCCAAGTCACGGCCCATCCCGGGGCGTATATGCGCTCCTGAGCAAGCAGCCAACCAGAAATGTACACGCCGCTCCAGGGTGTTTATAAGCGGTGCCTTTTCGGGGCACGGAGTCTTCCTCTTCACATCGCAATAAAAGTTTTGCTGCAGAAGGACCCTGGTGTCCGCGTGCATTCTTGCTGGCGAGACGATTGCGCGGGTCACATTATGTTTTAATAGTTTCCTGTCCCTCTCTTTCTCATACATTTCAAATTTTTGGTTGGCTAATCTTTGATTCTATGTTACCAAGGGTTATTATTTGCATTATGCTCCACAACTTTGAAAATGGTAATTGTAATATGATTGAAGAGGATTTGTCATGAACTGAGTGAGAGGTGTGATTCATCCTCCCTAGTGAAAAATCTTCCTGTAGGACTAGCCCTTTGGATTTGTAAGGTCAAAGGCATGCTGAGGTCAAATAGATGCTTATCTTTAACATGATCAAAGTCAAAGACTGCTTGGTGTATTTAAAGTTATATAAGGAGGGGGAGGGGAAAAGAAAGAGGTAGAGGGGGAGAGGGAGAGAGGGAGAGGGAGATCTGTTCTTAAATTTCATTATTAGAAAAATTTGGCTGTTGTGATGGATAATCTTCATCAAATTTGGAACCTCATAGGAGCCACACCACTAGGCATGTCTGTTAGGGTGTTTCTAGAGAGGTTTTTAATTAGAATGGAAGAGTTATCCTACCCCACTCATGGGCTGGAATCCAGGACTGAATAAATGGTGGGGTGGTGGGGAGGAAAGAAAAGTCAATTAAACAATAGCTTTCGTCTGTAGCTGCTTCCTGACTCTTTCTGCAGGATAACCATGTGTCTCATGTACTTCCTGCCATAACTTCCTTGCCAGTCTGCATTACGCTCTGTCCCTTCAATTGCTTCTTGGTGGGTGATTGGTCCCAACCCTCGCTTGCAGTGGACTGCATGCCCTTGTTCCACACTTGCCACCACATGCTTTCTTTGCTTTGCATTGCTTGGCTGGTTTTCTTGTTTGTCAAATCTCACATTTCTTTTTGAATTAGATTTGCTTTGTGTTTTGATAAAATGCCCCCTTAATAATTTCAGGAAGTACTGAATAGGGAGGGTAATTTCCAAATACAAAGGTTTGTGTGACTCAATGTTACACTACCTCAGCTGAAATTCCTCGAGGAATTTGTTCTCTTAATTCTCTTAACAGTCTTCATAATCTCTTGTCTTTAATTAGTAACAAGTCATTGTATGTAAGTTATATTTTTTATGTGGTATTTTTAACACTGACAAGGCCACCCTCAACTACCTATACAGGTGGAGCCATGAGTCCCTCCCTTTGTGTTCTTGGGCTGGAGGTTTTAGAATGGCTACTCCAGCTTGTTTCTTAGGGCCATTTGCTTGAAAAATTGTTTTCCAGCCTTTTACTCTAAGGTAGTGTCTGTCTTTGTCACTGAGGTGTCTTTGTCACAAAATGCTGGATCCTGTTTATGTATCCAGTCCGTTAGCCTATGTCTTTTTATTGGGGAATTGAGTTTACTGATGTTAAGAGATATTAAGGAACAGTGATTGTTGCTTCCTGTTATTTTTGATGTTATTTTTATGTTTATGTGGCTATCTTTTGAGTTTATTGAAAGAAGATTACTTTCTGGGTTTTCTAGTGTGTAGTTTCTCTCCTTGTGTTGGTGTTTTCCATCTATTATCCTTTGTAGGGCTGGATTTATGGAAAGATATTGTCTAAATTTGATTTTGTCATGGAATATCTTGGTTTCTCTATCCATGGTAATTGAGACTTTTGATGGGTGTAGTAGCCTGGGCTGGCATTTGTGTTCTCTTAGGGTCTGTATGACATCTGCTCAGGATATTCTAGCTTTCATAGTCTCTGGTGAGAAGTCTGGTGTAATTTTGATAGATCTGCCTTTATATGTTACTTGACTTTTTTCCCTTACTGCATTTAATATTCTTTCTTTGTTTCGTGTATTTGGTGTTTTGACTATTATGTGACAGGAGGAATTTCTTTTCTGGTCCAATCTATTTGGAGTTCTGTGGGTGTCTTGTATGTTTATGGGTATCTTTTTCTTTAGGTTAGGAAAATTTTCCTCTATAATTTTGTTGAAGATATTTACCGGCCCTTTAAGTTGGGAATCCTCACTCTCTTCTATACCTATTATCCTTAGGATTGGTTTTCTCATTGAGTCCTGAATTTCCTGGATGTTTTGGGGTAGGAGCTTTTTGCACTTTGCATTCTCTTTGACTGTTGTGTCAATGCTTTCTATGTTATCTTCTGTACCTGATATTCTCTCATCTATCTCTTGTATTCTGTTTGGTGATGCAGCTACAATTCCTGATCTCTTTCCTAGGTTTTCTATCCCCAATGTTGTCTCACTTTGTGATTTCTTTATTGTTTTTATTTCCATTGCTAGATTCTGGATGTTTTTGTTCAATCCCTTCACCTGTTTGATTGTGTTTTCCTGTAATTCTTTAAAAGCTTCTAGCTGTTTACCTGTGTTCTCCTGTATTTCTTTAAAGGAGTCATTTATTTCCTTCTTAAAGTTCTCTATCATCATCATGAGACCGATTTTATATCAGAGTCTTGCTTTTCTGGTGTGTTGGGAGAACTAGGTTCTGATGATGCCAAACAGCAGAAATACCTGCTCGCACTAAAACTGCCACATATTATAAACCTCACCGAGGAAGTGAATCCATCACATTCTCTCTCCCTTAAGAATAGTTTTTCCCTGGAGTACATAACCCATTACTGCATATCTTGTAGAAATCAAATGCAGACTCTCTCTGCTACCACAGAACAAATCGCTTTTGCAGAAAAATGCACAAATCATAACATTTTGTTTTGCTTTAGCTTTGCTGTTCTGTTCTGGGTTTCTGTTGCTTATGTTCTTGCCTTTGCCTCTTGCCACTTGGTTATCTCTGGTATTAGCTGGTCTTGCTGTCTCTGACTGTGGCTTGTCCCTCTTGCAAGCCTGTGTGTCGGCACTCCTGGGAGACCAGTTCTCTCTGGCAGGAATTTGGGTATGGAGAGTTGTAACACAGGGTCAGCTTCTGGCGCAGATGGAAACCAGAAGGACCCTGTCCCAGGCTGCTCCTTGGTTCTTGTGTCCTGAGGGCTCTGGGCCATTCCCTCAGAGCAGAAGTGGTAGTCTTACCTGTGCTCACAGGTTTGTCCGCACCCCTGAGAAACCAGCTCTCTCCCAGCGATATTTGAGTATGGATTGCTGTAGCACAGGATCTGCTCCCACAGCTAATCATTCTTACTTGATATTTCTAAATTTCGTTAAGAAATCACTGGATTTTTAACAGCTGCCTGCCTTTGTAAAGGCAGCCTGAAATGTAGTCACTATAGAATGCCTGCTTTGACATAGGGACATGAGAATGAATGATAGTTCAAGAGCTTGCCTATTATGATATATAGCTGGCATTATGTAAATATTAATTTTCTTAAATTCTAGCATTATAATTAGCCATTAGATCCCTTTAAAATTCTTATTTAAATATACTTGGCTCATTCTTTTAACTGTGTGGTCTTTCCTCAAATATGTATTAGATGGCTCACCAGGAACCAAATTAGTGCTGAATCTGGAGGCACAGTGGTGAGTGACAATTCCAGAGTCCACAGAACAATGAGTCTGGTAACAGGCACTATCAGTGACACTGTAGAAACATTTCCTCTGTCAGAAAGGATCAAGTCAAAAATCTGTATGAAATAGAGGGAAACTGAGCCAGAAAGTGGCTTAGAGTAAATGAGAAGGAGTTGTTAACCTGTACCTGCCTCTCTGTGAAGTTCAGAGCTAGCTTTAGTACCACCCTCTACACTGTGTCTGGTGACCAAGGCAAGGATACCAACCCTTCCTCACTCCAGGCTAAGACCAGAGATGTCTTAAGGATTGCTGCCTGAAAACAAGGGAGAAGAACAAACCAATAACCATAAAAAAGCCTCAAAGCTATAGCAAAACAAAATGTTATGATTTGTGCATTTTTCTGCAAAAGCGATTTGTTCTGTGGTAGCAGAGAGAGTCTGCATTTGATTTCTACAAGATATGCAGTAATGGGTTATGTACTCCAGGGAAAAACTATTCTTAAGGGAGAGAGAATGTGATGGATTCACTTCCTCGGTGAGGTTTATAATATGTGGCAGTTTTAGTGCGAGCAGGTATTTGGTCTATAAACTTGGAGAGCTTGGTATTAGTGGTAGCTCATTTCCAAATGAAGAAGAATGCTGCTCCCCTCTCCGTCTGGTTATTAATCCTTCTGGGGATAAGCAGGAAGATTGAGTGTTTTCCTGGTGTTGTGTTTGCCTGTCATGGTAATGTGCACATGCCCCGTCTCCAGCACCTGTGTGCTGCACAGAGCCCTGGTGCTTCTGTTGGTAAAGGAGCTGTTCACTGCCAGGCTGCTGGGGCCTCATTCTCAGCTGAATGGAGTCAGGGTTATTTCTGCTCCTTGTTCAAATGCTCCCTCTCAATTAGATGCTCTACGATTAGCTGCCTTGCAATTAGATGCTGGGTTTCTTATTCTGTGAACAGTCAGTTTCTCAGTCCCTTGAGGCCATTTTCCATCCTCCCGCCTCAAAGCCTGCTGTTCCGCTTGTTTCAGTTTAAACGGTGCTAAAGAGAGGCAGAGCTGGCAGCCAGCTGGCCTCCCAGAGGGCCTTGGAAGCCACCCCCAGCACTGAGGGTCTCTGGAGACGTGCGCCCGGCCTTGGCTGGTCATGGTACCACATGGCATCATCTCCATGGGAAGTGCTTCCATTCTGGTGAGGCTAACTCAAGTTCATGAATCTCTGAACTTCCCTGTCAGATAAAGAAAATGCCAAATTATTTATTCACTATTGAAGTATACTTGCCAAGCAACATATTGGTGTCAGCCACTCCATTCTCTTAACACAACTAACATCTGCTTGGGCAACCAAATAACAGAACATGATGTTTCTTGGTGACAGACAGAATGACTCAGGCATTCTGTTCATTGCAGAATCAATGTCTGTGAGCTGCCATACATGGGTATTGGGGATCAAACTCTTGTCACCTGAAAGAGAAACAAAGGCCCTTAACTGCTGAGTCACGTCTCCAGAGCCTTGGAAGGCAATAATTCATAATGAGGGAATTTTATACTGAATAAACATGATGGTATTTTCCTTTCCCTCTCCCTCTTCTTCTCCCTCTCCCTCTGTCTTTGTCTCTGTTTTTGTCTTTGCCACTGGCTTTGAGTCTCGTGATCCTCCTGCTTTCATCTCCCAAGAGCTTTGATTACAGCATGTGACAAGTTCTTGAGCTGAGTCTCCCATTCACAATGTATCTGGTGGAAGCTCCACCATCACTGACTCACGACTTAGCAGCTCTTTGATTTTCGGCCTTCTCTTTGGGAAGCCTACACAGTTCAAGGTATTGATGCCTTGTCATCCATTTACAAGGCATGTTGTCCTCCATTTCCTTCCTAAGGCCTGCAGTAGATGGGCCACCATGACTCACAAAGAGGTTCTATTTCCTTCTCTAATTCTTCCCTTTCTCTATTTCTGCCTAATGATTGCATTTTCCAGCTCGTTAGAGTATGGTATACAACAAGTGAGGAGGTTGCTAAGTTCGAAGTGAAGGTAAAGGCACATCTGTCCAAGCTCTAGGCATGCTATAGTCTGTCTGCTCGGTTCAAGGTGGAGGACTAATTTTAACTTTTATCCTTTGAAATTTGTGTTCAGGTGCCAGACTTCAGTGTAGTAAATTTATTGTAACTAATAAACATGAACATTAGTTTTTTTTGTGTTGGTTTATTTCCTCAGATTAAATTCCTACAACAAGAACTGCTGTTTTTCATGAGTGTTAGTTAGCATATGGTGAGATTGGGTTCTGGAGTTTGTTTCTCTTTTCCTTTTTTTTTTTTTTTTTTTTTTTTTTTTTTTTTTGAGGTAGGGTCTCCTGCAGTCTGGCCTGGCTCAAATTTGCTTTGTATTCAAGGCTGGACTTGAGTCCTGATGTTTCTGCTTCCCTCCTGAGTCCTGGGACTGGAGGCATAGGCTATATGGCTTTAGAGGTTTTTGTTTCTATGCTTCAGTGTTGAAATTATGTTTTATATACCCCGCAATATATGCATTGAGAGTCTTAAAGATGTTCATAGTATCAACAAAATGTCTGCTCAGCACTTTATCCCTGAAGCTGTTTCCAGAGCATTCTCTGTGTTGCTTAATTTCTCAGCAATCTTATGAATTATATATTATATATTATCACTATCTTCATTTTGTAGATAAAGATACTGAGCCCAAGAAAGACTAAACAATTTGGGGCTGGGAGGGAGATGGCTTGGTTGGTAAGGCGCCTGCTGTACAAACATGATGACTTGAGTTAGGACATGAAAATTCATGGAAAAGTTCCTCCCTGTAATCTAAGGCAGGGAGGAAGAAATAAAACAGATGTGCTGTGACAGGCCAGTCTTGGTGAATCAGTAAGCTGACTCCATGTGAGTCACTACCTCAGACATAAGGTGGCATGATAGAGGAAGGCATTCATCCTTGACTTCTAGCTTCCACACACAATGGCATGTATGTGTGTATGCATCCTCACACAAATATACACACAGAACATATACATGTATGTATCACACATATAAAAATAAAACAAAGCAACAACAACAAAACCTACTTTATTTAGTCACATCACTAAAAAGCTGAAAGTCATACCAGGCGGTCATAGCACACACCTTCAATCCCAGTACCCAGGAGGGAGAGAGAGGTGGATCTTTCTGAGCTGAAGGTGAACCTGGTATGCAGAGCAAGTTCCAGGATAACCAAGGCTACACAAAGCCAAGCAAGCAAGCAAAAAAAACCAAAAACCAAAAACAACAACAACAAAAAAAAACCAAAAAAAAACCCCAAACAGCTATAAGTCTAGCATTTAATCCAAATAGTCTCTGGCACCCACTATGGTTGCCAGTGCTCATAAATACAGCAATTTCACTTCTATGAAATGAGTCTGAGAAGATATAGATAAACATACAAAATAAGGCACTTGGGCAGTATTTGCTGTGGTTTCTAATAATTTGAAAAACCTGCATATAAATAATAATCTTGGTACCAAGAAGTTAACTAAGGCTTGGCATAGTAGTGTGTTAGGACCAAGAAACTTTGAACACATTATTCATTCTTTAATTTGTTTTTGACACAGGGTCTTGCTGTGTGTCCTACCCAGGCCTCAAACATACCCTCATCCTCCATTAGCCTCATGACTCTGGGCTGCGTGAGTGCATCTGTGCTAGGGGAAGTCTGAATGGGAAGGAGAAACAGATGTAACTTTCTTCCTATCCAAAGGCAAAGCCAAAGCCAAAAAGGAGCTGTAATGAGTGGTGCCAGTAAGATCACAAGGATAGACCCTCCTTCCCAGCTGATGGGAGTGGGACTCCTTCCAGCCCCTTTGTAAATAATTTGACAAAAACTCCTGAAAATATTTTAAATATAAAATGTACACATGCTTTGAATAATGGTATTTTTGTGACACTCTGTATTATAAAAAGTAAAACGTGCACAATAAACAGATAACGTAAGAAAAGCTGTTCTTTGTAATGTATGTAAATCAAGACTGCATTTCATAAAACAAACAATAACCTTTCTGTACTTGTATAAAACTTTTTGTGAGCACAGGGAATGCATGGTTACAAACTTGGATTTTGAATACCTGAAGTGGGAAACATCAAGGAGTATGTGTGCACACATTCCCGTCTGTGCCTTTATACATCTTTGCATTGTTTTATTGGTTACAGCAAGCATCTATCATTTAGGAATTAAATTTTATTAAAGAAAACATCAAATTATAGAAACAATTATGACCTATTGTCAAATAAAAAGAAAAATGTCCACATGTCTTACATTTTAAAAAAGCAACTTAAACATTTACACAATGGGATATTTCTGGGCTGTAGCTCGCATGTGGGCGTGGGTCCTGTTAGGCTGCGTTGGGGTTCCCGTGTGTCTATCTCCCTGGCAGCTGGAACCATGGTCAGGGAGCAGAAGCTCAGGAAATTACTCCATGCACCTGGCAGACACTGGGCTATGAGAAGTCACAGAACTTTGTTCTGGGCATGGGGACATCTCAGTCTGAGACCCACAGGGGCAGAGCTGTTGGATTGGGGGTCTCCGGGCTGAGGCAGCCGACTGGAGACCAGCTGGTCTCAGCCCTTGGGCACCCAGGGAGACCAAAGAAGGAATGAAGGGGGGCATATGGGCTGGACCGGCCCAAAGGGACGAGGAAGAGAAGCTCTATCGCTGTCCCGCCCTGAGGGGTGGATGAGACTCTTGGTTGAGGCGACTGGCTTGGCTGGGTCATGGCTGGCTCCCCTAGCTTGCTTGAGTTGACAGGCCTCCTTGGCTGGAATGCAGAGAGGTCCTCCGAAGGAAGATTAGGCAGCAGCTTGGTAGTTGAAGACCGTCTCCACCATTCCCCACAGTGGGCCCCAAGTATGAGAGGAAGTCCATGGTTTTAAAAGGTTTACTGTCATGGTGGAAAGTGGATGAAGCTGTATCCCATGTCCTCAGGGCAGGCCTGAGGTTAAATATCTTTTGCAAAGAAGGAGGGTCTGGCAAGGAATGCTTAATTGACTATGCCCTCTGGCCTTTAGGTACCTCATTAATAAGAAGATCTCTTGAGGCTCTATGGCCTGTAGTCACACCCTCTACCTGTGCTACCTGTGCTACATGACCTAAGGCCACAAACCTTTCTTCAGGAGGGGCTGTGGATAAGTGAAAGGAACCAGGGCCCAGGAACAAGGCTGAACTCCTACCTTCCCATTAGGGTCACCAGGGTTCAAAGCAGACTCAACTGGGTACCCCACTGCCTCTCATAGCCCACTGCCCCACAAGATATTACTCAGCAGTTAAAGAATAAAATCATAAAATCCACAGGTAAATGGCTAGAGGTAAAAAATAAATCATCCTGAATGAAGTAACTAGACCCAGAAAGACAAATAGGATTTGTACTTGCTTATTATTTGGATGTTGGCTACTAAGTCGTTGATAAGCAAGGGCAATCCATAGACCCACATAGGTTAGGTAGAGAGTACAGGAGCAGGCAGGAGGGATGGGTTTCCCTAGGAAGGGGAAATAGAATACATAGCTATGAATGAATGAGGTGGGGCCTGGAAAGGGAGGATCAAATGAAGAGGAAAGGGGGAAAGGAGGTTGACAGAGGAAATATGGGGAGGGGCAGCTAAAACTAAGGGCCATTTGAAGAGTTTCATGCAAACCTAATACAGTAGAAGCTTTCTAAAATATTTGCATGTATGAAAGCAATCAAAATGAAATCTGCAAATAATGGGGGAGACAGAACCCCAACTACATGTCTCTTGTCACCAGATAAAGCACCCAGTATTGGGAATGAGATACATCTAATCAAGCTGTTAGCCAAAGGGGCCCCATGGGAACCCCAAACAACTTAAGCTATTGCCAAGGCTATTGGTTACTTTCCACAAAATGTTGGTAAGGCCCCATTGCTGAAGAAAACATCTACATGGCTTACTAAACATAGAAAAGTCGAGCTCGTACCTGCTTAGAGCTAATGCCTGCCTACTAACTTGTGTTCATGGTACTGGAAGGTACTCTTTATGCTACCAAAGGAGAAAGGTAAATGCCAACCCAGTAACAAGCCCTGTATCTACAATGATGGCCTGCCAGCAAGATGTGCTAGTTCAATAATGCACAGAGCTTGTGGGAGTAATGGACAAATATCTGATTGGATTGAAGGCCCACTCAACAGGATGGGAGTCATCCCAACACTACTTGGCGGGCCAAGAATCTGAGTCTAGGCAGGGACCTAGGAGAAAGCTAAATATTGTTACCAAGTTCTGCGAAAAGAATAAAACGACTGCTAAAGACATTCTACTATTCTCAAAGATCAATGTTCTTCTCAGTCATCATCAGAGAAGCTTCCTCCTGCAGTAGATGGAAAGAAATACAGAGACCCACAACTGTATAAAGTGGGAGAGAGAGAGAGAGAGAGAGAGAGAGAGAGAGAGAGAGAGAGAGAGAGAGGAACATTCGGTCTTAAATGGCAAGTCTCCATCAAATCCCTCCCCTCAGGACTCAGGGAAACTGGTGGAAGAGGAGATGGAAAGACATTGTAGGATCCAGAGGGTATGAAGGAAACAAGGCCTTCTAAAAACAGCAGAACTGACACACATATGAACTTACAGAGACTGAGGCAGCATGCACAGGGCCTGCATGGGCCAGATGAGGATCCCAGGGCTGAGACAACTGGACACTAGCCCCAATCCCTAACACAGGAGCTGTCTATGGTTAAAAAATTAGTTTTCTCCAATGGAGTCTTACTGGCTATACAAACCACTCTTTTTCTTTTTTTCTTTTTTTTTTTTTTTTGGTTTTTTTGGTTTTTGAGACAGGGTTTCTCTGTATAGCCCTGGCTGTCCTGGAACTCACTCTGTAGACCAGGCTGGCCTCGAACTCAGAAATCTGCCTGCCTCTGCCTCCCAAGTGCTGGGATTAAAGGCGTGCACCACCACTGCCCGGCCTATACAAACCACTCTTAAGGGCAGTCCCAGTGCCTAGCAGTAGATGGCCAACACAAAATAAAATCAGTGTCATTTTTAGATGTTCTTTGTCTCTTCTGCCTCTGCCTCTGCCTCTGCCTCTGCCTCTGCCTCTGCCTCTGCCTCTGCCTCTGCCTCTGCCTCTGCCTCTGCCTCTCCTCCTCCTCCTCCTCCTCCTCCTCCTCCTCCTCCTCTTCCTCCTCCTCCTCCTCCTCCTCTTCCTCTTCTTTTTCCCTTCCTTCTCCGCAGGTCCTTTTGTATATATTATGTTTTTCAGTTGTGTGTTTTTATAAGTGTCCTGTATGTACAAATGTGTGTGTCTGAGACTATGTGTATTTTTTCTTTGGCTCTTTTTCTATTTATTTATTTTGTGCTATTCCAGTTTGTCTGCATTTATTTTATTACTATTATTCTCTAGATGCCTGTCTCCTAATAAGAGACCTAACGGGTGTGGCTACAGATAGGAAGGGGAGCAGAGAGGATATTGGAGAAGTTAGGAAGCGGGAAACCATAATCAGAACATACTGTATGAAAAAATTGAAAATAAAATAGAAATAAAAAAGCAATTTAAAATTATGTGTATGTATGTATGTTCATTTCATGTGGCAGCAGAGAAGACTTGCAGTGACTACATGTTATTGGGGATGTAGCTTTGTGGTAGAGTTATGCTATTTAAATGTTACCAGGGATGTAGCTCAGGGATGGAGACTGCTTGTCTAGCATTTATGAAGCTCTGGATTTGATCCTTAGTAGAACGTGAAAAACAATAGGTTAAGACGATTCTGACTTGGAAGATTTTATTGTTCTCATTTCTCTATATTTTCTGAATACCGACTTAGTAACAATGAACATAATTTATTTAAAAAAAATTCCTCGAGGAAACAGAGAAGTCAAAGTGAGTAACTTGTTCTCAAGGAAAAATGTAGAATTGGAATTTGGTTTGAGGGAAAAAAAAATGAGGGAGTGTGATTGATGAAGCACTGTCAGTATAAATAGCTGACTGACCTCAGGACAGCACAGCTGAGGAGTTAAGTGGCTGAAAATGTCTTCTCCATTAGAGGGCGACATCTCCTGTGTCTCTATCAAACAATCTTCTTGTCACAATACGCAACCTTGAGAGCCATGGGAAGAGATGCAATTGAGAGATTTCTTTTGTTTCAAAAGGGCTACACTTTTCATCTAAAACGTTCTGGTTTCTTCTAAAGAATGCTGATCTTCAAAGGGAAAGATAAAGAATTTGAAATAGAAGAGGAAGGAAAGAGCAACTAGAGGCCAAAAGGAAGATGTATAGCAGCGGGACAGGGAGGAAGGTAGGGCAAGCAGTGGGACAGGGAGGAAGGTGGAGCATTATGATCACCCAGTCCTGCTGCAGGATCCGGAGAGATTCTGCAGCCAGAAAGCCCCATGATTGTCTCTTTTGCGAGTTCTGGTGCTCTGACTTCTGCAGCTGTGACAAATACCCTGACTAAATTCAACTTGGGGGAGGAAAAGGAGTCTTTCAGCTTACAGTGTCAGGTTCCTGTCCAGCAGTGAGGGGAGTCAAGGCAACAACCTGAAGATAGGCATGCTTGATATTACAAGCATCATCAGCTCCAACCAAGGAATTCTCTCTACAGGCAAAGAGATATGTAGGAATTGTGGGGAAAGCTGCTTGCTGGCTGCCAGGCAGGCTTCGATTCAGCTCTCTTACACAGAGCATAGACGATTGCTTAGAAATGGCACGACCCATGTTGTGCTGTTAACAGCAGTTAACAACTAAGACAATCCTCAAAAGGCATGCCCACAAGATCTAGACAATTTCTCAAATAAGATTCTCTTACGAGACAAATAACTGCAGCTGGCCAAGTTGACAACTAAAGCGGGACAACTAGGGACTGAACTATATGTTTGGTGTTAAGACAGGACTTAGCTCTTTCAAAGCTAAAGACACCTGGCGCTTGTCACACCTGTCACTTGCCATTTGTAGAACTGTATAGAGTAGGTACACTGGAAAGGAGTGTAAGGTGGAGAATGTGTGTGGCAGTTATCAAGCGTTCATGAAAGCGGATGTCTTAGGCAGAAAAATCTTTTTATTTTTCTTCACCTTGATATGACTCAAACTAAAGCTTCTTTCATACAGTCCCCCAGATCTAGGATTTTCTTAAGATAAAGGTAACATATACAGACAAGGAAGTAGTCACTAGAATATTAGAGAAATAATGCTTATCCACTACTCTGTGTACTCTATAATACCCAAGTGCAGAAGACCAAAGAATAGACTTGCTATTTTTTTTTCCAGGCTCTTGCTTAGGAAGAGGACTCTAAGGTGAAGTGAAGAATACATAGCAATTTATTTTTTACTGTCTGGGATGTCAATTGCACAGGGTTGAACTCTGTTGTTGTGGGAAATGCCGATGGTCCCTCATTGGTCCGGCAGAACCAGGAGGTGAAGAGTTGAGGTGGAGGCTATTGGAAGCTTATTGTAGCTGTTAGTGGTCCTATTTCCTGGAAGGCCGAGCTAATGATGAAATGGAATGCCCTTTCCTTTCATGTTCCTTTGTGTCTGATGTTTTCAGTTGTTAACTCAAGGTTGAAAGACAGCAAAATAAAAACCTGAAAATAAAAGCAAGTAAAACTCTCTTTGGTCTGTGCTGAATAGTGTAGAACAGACTCTGGCTTTCCAACCCCAGTTAGTATGGATGTATTAGGAGAAGCCTCTGCCTGTGTTCGTGTTCAGGAAACAGTTACCATGAGCTAAGACACTGCTTTTGAAGGAGCACTTTCTGTTTTGGGTTTCCTTTTTTCCTCATATTTTAGAGGACTAAATGTAAGCAGTCCCTGAAGGAAATCATTCCACACTTTCTAGTCTAACCTCACCTAATCTCAGCCTCTTTTTTGCCCATAAGAACCTCCTTTAGTTTTGCACATAAACAAGTTAAAGCCCTCCAGTATATGAAGTTCTGCCCACACCCACCCACCAGAAGGCTTTCCCTCATTTTGGGATTCCTTTGGCTTCTTGTCCTCAAGTCTAAATGCATCTGAATGTTTTCTGTCTTGTTTCCTGCTCCATATCTTCATCTTCTCCCTTGGTAGAATTCTTTGAGTGTGGGCTTTGTTTGTTTGTTTGTTTGTTTGTTTGTTTTTCCTCATCTTCTGGCTCAGAGGTCTTTTGCTGTCCTTCCAATCTGGGGTTTCTCAGACTCTGCCCTTCTCTACCCTCTCTGCATTTTACATATTAGAGTGGCATTTTTATTGTCCATTTCTGGTACGAGGCTAGGACCAGACATAAGCATGCCTAAAATCTCTATTAGATACCTGAATAGGGACAATATCCAACATTTCTAAGCTTCAATTTTTACATACAAAAATGGGCATATGGATCATGAAGCCTAGATCTGCATTTCCAACTCCCTCTGATTTATGTCTAGCTACAAACTCAATGTGACCCAAAGCAAAAAGCCTCAGCAGCCACTTCTCTCCGCCTCTCCCTGTCTCAAGAGTGCTGAGAGGATCTTTCTAATGTAGACACAGCGGGAAGCCTGGCAAAAACCCCTGTTTCCCCCAGTCTCTATATCCAATAGATTTCAAGTCTATCACATCATATACCTATCAGAAATAGACCTTAAGAGTCTGCCAACACAGCCAAATGGTGGCACACGCCTTTAATCCCAGCACTCGGGAAACAGGGGCAGGCAGACATGTGTTGAGTTCGAGGTCAGCCCGGTCTACAGAGCAAGTTCTGGGATAGCCAAAGCTACACAGAGAAACCCTGTTTCAAAAAAAAAAAAATCTGCTGCCCCACTCAAAACACAAACACAATGGCAACAATACCTCTGCTCTTCTTCTTCTGGGTTCTGCACTGCACTTCTTGTCTAACCGTGTTGCCTGCAAGATCCTCTGAAATCACCAATGTGATCATATCTTACTTGTTCTAGAAGACACCAGTGGCTCCCCACAAGGGCAAAATTTAGCCATTCAGAAGACACATGGGATTTTGTCTACACCTTGTTACCCTGCCCAAACTGACTCCTCCTACTCAGGCCACTCTTATCTTTATCACACACCCTCCCCGGAGTTCCTTGAGACCACTCTGTGCCATGGGCTTATGTTGTGTCTTCTGTTTTCAGTACTTTCTTCCTTCTCCTCCACATGGCAATATCCTTCTGGGTTGTAAAACACATCCTCAAAGCTTCTTCTCTACAAGGCCTTCTTTGATCTGTTTCAGGAGGGATAAATCTTCCACCTTCTCTCATCTGCTCTCAGAAAGTTCTCCCCTTCTGTTTGAAGTCTTATCTAGACGTTCCGGAGCTATCTGATGATTGAGCAAGGACTGCTGCTCAGGCGTAAAGCCGTTATCTATGGCTTATCACACTGAGACCAGAGCTCAAGAAATACTACCGCAGGAGGTGAGGGACACCCGAAGCATGCCACCAGGACCAGAGTTACAGCAGAATTATCCTTGGGTTGGTATGAATGCAAAAAGAATATTTGTTGGGAACTCAAAAGATCTTAGAATATTGGTTGCTGTAACCAATCCTAAGCCAGTGGCATTTTCCTAGAATGTTCCAGGTAAACAAATCCGCTAGGGGGCAGCAGAGTCACTCCACACCTCTACCTCTACCAGGATCTGTCTGGGCAGATCTCGCCTTATTTTTTCTCTGTATTCCAACTACAGACAGAACCAGCTTCTCTCTGTCCGAGGCTCAAACTGGAGGTCCCTCTTCTTTAGCAATGTAGAAGGATTTAATGTTAAGCTGATTAAAACAAATAAAAACATATGAAGAATGTTAATAAAAAATTGTTTGCTACTGAACATTGGAGTAGGTACTGAAAATGAAGAGACTTCCCTTAGCAACAAACATTATACACAAAGCTAGGCAGTACCTTTTCCTGACATTCCTTAGTGTGAGAGTATTGAGAGTCTGGCCTGCGCGTGTGCTCCCATGGGTTAGATGCTAGTTTAAGACAAGGGGTGAGGGTAGTAATTCCTCCCACGGAGCATTAGTAGGAGTCCTGACTTCTCTGTATCTGTGTACCTGTATTCTCTCCATCACATTCCTACTTCAAAAGCAGACAGCCACAACTCTGACAGCATGGGTGGTGTTTAGTAGTGCCTCTTTAGTTAGTTTGTGAGAGAGACTCAACTGAGATTCTTTTTCTTGCTTTCTGTCTATGGAAGTATTACTAATCAACTCAACTTTTAGATTCTCTAAAGAAAATTCTTTCCTAGGAAAGATGAGAGGTTGAAGAAAATGTAGCTAAAATTAGCTTCATTTTGGGTTCTGCAGACCCAGTGGCAGCCACGGCCATGGATGCAGGCAGCGTGGCTTCAGAAATGAGCTCTTCACCAAGATTTGAAAGAGCCCTCCATGACTCTTAGTTTATAATTATGGCCTGATTGTTAGGGGGCACTTTACACCTGAGCATCTTCAGGTTTCCCCCCTCAGGTGAGCCTCCTGCTTAACTCTGTTCCATCTGATGCATGGCCCGAACCGGAACCCTATGGTTTATTTGCTGATGTCTATTCAATTACACCTGCCAAGCTTGAGAGATTCAATGATTAAGAATTATAATACTTTGTTCTATTAATCTTCCTGGATTCTTTTTCATTTAAGGAAATAAAAATGTTTCTTTTTAATTCTCAGTATAGCTGCAGGAGCTTGATACTGAGGGTTAGAGGAAATAGTTATAACAGCCACTGAGTGCCTCAGTAAACAGCGATTGCGGTGTGCAGTGGGAGGTTTGGGTGGCTTGTTAGGCTTATTTACGGTTAACTTAGACCATAAGCCTAAACTCTGTTGTCTATTATACCATGGGCTCACATGATTGTTCTGTGTATCCCTCTGCATATATTAAGGAAGAATTACACCACCCCTAACATTTCCTTCCCCCAACTAATGTGTAAGGAGCTAGAGCAAAGCTTGTCCAATTTTTTTTTGAGATTAACTTTATGCTTTTTAACTATGCGTATGTGTTTGCATCTCCAGTGAGTATGAATATGTGAATGCTGGCCAAGAGGCCAGAGGTATCAGAACCCCTTCCATTGGAGCTGCTCAGTTTGTGAGCTGCTCAGCTTGGGTGGTGGGAACTGAGCTCAGGTCCTCTAAAAAAGCAGTGTGTGCTCTTAACCACTGAGCTGTCTCTCCAAGTCCCATATACTTCTAATTAACCTTTGAGATTATGATCCTTTCCACCACACTACAGAACTCACTGGGATTCATGGGAGAGTGGGCGGCTGCACCTGCTGAGATTTGGATTCTTCTATTGTTTTTTCCTAAGAAAGTCTTTACTGTAGTCAAGGCTGCATGTTCTATTGACAAGGAAAGAACCAGAGGAGAAACAAGAGCCACGGTGACGGTCTAGAGTCTAATTAATACCGCCACCAGCTTCTGTGTCATTAGCAGTAGAGTCCTCTTCTTTAATAAGTGGCAGGGATAAGATTTTTATTGAACTGTTGATCTTTTATGGAGTTGGAAAATGGGGAGACAGCAATAGGTGGGGAAGTGGGGATGGATGATATGCAAATGCATGCCTTCCCAGGACCAATCAGATGAAACAGACACCCAGGGAGGAGATACATACACATCGGGCAGTGAGGACTAGACGGAAGTAAGTGCATCAAAAGACAGTAAGATCAAACCGGTGGCCACAGGCACAATCTATTCATAATATTTGTTATGTGATATGCCAGGGTAACTGGTCCACACAGGAAGATGGCACAAATCTGATGAGAGGTAGTCTGAGGAGAGTCTGTATTTGGGGGAGACTATGTTCTAATTTCAGTGCCCAGGAGGATCTTCAGAGCTGCTCGGCTAAATTTAGGTTGTGTCTTTTTAATTACCATGTTACCATCAGGACCCCATTACTGCCTCTGAATGATGACTTTGTTCATTTTTCACTTAAGGGTAATGAACTGCTTGCTTAATCTAGTTCCGTCATTCAACTTTGTCCCAAGGAGGTTCTTTATAGACAATTTCCATTTTAATCAGAAGTGAATGGGACTGTCGCCTTTAAAGTGGACCAACTGTGGGCTTACTAGGAATTTTATCAACTTTGATCTTTATCCAATTTAACTTTCTGCCAATGCTTCTATTAAAGTTCTTTAGCCTGAAGAAAGCAGAGCTCAAAGTGTGGCAATCCCCTATATCTCCCCAAGTGTAGAAGAAGAGTGGGGGGGGGATCGCGATGACAGAAGAAAAAGACAGAGACTATGATACTGGTCTTGGTCTATGTGGTAGTGGAGAGCTGGAAAATTTTCCAGAAGAATCTGAAACTAATCCTCAACACGACTCTATGTTGAGACTCCTTTTGGCTAGCCAAGGGAATATTGAGCAAACATGGTCTTCCCTGAGTGTTAAAGTCTAAAAGCTTGGTGACAGCCTGGGGTGAATGTCATTGTCATGGAGAAGGCCCAGTCATTGCTCATCTCTGAAACAGGCCTAACAGCATCTATGGTGATGCTGGCAGCCAAGCTGATGGCTGGGCAGCCAGCAAAGCCTTCTGTTGTTCAGCTTGTGCCGACCACAGCATGGGCTTTGTGTTTATAGCTTCCAGATTGCTTCTCTGGCCTTTGAAGGGGAGCAGTTAGAATGCCGGCAGACCCTTCTGTGTTTATGCACCATCCTCTGCTCTGTCCAGGAGCCTTCCCTTCCTGTTCTCTGAGTCATCTTCTGCAGTTAGATTTTTCCATCCAGCTATCTTTGCACATCTCCAAACTCCCCCAGCTTTTTGTCTGTCTCTTTCCTTTCCTTCCTTTCCTTTCCTTTCCTTTCCTTTCCTTTCCTTTCCTTTCCTTT
>NW_021604613.1:3582595-3623231 GCF_004785775.1 Grammomys surdaster
TTCCTTTCCTTTCCTTTCCTTTCCTTTCCTTTCCTTTCCTTTCCTTTCCTTTCCTTTCCTTTCCTTTCAGTAACTTTGTTGAGACTGAATTGCATAGTAAATGTCACATACTTAAAGTGTAGAATGTCATAAGGTTTGACGTATGCATTTACTTAGGGAAATTTTCAGCTCAATCATGATAATGAACACATCTTTCATCCTGAAAGTTTCACAATGCCCCAGGGAAAAAAAATCTCTTTATCTTTGCTAGGGTCCTCATTCTAGGGTTTTAGGTAAATGAAAGCTTTTCCCCCCGCCTTTTATTCTTGTCTGGTTTATTTTACCCAGCAAAAATATTTATAGATTTATCCATACTGTTATGTGTATCTAAGGTTCGTTCTTCTTTTTCTATTTATTTCTGAGGGATAATTAATCTATTTCTATGAGTATGTCATAATTTCTTTTGCTTATGTATTGAGCAATCATTTCTTTTATTCTATAAATCTATACCTTTAAAATCTGGAAGAGCTTTGCAGATTACTTATGCAAGAACATCATTGTACTGATTGGTTAACTGAGGCCAGAATACTCTTCAAGACTTGGTGGTGATTTATTGAATCCCAGTAATAAGATGGGCCCTGAGGATGCACACTTGTCAAAATGGCTTCTGATACTCTAACCCAGGTAGACTGTGTCCTATATGGATGAGATAAACCACGTAATGTTTTTAGACAATTTGTGTTATGTAACCCAGACAGTTCCAGCCTCTGCAACACTGAGATTATAGGGATGTAACACCACACCCCTCCCCTAACTAGCTGAAATTATTTGGTCAAATTCATAAAGGTTAGGAGCCAAGTCAGATATACATACTATTTTTGAATTTTAAATTCAGATTGTCTTTCCTAACATTGTGTTAAGACCTGTAACATCAGACACATGAAGTCTGATGCCATCTGTAACATGAATCCCTTTGCCATCTGAGGAAAAGTCAGTATTCCAGCTCTGGGATTCTGAGCTACACTAATCGCAACCTCTCTCCCTCTTTCTTTTTTTGTGGATGTTGATGTTGTTGTTACCGAAGAATCAGTATGAAAAGCAGCAAAGTAAAACTGTCCCTTGTGATTAGAATAATTTTACTTTAACAAATAGCCACCCCCCCCCCACCAGAAGTCTCTTGATGTCATTGTACTTTAATACAACTTTGCCTAACAGTGTTGTCAGTACTGGTTTCTCTTTCTTAATTTTATGAATCACTGCTTAATAGACTTGAGGTCTCAGTGACCTCAAACTTTAGATATACCAGGAGCTAAACAGTACTCACAGATGTTATTCTGTTAATCTTCTCTCTCTCTCTCTCTCTCTCTCTCTCTCTCTCTCTCTCTCTCTCTCTCTCTTTCTCTCTTTCTGTTTTCATTTTCATTTTTGGTGTTTAGGGAGGAAGCTATGAAGGCTAACTTGGTATGTTTCCTGAAAGCTTGTCTGGGCATGTTTCCTCAGCATTTATAACTTCAGAGACCTCAGGGTTGCCTTCCTCCAAAACTGAACTCAACGAGGCTGAACTCCAGCTGACAAACACTAGTTGAGGATGCAGCTTCCACTGTACAGAACCAGCTATGAAAGGGAACCAAGGATGTGGGAGACCAAGAGCCAAGAGAGCCTTTGCTAGAGGAGGGGAACATGGCTCCAGTGCACCCTGTCAGAACAAACAAAAATTTTAATTGCCTTTGATGATTTAGGTATTTTCTTAACAATACTTCCCATATCTCAACTGGGCAATTTAAAAGTATTTGCTACTTTTGAAGACCCAGAATGAAAGCAAGTTTTGTCTCAGTGGATGAAACAAAATCAGACTTCTATGGACATCCTTGGGCAAAGCTGTAGGAGGCTGAGCTACATATTCAGGCCTTCTGGGCTTGTGGTTACTGGATATGGCATTCTTTGCCTTTATTATTAGATGTTCATTGTGAGCTACAAGCTCTTAAGCATCCTCTGTCATTCCTATTTACATTTTCATCGTTAATTGTAGCATGAAGGGCTTTGTCTTTGAGTCACAGGCTTGGTAATGAGACAGAAGATTAGTAATTAGACAGAAGTTCTAATCTGTGCTCACTTAGTGCTTGTGGGCCCTTAGGCAAGCTGTTTAACCTTTCTGAGTCTATTCCTCATCTGTAACATGGTAATGATGATAATAATGGCACACTTGTGAGTGGCTGTAGGGATTAGAGATAACATCAATAAACTGCCTGGTGAGGAATGTCAGACTTGCAGGTGTCAGAGGCACAGGGGACAGAAACTTTCTGAGTTCTCAGTTCAACTGGCCAGGGGCCCACAGAGCCCACAGGGGTAGGTAGCTGCCCCCTCAATTGGGCTGTTTCTGTGTTTTGTATCCTCATACTTCATGTCTGCCAAACCTGGCTATTATAATCATGGAGCTTGAGGTTTGGGAGCTTTGATGAGAATCCTAAAGCTAACCTGGTTGGGTGTTGACTTGAGAAAGGGCTCTGGTAAATTTGGGAGGCTAGCTATTTAAATGTTGCTGTATTTGAGGCACAATTACAGAAAGTGTCCATGCACAGAATGATAAGTGGTTTCCACACGTATGACTAGGAAATTAATCTCATTACTTTATGGTTACACTTCTGTGACAATACAATTTTACTTTGTAAAACTGTATATCTGAGTTTATGCACAATATACATGCTCCTTGATGGCTTATTTCTGTGCCCAACCAAAAACAAGTACAATAATAACTGTCTCTTTACAATCCAGCTTGTTATTTCTCGCCTGCGTTATGACAGAAGAGCTCACTTTGAGTTCTGTTCTCTGGTAATGAGAGACTGTGACAGACATTAACAGAAGAGGCTTCGAGTGGAAGGCTCCCCAGATTTCCTCACGCCTCCCTCCAAATCTGATCTGCTGTAATGTTTTCAGTCTTATTATTATAGTGTTGGACTGGAGAAGTGTCATATTGAGAAAGAAGAGAGGAATCTAACGATGAGAAAACAGCCGTCAAGACAAATTCAGAAGAAGTGTTCTAATGCTTGGGGAATGTTTAGAGTTTGCTCTTGGCATTGTTGCCTATAATCAGTAATTAGCAACACATCGATATGGCATTTGCTAAATTCCTCCATTATAGGTAAGGACTATTGAAACTGCATTCAGCCAATGGGAAACACACTGTCACATTCACTGTAGAATAAATTTCAGGCTCAAGGAGGAGGTGCTTTGCCTGAAGCCAACTGGTTCTTGGGAATCAATAATCTCATTAGACCCAGGAGAACAGATCCCTAGGCTTAACAGAGTGGTACAGTTGCTGCAGCATCTCTCCCCATAGGTACCCTCCTTAGTGGAGAGATAAAGATTTTTATTTTATTTTTACTTTTTCGTGTTTAAATTTGAAATAATTTAGAAGTTGTATTCTAAATTCTGGGCTTATAGCTGAAGTCACAGCTGCTCCTGTCCTGCAGCTTTCACTGAAGCCCCCTCTGTGTCAGTCTGCTCAGAGTTTATCTGGTTAACTTTAGAAAAGGGAGGAGGGGAAAATGTTTAGCTTTACCAGGAGCCTCTGTTTTTCCAGCCCTCAGCAGTAATATTGGAAACACATACCAAAACAGAAGCAATTTGCTTTCTTTCTTCATATAGAAGACCAGTGCCTGAAGTTTCTCAAACTCAGGTAAAATCAAACTGTGCTTCTGGTCCAGGAGCCAACTGCCAGGCGTGCTGCAGACCTCAGCTGATGGGGCCATGCAAACGCTGCCTTTCCCATTCAGAAGTGCTCAGCTGGAGCAGAATGCAGGCACAAAGACTGGAATCAGAGTGACCCAGCACAGGCAAAGCTCAGAAGACATCCTTTACCTCAGCCTATGACTTTTTTCTTATTAACCAAAATATTTCTGGAGAAATGGTAGCATTCTAAATTATGTCAGTAGCACATAGGATGGAGTAAAAAATATTAACACAGTTTAGCAGGACTTGGAAAACAGTATTACTTTTGAAGGGCTAAGAGAACAATTACCATGACCTTGGTGGCTTAAAATAATAAAAGTTTGTTCTTTCATAATCCTGGAAGCTAAAACTCCAAATCAAAATGTTTAGTAGGCTATGTTCCCTCCAGAGGACCAAGGTGAGATGCCCCATGACTCTTTAAGGTTCCAGTGACTAATTTTGCAGCTAGGTAACTCCTCTCTTGCTCCTGTCTTCACACAGCTCCTCTTCTTTTTTTTCCCCCTCTATTGATGGAATCAAATCTTTTTCTGATTTAAAGAACATTATTGATAAAGGTATTTGTCACCCGATTTATGCACTGTTCAGTCAATTAAGGACAATCTCAGCTGAAGATTCTCAATTACATTTACAAAATCTTTTTTCCCAAATAAGGTTGCATCAACAGTTTGGTTGTAGGACTTGGAGATATTCGTTCAGAGGCTACTGTTCAGCTCATTGTAGTGATCTAGCAAACGGGTGTTAAAGCAGATCCACCAAGGATGCATCCGCCATCCCCCAGCAGTGTAGTTGATGACATGTGGGCAGCGCCTGCAGAGGGAAGAGAAGAAGAGATGCTGCTTCTGTTACTCAGTTTTGGACATGGAGTTCCAGCTGCAGCTCAGATGAAACAGGGCTGAACCTTGCCATTTTGTGTCACATTGCAAGGCCCTGAGGTCTCCAATAGTGCCATAGTTGCCATTTGATGAGGAGTTTCGAAAATGAACAAAAGTCTACAGCTTCGTCTGAGCTGCTTATATAAAGCATCCTTATATAAAGGTTACCTTAAAATGCTTCAGGATAAACAGTTTGATGAGCAAAATTAATTCTTCATTTGCGTCCTAGCACCGAGTAGCATTGGAAGCATCACGATCAGAGAGGTGCACTCCAGGCACGATTACTGAGCACTTCAAATTTTTCTGTGAAATCTGCACTTGAGGATTGTTAATTAGTATGAGAGATATAAAAATAACTTTTCATTAATGAATGAATGAGTGTCAAGTCCCACTAGCTTTGCATGGAAACAACTTGTGAGAATCTGACAAGGTCAACCACATAATTCCTTAGAGGAAACCATTGGACGAGAACTCCTGTGGTCCAGAGTCCCATAGTTCACAGAACACTTTTGCTGATCAGAACGGTACCTGTTTCCAACATTAAATACAATGTCAACCATTGTCTTGGATCACACCAGCTGTTTAGTCAGGATTCTTTACAGTCACAGTCATAGAGATATGGAATATCTCTATATATTAAAGGGATTTATTGTTATGATTTACAGTCTACAGTCCAGCTAACCCAACAAGGGGCAGATGTGGATGGAAAGTCCAAGATTCTAGTAGTTGCTTGGTCCCACAAAGCTAGGTGTTTCATCTGGTCTGAATAAGCTGCAATCCTGATGAAGTAGGCTCCAACAGATGTGTTGGCAAGTAAGTGCAAGCAGATGAAGAAGAAGGAAGCCTTCCTACTTCCATTGTCCTTATATAGGCCTCCAGGCCCAGATTAAAGGTGTGGGCGACCACTCCTGGACCTAAACTGTTCTTTTCTTGGAACTTGCTCTGACCCAGGAAATTATAGGCAAACTGAGGTAAGACTAATCTACTACCAATCCCACTGATATTTACTTAAAGTTTTGAGTGTTTGTGGAAAGAACACATTGGCTTTAGCACATTTGCAATATGTAAGCTTCAGTTTTTGGACTCAGATTTCCGTAAGGATTGGCAATACAGCACTAGGTGTCCAAGAAAAGAGACAGATCTAAGGGCTTTCATAAATCCATCTTTCCATCACCTACCTGAAGTCAGTGATCTGCTGGAAACCAGGTTGTATATGGAAGTGGATGGCAGCTCTTTTGAGAGACATACTTGAAATTAAGAATGCACATACTACAGTGGACTGCAGTGCTGTGTATGCAATAGGCTCAGAGATAGATGTATCTACCTATATGTGTATGCACACATACAAGTATCTAGATGAGGGGATACAGCTTTGTGGAACTTTATAATGATCAAATATTGAGGACTAGGGGCTGCTGAGATGGCTTACTGGGTAAAGGCATTTGATGCTAAACCTAGTGACTGGAATTCAATCCCTAGACCCTACATGGTAGGAGGATAAAATCTCCTTCTACAAGTTGTACTTCTACCGTGGTACAAGTGCACATGTGTGTGTGCATACACACACAAAATAAATGTGATGATCATTGAGGACAAAAGTATAATTCTTGCTCGGTAGTGGTGGTGCACGCCTTTAATCCCAGCACTTGGGAGGCAGAGGCAGGCAGATTTCTGAGTTCGAGGCCAGCCTGGTCTAGAGAGTGAGTTCCAGGACAGCCAGGGCTACACAGAGAAACCCTGTCTCGGAAAACCAAAAAAAAAAAAAGTATAATTCTTTGCATTTGCTGATGCTGTTGTTAATGATCCCATTTACACATCAATGACCTGCTTGATTATTATTGTCAAATTATTACCAGAAAAAGAATGAATTCCTTAATTCTCTGTGTTAAAAGGCTTTCAATACTATTTCACAAATTTAGAAACTAATAAAGGAGGGGTTCTAATAATCTAATCATGAAGCTTGTTCCACATATTATAAGAAATCACATGGATCCATATTTTATTGCAACAAATGGTAAAATTATAACAGAGAGCCCAATGGTATGACATGTATATTATGAGTGCAATTCTCTAACTAGAACACTTTATGCTTCTAAGATTAAAATTTAAATGTAGAAGAGAAAATGGCTTTCATGAACAAGGCAAATAGGTCAGGTTTAAGAAAGAATTCAAAATACTGGCTGCCAACTTTCTAACAGCTAAGTCTAGTTTTTCACTCTGTCTAGTGAAAGAATTAAAGACTAGATAGAAGAAGAAAACACAGTAAACTTTTTACTGGACTCATTCATCTACAGAGGTTTGTATAAAAACAAAGCTCATCTGAAAATAGAGCCAGTAGCCACTAGAAATAGACTCACAGGGTTACTAGATAGTCTTGGCTGTGCTCAAGCTGAGGAATAAGAGAAAAGGGAAACAGGACAAACATAAAATAAGTTAATGAGAAGACCCAGTTTTGTTTTTGTTTTAAATATTTTAAGACAGAGTCTCACTGTGCAGCCCTGGCTGGTATAGAACTTTCTATGTAGACCAGGCTGGCCTTGAACTCACAGACATAAGCCTGCCTTTGCCTCCCCAGCACTAAAATTGAAGGAGCACACCACTACACCTGGCCTGAATTGTTTTCTTATGATCATGAACCAGTAGTGCCTCATCAGCTGAGATGCTGTAGAGGTCCCACAGTTCTGTTCCCCAGACTGTAAGGTTAGCAGTCATCATGCAGCTGACCCTAGTGCACCCAAGGGAGCACTCTCAATTCACACTGCTCTGGTTGGGTCCTGTGTAACTTCACACAGAGCAGAACTTCTTCTCTTGGGGTTTGATGAGTCTTAGATCCTGCCAAAGATGAAAATATCTTGTCCTTCCTGCCCCCCCTCCACCCCCCGGTCATGACAACTTTTTTAAAGCCTAGAGACTGCTTTCCATCTAGTTTTCCTGTCTTAAAATAAAAGTTTAATAAAGGACAGTCCTAAGAGTCTGAGGTTTTGGTTGGCAGGGACATTTTGGATGTGACAGGAGCTCTGTACAGACAGTTGAGCTTGACCAACCACACAACCTGAAGGAGATTATGACAGAGATTTATTTTCCCTGTCTTATTTTGTTTGATCAAAGACTTAACAGTGACGATCTAGATGCTATTTTCTAATGCTTTGTTCTCAAATGGAAGTTGAATAAAACCTGACAGTTGTGATTTGTTTCAAACTTTTAAATGGTGATTTTAATCCCTTATTAGCTCCAATGTACAGTCTTAGTTTTATAATGCAACAGAGAATAAGAGGTCCACAGACATCTTCATAATGACAGATTAAACAGTGCCTATTGAATATTGCATACTCTATGTTTGGAATTGTAGACACAGTTTAACAGAAACTTACCATCCATGGCAGGAGTAGAGATGACACAGAAAACAGCATCTGGGGCATCAACTTACATTGGTCTTTTACAGTTAGAACACCTAGGCCCAATTCTTGTATCATCTAGGAATGCCTGGTGGGAGTGGGTACCTGATAGGGAGAAAAGACTCAGCTCCTAGGAGAACTTCTTCTCTATGTCAGCTGGCTCCTTCTTACACTTCGAAACATAGCAGCAATTTTGCCAACTGGAATATTCTTGAAAGTCCACTTATGAATATTAAAGATGCTTTCAGGAATCCATCGATAAAATTGGTAATGGTAACTGTGAGTTTGTTTTGAGTTTGTTCAGGCATGGTTGCTTTTTCAGGCACAGGGTTCAAGAGTCTCAAAAGTTCAGATTTGGAAAAATGTTAGCCCTTTTTACCCAAAATGTTGGTAAACCTGCCACAATAGTAAACCTTTGATGCAAAGAGCCATCAGAGAACCTCACGTGGTTGGAGATCTGACATTATCAGGACAATCTCTACAGCAGCTCTGTGCCTTCCCCCTGTGTGTATGACAGAACTCTACCCGTGTCACAGTGTTGTCACTGTGATAAAACATGTGACACACAATATAAAGGAGGACAGGCTTTTTTGGGGATCATGGTTTCAGCCCAAGGGCATCTGGGCCACTACTTCTCAGCTTGAGGTGAAGCAAAATATCACAGTGTGAAAAGCCTGTGACATAGGAGGCCCTTTTACCTTGTCAGGAAATAGAAAGACAGGAAGTGGTTGGAGCTCCGGTATGCTTCAAAGGCCCAACCCCAATGACCTATTTACCCCAACAGACACTGCTTCCTAACTTTTTTTGTCATTACCTGCTAGCAGTGGCCACAGCTAGAGACCAAGCTTTTACACTAAACCTCTGGGAGGCATTCCAGACCCAAACCACAGCTCTATCTGCGACTCGCTTATGTTGTACCATTATAGTTGAAGGCAAGAGTTGAGAAGAGAAAAAACAAAAACAAAAACAAAAAAACAAAAAACAAACCCAGCCCCCAGGTTCTGACCTACCTCTGGTTGCTTACGCTGTGTGACTCAATTGTTGCTCTGAAGCACCAGGCTTAGTACCTTGCCCATTCCTTGGCTTTGGCTACAGGACATGTTTCTGCCTCTGTGACACGTTCATGACACGTAGGGTGCTTGGGCTGCGCTCATTTAGGGAGACTCACATCTCCTGCTAAGACCATGACAGAGGCAGACTCAAAATGGCCCTGGAGGAAATAAGGAAAAGATGAGCATCAACCTACTGCTGAGAGTCACCAGTTATGCGTGGGCTTTGCTGTTGTTGCTGTTGTTTTTTGTTCTTTGTTCCTGTTAGGTAGTAATGACTGACACGTATGTAGATTGCCAACATCCAATACCCCTAACACCTGAGAAGCGTCAGTGTTCTTATCACATTAGCTTTCTGGCACTTTGTAAATAGGATCTTTTAAATTCTTACAGCTAATCTTGGAGCAAAGTCCTCACATACCTACTGTATAGATCAATCAATCAGTGCTTTGAGGTAAAAATAATTTGGCCTAAATCACAGAATGAGGAGGCACAGAACCTGAGTAAATGCCACCCAGTTTATAAAGCCTATCTTTTATCTTCCATTTCTCCAAAATGCTCACTCTGTCTGACTTGCTCAATTGAACTGAACTGAACTATCCATGTACTCAGCAAGACAGTCAAAAACTGAAGCACAATCCAATGCATTTGCCCATTCAACACAGATTAAAAGAGTGCAGTGCATCAGTGCATTATGGGATATCCTAGGGATGTAGGATCAGTATGCTCCTTACTGTCAGACGGATAAGACGCATGTTCTAACTTGATTACGTGTATGTTGGTTTTATATATGCTTCATATCTTATTTTTTTCATTTGTCTTGCCCCTTGTGTGTAAACAACTATAGACAAAGGAGACATCTTTAGAAAAATGCACATCTTTTAGAGTGTGACCAAAGCCTTTGAATACATATCTCTAAGACTGACAATCATTGAAATGTCAGTAACAACAACTTTCAGAAATGCACTCAGCTGGGGCTGGAGAGATGGCTCAGCAGTTAAGAACACTCATGCTCCTTCCTCCTGAGGACAAAGAAGAGTTCAGTCCTCAGGACCCATGGTGACCCACAACTGTCTGCATCTCCAGCTTCATGGGACTCTAATGCCCTTTTCTCGTCTCATCAGGCACCTGCACATATGTGGCACACAGATATATACACATATATGTACATATAATTTTAAAAACTTAAAAAATTTCAATTTCTAAATAAATCTATGTTGTTCTCTGACAGTGTGTGTCACTAGGTCAAAAAGTTTGAAAAGAACAAAATTACTTCCACTCTTCTACAGGAGAAAAGCAATAGGAAATAATAATTCATATTAATAAATATCATCAAACTCAGACCATTTCTGAATTTTAGAATAAAAGTAATTAATCTACTGAAAGAATGGCAAACCAGAAAAGATTAAAAATTATAATTAAAGAATGGGAATGACATTTTACTATCAGAGGCATCTGGCCGACTATCTGAGCAGTACACTAAATAAAGCGAATTACTTCTACCATAATAACAGTATTTGCTATAATACAATGGCAAGCAAGAAATCTAATTGCAACCTGTCAAGGATTAAAAAAAAAAACCCACCATGGTTATAATGTGGAAAATGCAGAAAGAATAGATATGATCTGTATTTTTAAAAGAACAGGGTAATGCTACTATATAGTTTCATTTCCAGATATCAGGATTTAATATAATAAGAAAAGACAGAGAAATGAAAATTGGGGAGACTTTGAATAGGAACTTTAAGACGGGGATTTGCAACCGAATGGAAACAGGCTGATTTTGATTATATTTCAGTGTGAGATAAAGGAAAGATGGGTAAATCCAAAGTAAAACATAATTATAAGTTTCTTCATAATCCCTAGCAAAATATTAAAGATTAGATCCCAGAATTGTGTTACTAGCTGTACATGTTTTGCCATTCATGGGGACCCACTGTATGTTAACGATGGTCAGAAGTCAGATAAAAATGTGCTCCTAAGTGGAAAGAATCATAAAGGTGTTTAGTAAGATATCTGGAATTTAAAGTTTTTCCTTTCTCTTTTGGAAATGGAAAAATCACAAATTCATAACAAAAAATAATCTTAGAGCTCTAGAGTGTGAGTGAGGACACCGACTGTGACTCCACACCTGCCCAGAGAACCAGACACAAAGCACAAGTGACTGCCACTACCAACAGCGTCACTGTACTAGGCTGTGCACAACCTCTTGATTTCTCTTCATGGCATCCACTATGAATGCCATTTTGAGAAGAATTCAGACGATATCATGGAATCCCAGGGGTTAATTGACCAAAGCTGCAGACCTTCACAGTGGCTGGAAAAGATGGTTATTGCTCATTGTAATTTAAAATTAACAGCCCTTGACACAAACACTACAACACAGAGTTTTGCAGTATTGATGATAGGCGAGATTAACAGCTTATTTTAGGCGAGTATCTGAGATTTGAGAATACTTGATTGATCATGAGAGATCTGAAGTTGATCATAGAAAGGGGTCGTAGAAGTTGCTCTAAACCTGGCCACTCTGTTCTGAATCTGAGAAAGCAGCAGTGTGGTAGTAAGTCTGCTGATTCCTTTGTCTTTTTTACTGTCTGCTCTAATACAGAAGTACATGGACAGACACAGGAAGCTGCTTTTAGGAACCAGATGCTAGGTGAAATGTATTTTTGTAGGTTACATATTGCAGAAGGGAGAGGAGAGGGAGAGAAGGGAGGGAGGAGGAAGGGAAGAGGCAAGAGTTTTTTAGAAATCACAGGGTTTTTTGTTGTTGTTGTTGTTTGCAAATGAAATTAAAACAGTAAAAAAGCTCTGGTAGGAAAATTAAGTAAAAATTGCATTACTCCAGTAGTGCCATTTTTGAAACAATCACATTGGCCTTTTCTATCTCAGAGTACTTTTCTGGAATACATAATTTAAAAATTATATTACTCATTTCACTTTATTAAGTAGAAATGTACATTATTTGATTTTGCTATTTCCTGATTTTATTATTATAGATATTGACTTGAAGTAGCTCAATTTGAGGGAGTTTCTACATAGAAAATATAGATTTGGCTATGCATTTATTGTTCTTTGAAAGAATAAACATTTTATTTATAGTTGCAGTAGTAGATTGAAAGTAGTTTGGATAATAAGATTAATGAGAAAATTTCACAAATCTACACTCTCATGCAGATTATATATATCATTTTGTACATTTCTCTCTGAATTTTACACATACATATATACGTGTGTGTGTATGTGTGTGTGTGTATGTGTGTGTATGTGTGTATAAATTTATACCCTAATTTTTTCTTAATATTAATCAACACATGTTTATTTTGGACAATAATTTCTAAAAGCATCATTTTATTTGCTGTACAATATTCCACCACATCAATAAATGGGTTCTATCTTTAACATTTATCTATTTGCCTTTGATTTTCAATTCCTTTAGAACATAGTTCAATAGTAGACCCTGGTTTTCTTCCAGTCCCCTTTGATTTTCCTTCAGGGATAGTGATGAGGTATAACCCTCAGCTTCCTTCACATGTTTCTATGGGTTCAGGAGTGATCTTTTCCCACAGAAACCTGTCAAGATGTTTCCACAGGACTGACTCACACCATCTTTCACAAGACCTTCAAATCTCTCCCCTTCTCTGCTGTTAGTTCAGGCTGAGCCTAGAAGACACATGTGGAAGACATTGCTGAAGGACTGTGAGCAGAATCTCCTGATTGCTCTTACCGCCAGTTGTTATGTGAACGAGGACCATTGCTCTAGTCTGTTGAGCTACTGAGACCTGAAGGTTTCTCTTTCATTACTGACATAATCCTAACTACTGGAGACAGTGAGATTTGAAAAGAGGCACTAACTGCTCTTAAGATATATGTAGGCTGACACTGAGTAGCTGGATGGGAAGCAGAAACCCGTGTGATACTGCAGCAGGATGTGCTGGATCTCATTACCAGAGCTGCCTCAAAACAGAGCAGGCACTTAACGGAGTCCTGGGCTCTAAGTGAAGACTAGAAAAACAAAATTTTATGATGTGTGTAGGTTGTTATCAGGAAAGCATTAGAACTAAAAAACGTATTCAGTAATAGCTGGGTGGGTTTTTTTAAGCATAAATATAAAGAAATACACACAGAGAAGAAATGTGGACCATCCAAGTGTTTATAAAGCTGTGTATATTTCTTGGCCTATCAAATGGAAGCAGAACTGGAAATACCTGGCAGTGATGTCCCAGTGCTGAAATCCAACTCAGAACATTGTCTTTTTTCTTATGAGTTCAATGATATCAACAGATACATATGGGACAGAGTTAAAAGATGTGAAAACAAGGAGGGAAAGCAGGGTTAATAATTGTGTTTATGGAGTAAGTCTGGGTGGGGCTCCTGGTACACAGATGTGAGTGGATATGACTGAATGAAGAACTAATTACAGAGGGACTGAAAACCTTTGACCATCAGAGACTTAGAGTCATTCTTGAGCCCCAACCGGTAAAGAACGGAGTAGCTTCTTTCTGAAGGCAGAATCCAGGCTTGGGAGAGTGTTCACATCACCCCTAGCCTGGCCTCAGAATCCTGCTCACTAGCTCCAGCTCTGCTGGCCAGGATCACTAGGTTCAAAATTTCCCCTTAGCTCAATAAGAAGGTTCTTTTCTTTTGTTTCTCCTTTTGAAAGTTAACAAAAATGGCTGGGTGCGGTGGCATATGCCTATAATCCTGACACTCAAAAGGCTGAAGCAGGAGAATAGAGAATTCCAGACCAGCCTGGGTTACACAGATCCTGTCACCAAACCAAAACAAATGCTAAACCCCATCACCAGTGTTTGGCAATAAAAAGGAACAAAGCTTTAATGCATGCTTCAATGTGAACGTACTTTGAAAACACATTCAGGGAAAGAAGCAGATACCAAGGACACAGAGTTTGAAAGCCCAATTGTATGAATGCCACGACAGCCATAACCATGGAGACAAAAAGCTGACTGGTGGGTGCCTGGCACTGAGCTGACTGGTGGGTGCCTGGCACTGAGCTGACTGGTCGGTGCCTGGCACTGAGCTGGGGTGAGGGATGATTGCACATGAGCTCTGTAAACTGACTTAAAACCATTGAAACAAATGTCTATCAAGACAGGATTAGCACATTAGAATATTTCCAAACATTGAACTAACCTATAAAATTGTCTTTCCATGGAGCTTCAGGGAAAAATGTTTTGAAACCCAGCATGGTGAAACATGCCTTTAATCCCAGCACTTGGGGAAACAGAAGCAGGCTTTGTGAGTTTGAGGCCAACCTGGTCTACATAGTGATAGTTGTAGGACAGCCAGAGCTACACACTGATACTCTGTCTCAAAACAAAAACAAAAACAAACAAAAGAAAAATGAGAAAAAAATGTTTTGAAATGAAAACATAATTAAATTATTTTCCCCTCACCTTTCTTCCTCTGGCCCTTCCCATGTACCCCCCCCCCACCTTGCTTTTTCTCCAATTTATGGCCTCTGTTTTTGTTTCTTTAATTGTTTCACACACACACACCTAAATATATAAATACAACTTGCTCAGTCTATATGGTGTACTTGTTTTCAGGGATGATCATTTGGTTTTGGATAGCCAGCTATGTGGCTCCTCTCTAGGGAAGACTGTTTTACCTGCTCTCAGCATCCCCTAGTTGCCTATAGTTCTTGTGTAATGTTGAGGCCTCGTGAGCTTTCCTCCATTCTGTTAGTGTGTCTATTGGTGTAGTCCTGGTTCAGGTCTTGTTCAGAGAGCCATGTTGGTGAGATTTGATAATGTGTGTAGCTATCTCTGACATTTGGAAGAGAAACAGTAAACTTCTTGTTCCTTTAGACCTTACAATCTTTTCACCCTCTTCTCCACAATGATACCTGAGCCTTAGGAACAGGAATTGGTTGTAGATGTATCATTTGGGCCTGGGCACCATACAGACTCTTGGTCTCTGCATTTTCATCCATTGGTTGTTGACTGCTGTAATGGCCTCTGTTGCAAGATGTTTCTCTGATGAGGGTGAGACCTATACTTATGTGTAGGTGTAAGGATAAATATTTAGAAGGTTGTTATAAATTATATTGGCTCAGTAAAGTTGTGGTTCTAGTTTCTCCTCGAGGACTATGACTTCACTAACCTGGGCTAGTTGGTTAGGTTTCTAGTACCAGACATGATTTCCCTATTGTTGAGTGAGCCTTAAGTGCAATTAGAAAGCTGTTGGTTACCACCAAAGTGTGCAAGCCACTATTGCACCCTAACAATTGTGTTAGCATGTTAGTTAGTTGTTGTTGTTAGTTTACAGGCATCATATCTGGGTAGGAGTGTTCATTGCTGCCCTCTCTTGGAAGCATGCATGGTGACTTTTGGTACCATAAAAGCTAGTCTTCCGGGAGAAGGCTTTTATGTCAGAAGCACCTGTGTTGGAAATATTTAGTATCTTCATCAATTGGGACTTATCTTTAACCTGTGGGAGGCAACCTAGGGCAACAGCAATAGTCTATAATGTTTAGCAGTCTCTTGGATGACCCTGACAAACAACTCACAAGGGGGCTTCTCGTGCCAGGTATTGGAGTCTTTGATAATCTGTGATGTTGGGGTATTGTCAATTGTCCATGATCATCTCAATGCATTTCTACTAACAACAGTTAAAGTATGTAGTTAAAGTATCGTGTTTATAGTAGGGACTCATATGTCTACAAAAACATGAGGGTATGTTGTTGTCTGAATGTTGGCGCTTCTCCTCCTCCAAAATGATGTGCTAAAAACTCCTCAATAATATGTTACTTGGTGGAGGTGTCTTTGAGTGGTGATTAGGTTATAAGGAAGGGTGGGACTGTCGTGGGTTGGATTAATGCCCTTTGAAAAGGAGCTTCTCCAAATGAGTATGTGGTAAGAAGGCCTGTATCCTGTAGTCCTCACTAGAACATACATCTTCCAGCATCTTGACTGTGCCTTTCCAGCCTCCTGAATGGAGAGAATGACTGTTTCTTTCCTAGCAGTCACCCATCCTGTTGTATTTTTCTATGTATATGGTAACTTGAATGGCAGAAGATAGAACAGAGTTACCAACTTCTGCTCTTCTTAAAATACAGAAGCTTTTGGCCCTCACATATTATAAGACCAAAACCAACAAAGACACACATGCTTTTAAAATAAGCTTATTTTAGGGTTTAGTTAAAAAAAATTCATGCCTTAAATCTATACATTTATGTATGTATATTAGTTGGACTAAACACAGGAATGCCCCCACTCTAGTTTGAAAACAGTTAAGTGCATGTGGTTGTAACTCATTTGATGTCAAGTGTCTTATTTTCATAGTGACTTAACATTAATGAACAAAAGCTTATAGTTCACCTTTAACTAATTTGTCCAATAGGCTAATTTTAGTTAATAGGCATTGTCTAAAGAAAAGTTCAACTTATCTTCTAGAGGAGAGACAACTGTAGCATATATTACATAGGATTGCATAAGGCCACAGGACCTTTAAACAAAAATGGCCTAATGTGGGCTGATGTGGCTTGAAGTAGGGTCAGTCCTGCAGGTTTTACTCCTCATAATCACCTAAACAAGAAAGACTGTTTAAAGTTTGATTTACACCAGGAAGTATAGGCAGAAAGAAAGTAAATGTTGAAGCAATTGTGCATTGGGGTTGACAAATGTGACTCTAACGGGCTATTTCTTCAGGTATGTTACAAATGCATTTTCTTAAGAGATTTATACTAATTGTTGGTTAAATATGAAGTCTAAAGTCTATCTCTGAATATTATTAATCAAAGCAAGGATAAAAATAAGTAACCTTATCAGACATTGTATCAGAGTTTTCTGAATAGATTAGAGTCTCTATTGGGAAGATGCAGCAAAAAGAATCACACAAGGCAATGGTTTCACGGCTTCTCTCATTAAACGCAGGAGACCTGTTAGTGCTGCCTTATAGTCATTCTCCAAAAGCAGCAACTGGAGCCTACTGGTAAGAATTTTAAAATCCAAGTTGTGTAGACAGCCGCTGAAAACCATGAAGTTAAAATAATAGAACTTGAGCCGGGCAGTGGTGGCGCATGCCTTTAATCCCAGCACTTGGGAGGCAGAGACAGGCAGATTTCTGAGTTCGAGGGCAGCCTGGTCTAGAGAGTGAGTTCCAGTACAGCCAGGGCTACACAGAGAAACCCTGTCTCGAAAAACCAAAAAAAAAAAAAATTATATATATATATATATATATATATATATATATATATATATATATACATACATATATATATATATATATGACACTTGAACCAGGAGGCAGCTGACCAGCAGATTTATTAAAAATATTTGGAAGTGTTGAATATTCATGTCCGTAAGAACACAGTGTATACTTGTGAGGAATTTGAACATGAAGCCTATGAGATCAACTGCCTAAAAACCAGAAGTTTTCAACTGGAGCCGTTTGAGAGGCAAAGTTCTGGGCATTGACTTGGTGGGAGAGACCGTGGGTCCTTTGAGTCTTCTGGTAAGGGGAAGGTTGAGGGATTGTCTCACAATTTAACACAAAAATGCTCTAAATTTTATGCACGTGGTATCTTCAGCAGGTTGCATCTTCCCACTCTTACTGTCATATAAAAATGATAGCCTGTGAGAGGATGACAGAGCTCAAGGGGCAGCCCAGGGGCTGGCTGTCTCACAGCCCCCTTCTTCTCTGACATTTTGGCCTCTAGGATGGTGGATCACAATTTAGATGCATATAGGAATTTCCCGGAGAGTTTGAAAATATTGTTCTCTAGGTCTCACAGCCGACAAGTCTGACATGCTGGCCAGAGGGTGGCTTGAAAACCACAGCTTTCACACACTATTGGGTGTAGAGCTTTCGTGAGAGCCATGGCCCAGACATTTCAGCGGGGCTCTAGGGGACACTCTGTGCCCTTGGATTTTCTGTATTCACTGGCTGTAGCCCTGCCCTCTTCATTTAAAGCTGTGGATGCAGTATCTCCTCAAAGCTCTCCTCGACTCAGGCCTTCTTACTGTTGCTGCAATCTTCTTGCTTCTAACCAAGATGCTTCCTCTTGTAAGGGTCATTGTTGTGATTATCATGATTCTGGGGCAACCCCTTTAAACATCTATTAGGGGTTTCTGTCCCACTTCAGATCATTTAGTTCCCAAATAAAAGACACAGGGACCTTTAGATTTATAATACGAATTAGAGCACAAGAGCTGGGTAGACATCAACCCATTATGCTATTTTGTCTAGTTCCCTGTGGTGATCCTAGAGACATCACTTACCATGATCAGTCTGGGCTGCTCCTATTCCATCAGGCCAGTCCTTGTGACCATGTGATCACAATCTACCTACCCCTTGACGACTTCCTTCCTTCTTCCTCTCTCTCACAGTGTTCCATGCCTCAGAACCTAAGCTCACTCTGCTTCCCTCTCTTCTGCTCAGCTCAGGTTGTAGGCATCTTTATTAATCAACCAGGGATAACTTTGGGGGGCAAGGTTTACACAAGAAAAGCTGATGTAAGTGAGGATCTCCTGGGGGTGGGGGAGCAACCAGATCGGTCGAAGCCAGTATTTAGTGTTTGAATACATGACAGCACCAGACCTGTGTCCACACATAGGCAAGGACAACCAGCCACCAGGGCCACTTCTCATCCTTACAGAAATCAAGAATCAAAAGACAGCACGTATGTCAAACAGCTTTCTATCATTAGAGTGCAGTACCTGATATAATCAACTTAAAAAGAGAAAAGACTTTTCCAGTCCATGATCAGTCAGTGCTGCAGCTTTGGACCTACGAGGAGGCATCTGTGGTAGGGATGTGGGGCAGGGTGAAACCACACAGCTCATGGCCTTTGCATCACTTTCCTGTTACTGTGATAAAACACCATGACCAGAATCGACTTATAGATGAAAAGCTCACATGGATTAGGGTCCTCAAGGCAGAGTGGTGTGGCCACAGGTGGCTGGAGAAGGAAGTTGAGAGATCACATTTTAAAAACTGTAGAAGCCTGCCCACATTGACGTACTGCCTCCAAACAGGCTCCGCTTCCTAAGGTTTCATAACGTTCCAAAACAGCATCACTAACAGGGGACCACATGTTTAAACACACGACCACATGGAGACCATGCCTCATTCAAAGCTTTCAGCCTCCAGGAAACAAAGGTGAGGGAAAGGAAGCATTTGACTGTCTGAGCAACTTGTGCCAGCCACCTTGCTGGTCACATGATTCAGCTGCAGTCAAGCAGTCACCTCTTTTTAAGTACATGGCCTTACATTTTTTTTACTTTCTATGATTTCAATTACTTGAGGTCAAATGTGATAAAAGTGACTAAATGGTAATTTTCAGTAATAAACTGCATGTAAGTTTGAAATTGTGGTCTGCTTTGAGTAGTATAATAAAATAGCCTTCCATCCTAATCTGCCCACCTAGGACATACATCTCTACACTTTCATTTAGCTTTATTTAAATGTGCACTGTTTTTCCGCAATAATAGTATTTACTTAATTTTTCTATTTCAGTTGTATTTCTTTTGTCTCACTGTGTTCAGCAAAGGCACAGGTAACCTTTACACTTGTGAACAATTTACTTACCACCTCTGCCTCCTAATGTTTACAGACGTAGTCAACACTGTGTGGTTAAGGATGTGGGTAAATAAAAGCTTTGCTAATTTATTGCAGCATGTCGACAATTGGTGTGACGTCATATGATTGGTTTTCTTGGAACCTGTGTGTAGACTATTGGGACTTTTAGTCAATTAGGTGCTGGTTACTTCTGTATTTGTCACATATTCATTTACTGGGGATTTTAGCATTATGGTTCAAACCACCTTGGAGGGTTAAGCCAGTGCAATGTAAATGTCTTTGGATCCCATTTTTCCTTTATTGGTAGAGAATAAATAAAAATTTCCTCCACATTTGGGACTTGAAGTTATGTTTAAGGACAACTTAAAATAATTTTTTCCAAAATATGGTTTAGTCAAGGATAGAAGGTAAAGAAATATTAATATCTTAGAAAAGATATAAAGAATATTTTATATGAGGAAAGGAAAATGATATTAAACTTTTATAACATAGTTCTGGAAATTTTAATCAGTGAGTGGCAGGTTATGGGTATAACAGAATTAAGAGAATAACACTCATTTTATTCACTGTGGTTTCAGTTATCGGTGATCATCTGTAGTCTGAAATTATTAAACACAAAATTTCAGGAGCTGGGGGTATGACTCAGTTAGTAGAGTGTTTGCAATCCCCAACACCATGGTAATGTGTGCCTGTAATCCAGCATAGAGCTGGGAGGATCAGAAGTTTAATGACACCATTGGCTATATATCAAGTTTGAGGCTAGCCTGGAATACATGAGATCCTGTATTAAAATCCACCAACCAATCCACAAACAATTCAAAAAAATGTAGTATGTGCCATTTTGAGTACTGTGATGAAAATTTGTGTCATTCTGTCCTATTCACCCGAGACAAGAACTATCAGTTTGTCTGGTATAGCCACACTGCATGCCACCTGCCTATTGGTCATTTTGTAGCCCTGTCCCCATTACATCACCACTCTCCTGACCACTGTGCTTGTGTTCATTTACTCTTATTTTATTTAATAATGGCAGGAAAGTGCACAGCAGTGATACTGACAGTTCAGCTGTGTGAAAGAGAAGCTGTAAAGTGAAAAATTGAAAGTTCTCAATTTAAGTAGAAAGAAAAAGAAACAAAGAAAGAAAAAAGAAAGAAAGAAAGAAAGAAAGGAAGGAAGGAAGGAAGGAAGGAAGGAAGGAAGGAAGGAAGGAAGGAAGAAGCTATGTTATTGAGTTTTCTGGGATCGCTGATAAGAATGAATTTTTGGTGAAAGTGTAAGGAAGGAAAAATAAATCTATACTGGTTTTGCTGTCTCACCTCAAGCTCTAAAAGCTATAACCACAGTTTGCGTCAAGTGTTTAGTTAAGAAAAAAAAATCTGACTTGTGGATGAAAAATGTGTCTGAACTGACAGCTGTGCGCTATGCCAGCAAGCACTGAGTTGCTCTAAAGGGTTGGGCAAAGGATGGTGTGAAGCAAGTACTGTCAATCATGCTATCCTGTAAGCAAGGGATGCTTGCATGTGCTCAAGGAAAGAGGAAAGGTATAAAGATTAGTGGAGAGACTATTAGTCAAATCCTTCACTGTATCTATTTGTAAATTAAACATCACAGGCTTGTGTGTATGAGATAAAACCTGGCACAAACTGGGGTTGTTGGTAGATACTCCCAGTAGATGATCATAGGGCACTCCAGCCAAAACACCATTCTGCTGGGTAGTGCTGTGTGTGCATGTGTATGGTGAGTATGCTGACCTGTGTGGAACTGTGTGGAGGCCAGAGATTAACTTTGGGTGCTTCCTCTATCACTTTTCACTTTATGTATTTGTCTGTCCATCTGTCTATCTGTCTGTCTGTCTGTCTATCATCTATCTATCCATCTATGTCTCTATCTATGTATCTATTTATTTGGGCCAGGGCATCTCATTGAACCTAGAGCCCTCTGTTTCAGCTAAACTGGTTGGCCAGTGAGTGTCTGAGATATGCTTGTCTCTGGGGTGTGCCATCACATCTAGATATGAAAACTCGGGTTCTCGTGATGCCCAGCAAACACCTTTACTTTCTGAGAAATCTCCCAGTTAAGCTGTGAATGTATTAAATTTTTACTTTTGTATCTCAGTGCTTAACAATCAATATTTTGGAATGAGTCAGTGACTCTCAGCCTTTCTCCAGCCTCAAAACCATGGAAGGTTCTTGCAGCACTGATTGTGGATCTGTCCCTATGGACTCTGACTTGGATGGTCTGATGGGGTGTTGGTGGTGATAGCTGTGGTGGTGGTGAGGGTGATGGATGCAGTGGTATTGGTGTTGGTGGTGGAGGTGTTGTTGTTGTTGGTGGTGGTGGTATTCCAAGATGTGTTTCTAACCCATGGCCAGGGTTCTACACAAGGTTGACTGAGGAACTCCCCTTGTGGTCAGTGAGTGGGTAAGGCTCTAGTGCTTCCCTCCCTAAGCGAATGTTTGCACATGTTAAAGGGGTAAAACCCTTTCCACAGCTTTGAGGTAACCTTACTTTGTCATCATTTCTAGTTTTTCCCTCTTTAAAATGTATCTTTTAAAAACTGAAGCAGAAAATTGTATTTCTTCTGTAATATCTGTCCTATAATGTTTTATTGTTTATTTCATCTACTGTGTGAATTCTCTAAAGACAAAACAATTGGGATATTTGAGAGATCCCTGGTGGTAAAAGAATGTTTCACAACTCTGTACCAGTGTGGAGTCCCAATCTGATGGGAATTGTCTTCTTTTAACCTAGAGGTTACAGTTTGGTTTGCATTTTTTCTGCTTTGCTGCATAGTTTCTTTGTCATACTCCCCAGTGGATAAAAATATTAAAATCATGCAGATGAGATGGGTTATTGGATAAAAAGCACTTGCTATGCAAGTCTGATGAACTGTGTTGGCTCCCTGGAGCCCACAGAAAAGTGACTCCATGAAGTTGTCCTCTGTAGCACATGAACCTACATACCCACACATGTACAAACACATTCACAAAAACCCAGACAAATTTTTTTTATTAAAGGAAGGTCTTCATATGCTGTTGCTGGGAACATACCATGATTAAGATGGGTAAACACTACTCAGTAATTTGTCTTGTTTGTCTAGGACTTAGAAGAGATGCATTCTACTATACAAATAGACATAATACTCATCTAGTATGTACTTCAGGAGTAAACTTGTATGTGTGTGTAAATGTGTAGTCCTGGGAACTGAACCCAGGACACGATGCATACTAGAGAAGTGTTCTACCAGTCAGTCCTACCAGTGAGCTATCCTAAGACATATTTTTACTATTTTAAAATTTAATAATACTTATTATCATCATCATTATTGCTATTCATTATTATTTTTGTGTGTCTATGTTGCTCAGGCTGATCTTGAAATTTTGGACTTCTTGCCTAGGTCTTTCCTGGGTTACCAGGAGTGTGTCACCAGCCCAGCCAGAGAATGATTTGTGAGAGTAGCTGATTGTTCTGCATTTCTAGAGGATCACACAGAGGGACTGACGGCACCCACACTAAGCCCCATGAGATCCATCACACACGGGGACTGTACATATAGAACTGAGTCAACGCACAGAGCTCAATCAGAGGGCACTGATCACCTGGTTATACATTTTTTTCAATCTAAAAAAAAATCTTTCTTTGCATTTCAGGATAGAGTACCTTTTCTCATAAAATATAACTTTATACTTTTGAGTTTTGATAGAGTAATAGTGTTAGGTGGCAAAATCATAAAAGGTGTTGGTTTGATTTATTGTACTCTCATAAAAGTGTACAGAGGATTACTAAAAATGTTTTCCTAGGGCTAGGAAACTTTCATTTTGTGTACACTGCTGAATTGTACTATGTGTCTGGTCTGGAAGGAGGCGTCCTTTAAGCAAGAACTCTTGGTAATGAACTCTTGCAATGACCATTCTTACACAACTACTCATAAACAGCTTTTTTTTTTATCAAGTGCTTGCTGTGTGTGCATCATCATGTGACATTGTTTCTACTTTGAAAGGTCTCTTCTTGCAGTTTATATACCTCAAAAGATATAAATCACTAAAACAAATTCTGACGTTTAGTTATCAGAGATAAGCATATTATAGGTCAAGTTTTATAGGGCTTGCATTGTGTGTCTGAAGTATATAGATCATAAATACACATGTGGGTTCTGAGGGAAGCATGCAGCTCTGGGCACGTAGCCTGATCTGTCCAGACCCAGATATTTTCCTCATCTGGGAAGTTCCCGAAGGTCACTTTCAAATCCATTCCCTTTCTGCCCTCACAGTGCCATTGTCTGCCTTTCCTTCCTGTGCACCCTCGATTGTGACAGGCTTCTCTTACTCAGCAAGGCTTCTGAGAGTGAGTCACACCTGTGCCAGCATTACTTCTTGCTACTGTTGATCAGCATCCAGTGAGCAAGCAGTAGGCAAATTTACCTTTTCCCATGGAGGTTTTCCAATGGACTACTCAGACAGGATCTAGAAATGATCTTTCTTTCTTTTTTTCCCCCTCTTCTTGTTTTAATTTAAGACTCAATATTTGAGAATATTTGATGGCTCATGCTCATTAGTCCTTCCATGGAGAGGCCAAGGCAAGAGAATTGCATTCCTGGGGAACATGGTGCCCTTCCAGAGGACCATGGTTTGCCCTGGGTTTGGTTTTCAGTTGCTATATCAGGTGATTCACAACCATCTGTATCTCCAGCTCGAGGGGATCCAACAACCTCTTCTGGCCTTTGAAGGTACACTTGAACACAGGTAACACACACATATACAATAAATGAAACAATAAAGATAAATCTTAAAATTAATTCTCAAGTTATTTTTGTTTCTAGAAATACAAGTCTTGCCTTCATCAAGGATTGCATGAGCTTGGCATGTAGGTGTCTGATAGGCATTAACCCAGCATACAACAAGTAATGGGCTTGATTGCATCATATAAACAGAACAGCTGTAATTCCAGCACTCTGCAGTAGAGGTGGGAAGATCAGGAATTCAGGGTTATCTTTTGCTATGAAACACATCCTAGGTCAACCTGGGCTGCAAAAGCCCCTGTTTAAAAAAAAAAAAAAGTAAAACCAAACAAAACAGTAGGAATAATATCAACATCAAAAAGAAGGACCTGGGTTTAGTTGTAAACTGAGGAGATCTGCATTTAAACGCCGGTTCGGAGAAGTGACGTTTCAAGCTGGCCCTTCCTCAGACAGGAATAACTACCACGTGGTCCAGGGACTTTACAGAGGTCAAGGGTTAAGGAAGCAGCTCGAACGAGAAGGAGCCACTTTGCTCCTGATAATGAATGTTGCTGGATTGTAATGAACAACAGTGTGTGTGAGGTGAAAAGAACAGATGTGCCAGAGACCAGGACTGAATAGTTAGAGGGCAGCTAGAGCCTGGGGCTTGGACAAGCTGTTTGCCCTCCTACTCTGGCTGAGGCGTGGGGGTTAGAAAAGAAAGGGGAAGCCAGAGCCAAGAAACAAACCTCTGTGGATCCCAACAGTCTCAGCTTACCCAAGGAAGAACCCCGGATGTCCTCACCTTTCCAGCCCTCTGAAGGGCTACAAGCGTCGCCTCTTTTCTGCTTGTTGCTTTCCAGCAGACATGTGAGTACAGTTCCGAATTAACACCAGGGCTCCTGAACCACAGGTTGCAAACACAGCCGAAGTGAAGGAAACCAGATCTTTCCCTCCCATATGGTGATAAGGTGCTCAAATGCCAACATGATAAATCATAGCTACAAGCTGTGCGTTGTACCCAAAAATATCAGGCTGGTGCCACATGCTGTCTGGTGAAAGATTTTGGACGAGGAGAAGCATCTACTTTCCATTTATTCTATTTGTTCTTTGTGAGATTTACTCTTTTTAAGTGCCAAGCTGCTATGAAAGGCTCCTTCACTCAGGTGACACACTGCCTATCTCGAGCTTGCAGTGGCTGTTCAGATCAACACCCGTCTCATATTTCAGAAGTCCTTTGTTCAGTGTGTCTTCTGGCCTGTCTCCTGGGCTGTCACCCAATAGTCCTGGAGGGTGGGGCTCAGAGCTTCTCTGGATATAAGTTGACAGGCTAGTCCTCACTGTAGCTAGCTAGGCCCCACCCCCCAACTCTAAGGGCCTCCTTTCTTCCCAGGGACTTCGGAGGGAAAGAAGAGGAGGGACTAATGACAGCCATGCCTTTTTTCCATAGTAGAGAATTTTGACTTCCTATGTACTTGTGGTTTTTAGAGAATAATATATATTATATATTATTGGTGGGATATAATTTAACAAAACAAACAACAAATCAACAATGCCTTCATTTCACTGCTATAAGTAGTACTATAACTATTAGTAGAAATTTGGTCAGCTTTCTTTTAGCATATCATAATGAACCAGACACAGGGGCTTATGACTGCAATGCAACACTTAGGAGACTAGGCAGGATTGCTGAAACTTTGCTACACGGTGACTTCAGAAGCCAGCCCTTCAGGCTACAGCATGATACTCTATTCTAAATACACGCACACGCACAGACACACACACACACTCCACAACTGAAACTATTGTAGGTCTTATTTCATGGACTCAAAATCATATTAATGTTGATACTATTAGTAATCATAACTTTCACACTTAGAAAATGGAACTAAATGTATATTAAAAGTGGGTTATTCTGGGGACTGAAGAGATGGCTTAGTGGTTAAGAGCATTTGCTGCTCTCACAGAAAATTCACATTGGGCAGCCCACAACCACTTGTAACTCCAGTTCCAGTGGGTCTTACACTTCCTTCTGTCTTCTACAGGCATCTACACAAACATGGTGCACATACATAGATTCAGGTACTCACACCTAAAATAAACTAAGTAAATGTTAATTAAACAAGTAGGTTTAAATCAATGATTATAATGTGGCACGAGGGCCACAGATATGCTATAGACACTCTAAGTTGGGTGATCTTTATATATCAAAGGTGAGGCTGTTGGCCATTGTCCAGTAGAAGAGATTTGACAATTAAATAGAATAAAAATGGCAAATGATTGAAAAAATTAGGTAAACAATATCCACCAATCTATAGGCACTCAATTAAAAAAAAAAAAAGGCCAAACAACAGGCTCAGCTTGTTGTCCCTCTTGAGGGTAACCTGCCCCTCTGAACTCTGAGTAGCCATCGTCTGCCCGTCCTATGAAAAGAATTATTGGAAGTTAGAAGATAGCCCTCACTGACAAAGAAAAGCTCTGCTCACAGTTGTCTTATAACTAACAAGAGAAGAAATACCAGCATCAGAAAAAAAATGTAATGAAACAATTTAGGAAATAAATATCAATGGATGATAAAACTAAAAGGAAAAATATTAATGAGGTCTTGGCATCTGAGCAGTCAAAAGCTGCCCACCCACTGACTGCTGGGGTCAGGCAATCACTGCAAAGGTCTAATCATTATCCTAGCATTGCTAAAAGCAGGGTGATAAGATGGTTGGGACTTCCAATATGAAGCACCCTAGAGAGTATCCATGGCCCAAGGATTAGCCCTATTTTTTTTAAATTTAAAATATTAAAATAGATTTTTTCCACACAATATATTCTGACTATGGTTTCTCCTCCTCCCAGAACCTCCTTGACTCTCCATTCAGCCAAATCCACACCCTTTCTTTTCCTCTCTCACTAGAGTACAAACAAGCATCTTAAAATAATAATATAAAATAAAATAAAAACAAAAACAAGCTGGAATAAAACAAAGCAAACAAACTACCAGGAGAAAAAAAAGCCAAAGAAAAAGTTGAAGAAATCTTACCAAGTGACAGTAAAGTCCATTGCCCAAATTCTCTTACCTAAATTAAACAAGCTTTATTTTTTTGTCAGACAGAGTTATCTCCCTAAATCAGGTTTGAGAAAATATCATTGAACACAGGAGAAGATGGGATTTATATTATATAGCCCATAAAACTGCAAGACTAGGGTTTTTCAAAGGTTGAGGAATTTCTGGAGGAATTTTGGTTGCATAGGAACCTGGCTGAAGTATTTGGCAGCACATCTTGCCATATTCGGGTGGAGGTTAAGGTATAGAGTATGAAGTTATGTCAATTTTCAAACAATGTGTCAAGACCTGGTCAAATCCAAGTTTTACAGAAAACAGCAATGAACTTATTTTGACCTTGTAACAAGATGGCTTTTAATCTTAAAACAGGATTCCATTGGCCCATCAATACAAGTGTAGATGGATGCACACACACACACACACACACACACACATTCACTGACGTGGAAATACCCAAACAACAAAACAAACAAGCAAAACTTCAACACTGGAAAACATAATATATACAAATAAGGAGAAAAAAAGATAAGAAACAGAAAAAATAATAACACCCAGAAAAAGCATTGTAAGTCAAAGAAGCCGCAAAAATGCCAGTGTTTGTTTTGTATTGGCCACCTACTGTTGGCTTGGAGTCTGTCCTTAAGCATGGTTTGTATATATAGTGAGATCTCATTATAGAAAACCAGTATTTTCTTTGTGAACAGCTATCAGTTAGAAATAGCTTCTGGTTTGGAAATGGGGGCTTGTATCCACTTCTTCTTTCAGCACTAGAACCCTATCTAGCCCATGCAAGCCCTGTGCATGCTGTCATGGTCTCTGTGAGTTCATATATGTCTATAAGGCCTTGTTTCCTTGGTGTCCTCCATCTCCCTGGCACTTACAATCTTCCTGCTTCCTCCCCTGTTTCCATAGAGTTCCCTGAATTCTAAGGGGAGGGATTCGATGAAGATACCCCATTTCAGATGGAGTGCTTCAAGGTCTCTCACTCTCTGTGCTTTGTCTGATTGTGCATCTCTGTATTTGTTCCCATCTGCTACAGGAGCCTCTCTGATGATGCTTGAGCATGGCACTTATCTATAAGTAAAGTAGTATGTCATTAGGAGTCAGTTTCTTGCCATGTTCCTTGAGCAAAAGAGCAGTATTTGGTAGTCTCTGAGGTCCATGACCTATCTACTCTTAGGTTCTTGACCACCTGATCCATTTTGGGGCTGTGTATCATTTCACAGAGTGGGTCTGAAATCCAATCAGAGAGTGGTTGGCTACTCCCACAAGCTTTCTACCACTATTGCACCAGTGTATCCTGCAGGCAGGTAACAGTTGTAGATGGAAGGGTTTGTAGCTGAGTTGGTGTATACATTTCTCCTCTGCAACGTTCCTGTATCATGCAATATTCCTTCTATTACCATAAACACTAGTCGACAGGGGTAAAAGCTTTAAGTAATTAGCCCTATTTCTAATCAAGCCTTTAGATCTATTTCTAAGTAACTTGGTCGGTGAAAAATACCATTGCACAACAAAAGGGTCACATGGGGCTGGAGAGATGACTCAGCAGTGCAGATCTCAGCACCAATGTCTACCTGAGGCTCACAGCTTCGTCTAACTCCAGCTCCAGGGCAATCTGACACCTCTGACTTCCAAAGACATCTGTTCTCTTCATATACCCATACAAAAACGTGTGAATATAAATACAATAGCAAATAAATATTTAGGAGACAAAAGGGGTTATGTGGGACATGATTACGCAAGATAAAAAGACTTTTGGGTCACACCCATTTCAAGTAAAGCTCCTGACTTGAATATAGCTAGTCTGTTGACTGGCATGTTACTTCTCCTTACCTCTGGTAAAGAATGTCGCTGCTCTGGGATTCTACCATCCCTCTCCAGGCTACCTGCTCGTTGTTTGCCCTTCTTGCTTTCACCATAATCCCAAAGGGACAAGCTGGTGAAACTAAGCAAATATTGGAGCACAAAAAGGCAGGATCTCAAAACAACTTATCTGAAGTAGTCATGGATCCTGAGGGGTTGTAAGAACCAAGCGCAGTAATAAAAACCAGATAATTTTGTGCTCAAATAATAGTGGTTAATGTTACATGTGCTGAGATAAAAGCAACCAAATATCATGCCCCAGTGATGGAAACAAGCTGCTGCTCTGGGCAGGACTGTGCTGCAGGGGACTACAGAGAAATTTCCCCCAATTGTGTGTAGAATATTTATAGCTGATTAGAGCTCTCTCTATCAAATATAGGTATTTCTAATGGGAACAGTGATCCAAAATACAAATTTCATTTAATCAAGCTCTTCTACTTAAAATTCAGAACATACTTATGTATGTGTGTGCATCTCCCTCCAGGTTCATTTAACTTATAGTCACAGTGTCAAAGCCAGTCTTTTTTCTTTTTTTTGCAAAGTATACATGGATAGGGTTCTTTCAATGAGTATTAAATATTAAGGTACAACAACAGTTGAAATATTTGACTGTTTCTACCAAGATAGAATTTGTGTCTTTTCTTTCATTTTTCCTTCCTACCTTCTAGGCCCCTTGAGAATATTGTGAATCATCAGAATTCCCTGCAGAGGAAGATGCAGATATGAAAAAGATGATGTATACTTTCAGAGGGTTCCTGCTAGCTCCACGAGGGGACAGACTATGTCTTCCAAGAGTCGTCATAGTCATAGAGCTTCTTCAGTGTGACTTGTTGCTCTTCTCTCAAGAAGAGAACTCTTTTCTTGCTTCTAGGTACTCCAAGTGTTTTGCTGACCCCAGGGAATATGGCAGAAGTGATACCTTGGTGGATGGGGAAAGGGGTGGTAAGATGGGTCAGCTGGTAAAGGTACTTGCTGCCGAGACTGACAGTTTGAGTTTAAATCTGTAGCAGGATAGAACCCCCACCTCTCTCTCTCCCTCTCTCCCTCTTTCTTTCTCTTCACACACACACACACACACACACACACACACACACTCACACTCATTAATGTAGTAGAACAATTTTTTAAAAAGTAATATTCTGTGACTCTTAAGGTTAGATTATAAGGGGGCTGGAGAGATGGCTCAGTGGTTAAGAGCACTGACTGCTCTTTCAGAGGTCCTGAGTTCAAATCCCAGCAACCACATGGTGGCTTACAACCATCCGTAATGAGATTCGCTGCCCTCTTCTGGTGTGTCTGAAGACAGCTACAGTGTATTCATATATAATAAATAAATAAATCTTTAAAAAAAAAGGTTAGATTATAAAAGGATTTTATAAATACAGTGTAATATAATAAATACTCATTCTTGACCCATGACGCCCTGTGGTCACAGCTGCCATATTGTAAAGGTTGTAAACTAAAAGGAGAGAACATGCATGGTCACCTGGTTGACACCTTCATGGCTCATAATCATCAATAAGTTATGTAGGGACATAACTCATAGTTGGCACAGTGGAGACAACACAGAGGACGTTGGCCCCAGTCTATAGTGGTGAATTAGTTAATCTGCTTTAGGTTCCCTGTGGGGCACACATGTCTCCTCTACACCCACCCAAGAGCTCTGGGAATGAAACACACACACACACAGAGACACACACACCAGCTAATTTTGGTATGCCTTGATTAGCTCAATGGTTGGGCATTTCTAAACCTCCCACAGGTAGCACACACTCTCCTCTGGTGTTTCTGAGTTAACATCTTTTAAAATCTATACTTAATCTCTTCTATCTCAGACCCAATTGGGGGAGTGGCTCCAAGAGCCACTTTCCTGGATTTTTACATGTTCGGGCCTTAAACAGCAATCCACAGATTGGGAAAAGATCTTTACCAACCCTACCTCTGATAGAGGGCTAACATCAAAAATATACAAAGAACTCATGAATTTAGATTCCAGAGAACTAAATAACCCTATTTAAAAAATGGGGTACAGAGCTAAACAGAGAATTCTCAACTGAGGAATCTCAAATGGCTGAGAAGCACTTAAAGAAATGTTCAGCATCCTTAGTCATCAGGGAAATGAAAATCAAAATAACCCTGAAATTCCACCTTATATCATTCAGAATGGCTAAGATCAAAAACTCAGACAGCAGATGCTGTCGAGGATGTGGAGAAAGAGGAACACTCCTCCATTGCTGGTAGGTTTGCAAGCTGGTACAACTACTCTGGGCAGTTCCTCAGAAAATTGGAAATAGTTATACCTGAGGACCTAGCTGTACCACTCCTGGGCATATACCCAAAAGATGCTTTAACATATAACAAGGACACATGTTCCACTATGTTCATAGCAGCCATATTTATAAAAGCCAGAAGCTGGAAAGAACCCAGATGTCCCTCAACAGAGGAATGGATACAGAAAATGTTGTACATTTACACAATGGAGTACTACTCAGCTATTAAAAACAATGAATTCAAGAAATTTGCAAGCAAATGGATGGAACTTGAAAATAGCATCATGAGTAAGGTATCCTAGTCACAAAAGAGCACACATGGTATGTACTCACTGGTTAGTGGATATTAACCAAAAAGAAGCTTGGAATACCCACAATACAACTCACAGACCATATGAAACCCAAGAAGAAAGAAACAGTCCCATTCAGGAGGGGGAAGAAAATAATCTCCGGGAAGTAGAAAGAGAGAGGGATATGGGAGGGAGAGGGACAGGGAGGGGAAAAGGGGGTCTGGTTCAGATATAGGAAGAGATGGTGGAGAAGTAAAGAGGGTCAGGAATTTGAAAGGAGGTGTGTAACAACGCGGGAGGGGAACCTGGAAATAGCCACTAAAAGGTCCCAGATGCCATGGACCCTAGAGGTTCCCAAGACCCAACAGGGAGGACATTAGCCGAAACACCCAACAAAGATAGAACCTGTAGAGACCATATCCAGTGCATAGGCACGGCCCCCAGTTGAGGGATGGGGTCACCCACCCACCTCAAAAATATTAATCCAGAATTCCTCCTGTCAAAAGGAAATGCAGGGACAAAGAGTGGAGCAGTAGACTGAAGAAAAGGCCATCCGGAGACTGCCTCACCTAGGGATCAATCTTATCTGCTTACACCAAACCCAGACACCATTGCTGATGTCAAGAAGTGCTTACTGAAAGGAGCCTGGTATAGCTGTCCCGAGAGTCTCTGCCAGCCTCACCAATACAGATGCAGATGTACACAGCCAAACATTGGACTGAGTGCAGGGACCCCAATGGAGAAGTTAGGGCAAGGACTGTAGGAGCTGAAAGGGTTTGCAACCCCATAGGAAAAACAACAGTATCAACCAACCAGACCCCCAAAGCTCCCAGGGACTAAACCACCAACCAAAGAGTACACATGAGGGGACCCATGGCTTCAGCTGGATATGTAGCAGAGGATGGCCTTATTGGGTATCACTGGGAGAGGAAATCCTTGGTCCTGAGGAGGGGAAACTGGGAAAGGGAGTAACATTTGAAATGCAAATAAATAAAATAACCAATTTTTTAACAAGTCTACTCTATTTTCCTGTCATGGTGATTCTTCTCTCTCTCTTCCCCTTAGTCCCTTGCCTGCATAATCCAAAAGACCATGTCTGTCTCCCAGCAGTTGGCTAGATGGCAGTTCTTTATTACCAATCAAAGCCAGCTGAGGCAGGGACCTTCAGCATCTGGAAGCGGGGCTTTTGGGAACCAAATTAAGACAAAACATTAGAGCAATTTCCCGACATCAGTCAACATCTGTCTACAGCTGCCTGAAAAGTTCAGGCACGAATTTTTTATCTAAGTGGAATTAACACAGGACTATGAGAGCTAATACCCGATTGTTGCTTTTATTACTGTGTTTTTTTTGGGTGATTTCCTACAGAGAAACAGAATTGTAGCACCCTTCCACCCCTCTTCAGAACCACTGCCCTTCATGGTTTACTGAAAAAGAAAAAGGAAAAAAAGTAAATTAATTTCAGCTAAAAAGTCTTAAGACCTATTCTAGCAGCATGCATCTGTTCCTAGAACATTTAGATAGGTTCTGATGTGAAGGCTTCTTGATTTTAAATGATTTTTAAATCAATAAATAGTAAGTGTGTTGTGCTTGTGCCCGTGAGTTCCATTCTACATGCGTTTGGGTCCTTCTCATCTTAAATGCTGGCAACTGTAGCGGTATCTCACTGTCCCTCAGTTCTCTCCCCCTTTCTTCTCCCCTGCATCCATTTATATGTAAGGCCGCTTGTTACTATTGCCTCATCACTCATTTGTCAATACTGTCAGTTTCCTTATCCTTCACCAGCCAATCAACAGTAACTGAGAAGAAGAAAAAAAACCGTTGAAAATGCTATCTCACATACTTTGACCCAGAGTATTATACTTTTTGGTATGTTGTCTTAGAGATGAGTAGCTAATTTAGGCAGGGATTTAGTTACAAGGATGTTCACTGTAATGCTACATTTAGTAGAAGGAAACTGGAAATAACCTAAATGTATATCAATGTGAGATTTAAATGATGGTGCTCCCGTGCAAAATGCGTTCACACTGTTATGGCAAGATGTTCAGAATATACTGTTCCGTTTAAGAAATCACGTTGCAGGTGCTGTGCAGATAGCTCAGTCAGTAAACACAGGTTGTGAAAAGACCTGAGTTTGGATTTTCAGTACCTGTATAAAATGGGTTTGGCAATGTGTGCCTGAAAACCAGCGCCGCAGACAACGGAGTCAGAGACAGGTGGATTCTGGGAGTTCACTGGCCAGCTGGTCTAGTTAAAGAGCACCAAGCTCAGTGAGAGAGCCTGTTTGACAAAATAAGATTGAGAGTATTAGAGAAAGACACAAAAAAGGATGATTTATAGTTTCCACATGCACATACAGGTGCGTGCACCTGCACACACATGTGTGCACATGTACTTAACCACACATACATATTAGATTTTAAGACACTAGGTATACTGGGATATTTTAATAGACAACTACATGCCTGTTTATATAGAAAAAACAACTCTAGAATAGGGAAACAAAATGCTTGTGTGTGTGTATGTGTGTGTGTATGTGTGTGTGTGTATAATTTAAAATGTCAAACTAAGATTCATAACATCCTGTAACTCATAATAGTTACCTGAAACTCACATTGCCATGGACATACACAGTTTTGTTGAATGGTGGATTAGGTGGCTCCTTTATTTACATATTGTCAACGGGTGCTTTCAGGCTAGTGCCTTAGATTTATAACAAAAGTAATACAGTCATAGAGACAAAGGTTACAGGCAATGGGTCCCATAACCTCAGCCACGTTTTTGCATAACAAACGACAGCTCTCAACAGCATTTAATCAGTTTCCCTTTGAGTCCTTGCCCTGGTCCAGTTAACTGCTTCCAGGCTCAGCCCACTGCAATGCCTGTCATATTAGGCCAAGGGTTACCAGAATGGGTAACTCTTTACTAGTTTACAATAGGAAGAAAATTAGCAGCTCTTAACTTCCACACTAAGTATATGGAAGAAAGTAGAAAAGGAAGGTTCTTTTTAAATGCCTACCATGGAGACCATGTTGTATAGGATAGGGCCACCTGCAACAGTGTTTTCAAGTTCTCATTTAGAGTTACCAGCAAGGCAGGCCTAGTGCACATCTCTGCACTGGTGACTTCTAGCTTGGTTGCCTGTCATATGCTTTGGTCAGGAAAAGATGTAAGGTGAGTGAAGCCTTAAGTACCCTTGCAGAGTCTGGCCTAATTCCTGAGCTGCTGTGATCTGCCAGGAGGTGGCAGCCACCCATTCTGGTAACCCTTGGCCTAATATGACAGGCATTGCAGTGGGCTGAGCCTGGAAGCAGTTAACTGGACCAGGGCAAGGACTCAAAGGGAAACTGATTAAATGCTGTTGAGAGCTGTCGTTTGTTATGCAAAAACGTGGCTGACGTTATGGGACCCATTGCCTGTAAGTTATGTGGTATTTGTGCGCTTCTGCCATGCCTAAACTATAGAAACTGGAAATCTTATTAGACCTAAAACAAGATTTATGAATTACCCCAGGTAACCTGTAAATCTGATATATTGATACTACTTTATGAATATACCCTTGTTTGAGAACAGCCTGTCTTTTTCACAGAGATATTCTAGTATCTTGAAATCATATCCACAGTAAAACTATTATACAATAGTATAAAAAGAACTTGTTTGATTTCATGTGTCTCCTCCACATCTCCATTTTTCATGTCTGATACATGATATGACATTTCATTGTCTGTATGTGATTACTAAGTCTTGAAGTATAAATACATTTCTATGTATAAGATGAAAATATTTTATTGTTGAAAAACTTGGTTATAGTATTTTAAGTGTATACCAAATTGGTGCTTTTTGAACGAACATTTTAAATGTGATTGGTATCCATGAAAGTGTATAATATTCTTCAAAGAAGAAAATGTCTTCACTGTTATTTTTTCTTGCAATGCTGGGGATCAAACCCACAGATTTGTACATGATTAACGACTGTTCTCCAGCTGAGCATCTGAGCCTTTAGATTTGAAGACAGTTTTGTTTGGTGATCTATACTGGTCTTGAACTTGAGCCTCTACAACCCAGAATCTTGCACATTGTAATCACTTGCATGGCTACCAGTCCTGATAAAAGACAAGGTTCTTAACATTTTGATTTTTTTTTCTTAGGATTAAATTTCTTTTCAATTGTGTGGGAGAGGGCATGAGTAGTGTGTCCATCAGGGAAGAAGTGCTCTGGGAACACTATGTTTTCCTAACTGCTGAGCCCTCTCCCCAGCCCCGGCTTGTTATCTTATTGACATTTTACGATAGGTGATTATTTGCTGCAGGGAGAAGTCCCATGCATACTGTGATGTCTAGCAACATCCCTGTACACTAAGTGCCCATAGCATCTCCCCAGACGGCACAGCTCTCCAGCTCTATAATCAAAAACATTGAAACTATCTTTAGACATTTGCAAATCTCCTCTGGGAGGCAAAGAGGCTAAATGAGGGAATTCTATGCAGCTTTTTTCATACCTGGTCATCATTGCAGTTAATAATCTGGTAATCTTTGGTTTTATAAATTTTATTTTACATAATTCTAAAGTTACTGAAAAATTACAATGCTGGAACTCAGCATTCTTATATCCCATGTGGTGCTTCTTGCCACATAGTGAATTCTTATATGGAGACAAATGCCTTTTTAATTGAATTATTTAAAGCTAAGTTGGATACAGTACTTTCATTATCCCTTACTATTGAAGATATACTTCCTAAGAATGATGACATTCTTGTATATCCTGTTATGACTAATCAGAACATGTAACATTACCCAGTACTAGCACCCAGTCTGTAGTTCAGATTCAAGTTTTACCAATTACCACAGAAATGTCCATTCTGACTAAGTTTTTCACTGTTTTTCTGGTGCTCAATGGAACACATTGTATTTTGCTGTCCTATTTCCATAGTTCTTTATAATCTAGATCAGTTCCTCAGGTTTTCACTCAACTTTTTATAACTTCAATATTTTCCAGGCTAAATATTTTCTAGGATGGTTCTCAGTTCAGATTTGTTGTTATTTACTCATAAGTCAGTCAGGCCAGGAGTCTTCCTAAGGAACAGTAGTGAGTGACATAACTTACCAACAGTCTCCTGAGTCATCTGGTGAAGTTCAAGTCCCTTATTGGTGTGTTGATGCTGATTATTTGGTTAAGCTGGTGTATTAATTTCTTTGCAAATTGATGCAAATCATGTGGCCTAGCACAACAAATTTTATTTTCTCTCTCACAGGCTGAAGGTCAGAATTCCAAAATCAAGGTGTTGCTGGGACATTACACCCTCTGGTGCATACAAGAGAGAACCTTGCCTAGTGACTGGTAGCTTCCAGCATTCCTTGTGGCCACACTACTCTGCTCTCTGGTATTGTCTTCATACAGCTGCCCTCTCCTTCCCACAGTATTTTCCTGTGTCTTAGGAGTTAAGGTTTGCCAGAGTAATTGAGGGTGGTCTCATCCCAATGTTGGCAGTTTAATTGCATCTTAATTGTGAAGATCTTATTCCTGAATATGGCCACATTCTTTAGGTCCTAAGGGTTACATCATGTCTTTATGACTTGGGGCCACCACTTTAGACAAATGAGGACTTTTTCTACTATAAAGTGACTGTTTGCCTTTGTAGACTGGGCATGATTTCACATACTTTTAAACCTAGCACTGAGGAGGCAGAGGCAGGGAATCTCTTGGACTTTAAGGCCAGCCTGGTCTACAACATGAGTTCAGGCCAACAAGGGACACAAAATAAAACCTTGTCTCAAAAAAAAAAGAAAAGAAAAACAAAGACAAACAAAAAGCCATTTCTGAGGTTATACCTTGACTCAGTGTAAAAGCACTGTCCCTTATCAACACTAAACTGTTGTTAGCTTTAGCAATTCTGGACAATTCTTGCCTGTTTGTGATTTTCTAATACTATGTTTCCCTTCTATACTTCTCCCACCCTGCTTTGTTGTTTGTCATTTAACATGAGAATATAATGTGCTGTTTTCATGTTCAAATTTCCTTCACGTAGAAAAATATGACTTCAAACAGGCTTCAGTGTACTTGGGCCTGATCCCACTCACCCAAGGAATATAAAGAACATCTCATCTTTTATCTTCCCACCAAAGATCTAGAATCAGTCATTTTACCAGAGTACTGATCTCTTTCAGCGAGAATGAGTATTTAAAAACAAGATCTAAGCCAGGTGTGGGAGATCTTGCCTCAAGACATGGATCAGTCAAGGTGGTACTGACCTTGACCCCACCTCCTTGCTGCCTAAAGTTTGTAGTATGGAAGGTTCTGTGAGAGCTGTTAGTGGGAGGTCATCAATAGTTTTACCCACTATGGACTCTGTGAACCACAATGATGACCAGTGTGGCAGGATATGCTCATAAGTACCATAGTGGTACATAGATGTGAGTAACCCACTGCTTTCTGGATGAACTGAAGTGAATAGAAAGACAGGTTCTATAAATCTGGCCAACAACCTATGCCAGGAACCTCACAGATCCCAGGGATGTACCTATTATTTTTATTTGCACTGTGTCAAACTGCACTCACTCTTTTTTTTTTTCTCTATCTACCTAATGATGAGCACAGCTCTGAGACCTCACCAAAAGTTTTTTTCCTCCCAGATGGATGGGGGTGTGTCAGTGGAATACTCAGCCACAGAGGAGTATCTCTATCACAGTCCATCCTGCAAGACTCATGAAGAAGAGGGACAGGGGTAGAAAAGTTGCAGGGTCTTCAAACGAAAAGGACCCATTATATTCATAAATTCACAACACTTATCATTGTTTCACAAGACCTGACCAAGATCAAGACAATGAACATTCTAGTGTGGAGGAGGGTGGCGCACACGAGCCTCCATCCGCCGAGCCTCCATCCTCACCGAGGGGCTGTGTGGATAGCTGATGGCTTCTAGGGAACACAGAATCAGTTTTCTTTAAGTCTGGCCCCTGGTAGGCCAACCATACTCTAGTGGCTGCTCCACACCCATCACTGTGGCCAGCACAAACTGGACTTGGTGGGTCATAAAAAAAATAAGGGGTCACAAAGTTGGAGTAAGGGAGTAGCTTGAGGAGTTAGTGTGAACATTGTGGGGGGAGGAACACAATCAATATGCATTGTTTAGTTGTGTAAAATTCTCAAAGAACTCACAAAGTACTGTATTTAAACCAAACAACAAATCCAAAACAAAAGCAATGTCTGAAAAGACTTTCTATGAGGAAAAAAAAGAAAAAAGAAAGAAATTGAATTCCATCATCAGAGATCGTAATTCCTAAGTCTGGAGTAGGGCTTAGAAGGTGTGCCTGCTCAGTGTGTGCGTGTGCGTGTGCGTGTGCGTGTGCGTGTGCGTGTGCGTGTGCGTGTGCGTGTGCGTGTGCCTGTGTGTGTGTGTGTGAAACTCTAGGAGCTCTGTTATATGACAGTGTGTGAGAACTACTTTCTGTATTGTATTTAACCATGTTTTATTATACATTACTTTTTCAAAAAGCACATTTTACATCTAATGCACAAATGATTGTCTCAGACTGTAATGTCTGGATACTAGAAAACTAACAAAATAAAACCAACAATATTTGACATAACTCAGTAGACATGAGACACCAAAGATAGATGTGTAAGATAGAAAATGTCTCCTCTCGTGTATAATAATTACAAAACCAAGTGAATTAGATGCAAGTATAGATATAATTATAATCTCAGTTAAAAGAGAAAGTGGAATTTTTGCTTATAAGTTGCATCTTTCAGACTATAATCCCTCTATGTCTCACACACTAAAACAGTGCATCACTTTGTGGGAAGGGATGTAAGGAACACCCAGGTTTCCACAATGGAATAGAATGACTACTGCACTATTTGGTGCCTGACCATCTTCAATAATAGATGGTTCAAAGAAGGAACAAAATTCCTCCAAACCACTGTGCTATTGACTAGTTGTAGCACATATACTATTGAGCATTAAAATACATTTTTCTCATATAAAATGATTGAGTTAATAATTTTATTTCTTAAAATTTTTAAAAAGAGCTTTCCAGGCCCATGAGATGACTCTGTGGGTAAAGACGGTAGCTGCCAAGCCTGATGACCTGAATTTGGTTCCCAGCACACCCACACATAGAAGGAGAAAACCAGTTCCTGCAGGTTGTCCTCTGACCTCTGCATGCATGACCCACAATAAATAAACAAATGCATTTTAAAGAACTTTGCAAGGAACTAAGGCTCATGTCTTGATCTCTCTCTCTCTCTCTCTCTCTCTCTCTCTCTCTCTCTCTCTCTCTCTCTCTCCTTTCTCCCTGTCTGACTCTTCTCTCCCCCCTTCTCTCTTCCTGTATAAACTTTGGATCTATGATTTTCCATTAGTAAAAATGGAGTACATGCACTAGGACTTTCCTTCCTGAATGCAAGTGAAATTTATAATTATTGGAATTAGTCCATTAATCCATTTGTCATGGTTGAGTTTATACTAGAAAATCCATATATTGTCTTTATTTTATCAATAAAGAAACAAAAGTTTAGGAAAATGAAATAATTTTTCAAGATTATATAGGTTAAAAATGGCCAAGAAGAGACTCCAGTCCAGTTAAAATATTTCACTTCACTGTACAACCCCAGCTTCCAAATCCCAGCTGCCTACAGCAGGCTGGATTTTCAGTTCACTGTACAACCCCAGCTTCCAAACCTCTGCTGCCTACAGCAGGCTGGATTTTGTTCCTTGTGTACTGTGGGTGGACTGTGCCTCTACTCAGATTCGTTTTAAAAATTCTGTGCATGTATATACGAATGTGCGTGTATGTGCGTGTGTGTAAGTATGTGAGTGAGAAAGTGTGTGTATGTGTATGAGTGTGTGTGTGTATGAGTGTGTGTG
>NW_021604613.1:3623241-3663877 GCF_004785775.1 Grammomys surdaster
GAGAGAGAGAGAGAGAGAGAGAGAGAGAGAGAGAGAGAGAGAGAAGGTCTATAGGTAACACAGTCAAATGCTAAGGCATATATTTAGAGATCAGAGGAACATTTTTGGGAGTTGGTTCTCCCCCCTTTTCCTTGTGAGTCCCAAGGATTAAATTCAGGTCATAAGGCTGGCAGCAAGTGTCTTTACTTATTGGGCCATCTTGACAGTCCTTGGCTTCATTCGTGAACCAAGGCTGACTAAGGCTGACAGCTAAGCATCTGGAGTTGTGGCAGAATGCAGAGGGAACATGGCAAGCCACACATGGATCCAGACTCTTCTGCTTGGGAGAAGGAACACATTTGCTTTTGTGAAGCCAACAGTCCTGCTGAGCAACAGTATCATGGCTTGGCATTCATATTTCAGTACCCAGAGTAAGCTATAGCTAAGATAGTGTTTTAAAAAGTAAAGGTGTCTCATCCTCCCCACAGATGGGGCCAAAATGGCAACAATAGCCAGAACTGCACAGTGGTGTGTGGATATATCATTTAACCCCCATCACAACCTTTCACAACCTTTCACATTCCCAACCCTCCATGTACACAACCCTCCATGTATACAACCTTCCATGTATACAACCTTCCACATACACAGCCTTCCACATAGATAAACCTTCCACACACACAACCCTATGCGTACAATCCTGGTGTCATTTATCGTGCCAGGTTAAAGGTTGCATTATAGGGATTGGGAAGATGGGTCATGAGGTGAAGTGTTTGTTGTGTAAGTGTGAAGACCTGAGTTTGGATCCCTGGCACTCCTATAAAAAGTTAGATAACTACTGATAAAGATGCTGAATGCTGACCTCTGACCTCCACACTCACATGTACTCCAGCCTCCCCCAACATCTACAGCACATATACATAGGCACTCAACCATTATAGACATCTGAAGTTTCTACCAGAGCAAATCTTTCTAGCTGGTTGATTAAAACTGAAATGATAATAGCTTTTTAGATTGAAACTGGCATGATAGGACATTTTCAAACATATGTGTGATAACAGGTCAGAAGGAGATGCTATTGGGACAAATAATGATGGTGTTGGGATCCTTCACTAGTGTGAGCTGTTTCCTTAAATGTTGGGTGCTGAACTCTGAGGAGGTTCTGCTAAATGGTCCAACTCTCTACTGTGGCCTGGGAGTGTGTTTGTTGTTGAACATGAATCAGATGATTTTTCTGGCCTGGCTTACTCACTGGCCTCTAATAGTTCTCTGTGTCAGGTCCAGCATCCCCATTAACTTCACAAATTGAGTACTTGTTTCTCTAGCTAACTTGATATATATGTGTGTGTACATATGGATATATATTTATGAATAAATTATATATACATATATATTCATATATACACATATATATGAATGAATATATATTGTGAATATAATGAACAGTGAGTATATATTCACTGTCCATTATATTCACAATATATATACATATTATATGTATATATGTATATGTAATATATTCATTATATATATGAATAAATGTGTATTATAAATAATTAAAGAGTTAATATGACTATTCAAGCACTTCTCCAAATCTATTTATTTTTCTCAATCTCACTAGGACCCAGAAGTCTGGTGGACCTTGTTTGAATGCTGAACTTCTTTGCCCTGCCAGTCTCCATCGGGAAGTCCAGAACAGCAGCTACAGAGCAGGATGGCTCTTCTCAGGCCAGGTCCCTAATATGACAACTGTATTAGCAAAAGCATTTAAAATGCACTCACAAGACCAGTAGAAGTAGAGCTGGATTATTTGTTTAATAGATTTAGATGGAAATTATTCCTTGGCAAGATATAGTGGAGCCATAAGGGTTTGTACTAATAACTTCTGAACAGAGATAAAAACGGACTTGGCTCTCCCAAAGGAATGATGCATGCAGTGACGGAAAGTTGGTCACAGATGGTTGCAAGAAGAGGCTCTATCTTCTCCCCAGAAATTATGAGCCTAGAGGCTGACCTGCAAGTGAGAGGCATCTAATATCTACTGTAGGCAAGTGAAATCAAATAGCACCATTGGACAGGTTGAATACAACCCTTATTTGCAAACCACACAAAATGAGCAACTAATGCCAACACTTTGACTGAAATAACTAGTCAACATATCTCTGTGGCCAAGTTCCATCCAAAGAACACAAAGAAGTGATGAATATTTTTTATTGTTTGTTTTTAATATTTCAATTTCAGACTCATGATATTAGCATTAGTTCAGATTCTGCTATAGAATATTTCATAGCAATTAACAACAATAAAAACTCCACTATCATTTTAAGAACTCTTATTTTCTGTGACTCAAATTAGGTGTTAGACCAAAACTTGTTATAGGATTTCATTTTGATACTTGACCTTGAAAATAGAACAGACATGAGACTATCCTTTCACTTTTTCCAACAAAACTTTTAAAGCAGCATTCACAAGTTTATGGCTTTGCTCCTCAGATCAGTTCAGGTTCCCAGAATGGAAGCCATTTGCAGACAAAGCCACCTCTGGAGAGAACTTTTCAAGAACTTTTCAGCATGGTTACCCTGTCCTGGCTCAAAAGCTACTGAGTACCAGTGGAGTTATCCTATTCATACAGCTGGAGCCTCCAGAAAAGAGAGATAATAAATATATCTCATGAAAGAGCTTGAACGAATGGATCTGTAGAGAAATGCCAGCTTAGCACATAGTCAGGACATTGAAATGAGGAGGGATGTCGCTGTTTGTTCATCTGTCAGAATTTTCTAACTGAGGCATGTTAGTTACGATTTTTCAGAAGGGATTTTCCTGGCACTCTCAAATTACTCTTAGAAATAATGAATGGGTCATGAGATCCTTCTGCTTTCAGAAACATCTATCGTACCTCAGAGAGATTAAATCTGCTTCTTAATGCAATGATCTTAGCTCTGTGAGCATCAAGTCTGGCAGGTCACATACTGCTTTTGGCAACAAAGAGAGGTCTGGGCACAGGGAGGCCTGATGAGCAAAGCTCTGCAGAAGGACTCAGGTGTGAGAACAACCTGGACAGATTAAGAGATGCTGGCTGAGGGATCTGGTGCCATGTATGCTTGCCAACAAGGATAGCAATCGAGAGAGCTTGAGTAACACACAAGGAACCCTGCTGGCATGGCCTTCTTCCCACTTCTGAGTCATCTGTACCCTCTCGATTCACTTTCAACCCCACTGCTTGATACCCCACTTACACAGTACATTAAGTATTTAGTGAAGGGGAAGTAGAGACCATAGAAGCATCTAGTATAGCTCGGGACACAGAAAGACAGCTGCATCATGTAGCAGCTAGGGAGTTAGGAGTCTAAGTCTTCAGACTCTGATTTATTTCTGAATAAAAAATTCAAGTGGGAACATTTCTAACCTGCTTTATCAGTCTCTGTAAAACGGTCAGACTTGCATTAATTTATGCCATGCTGATGTTATGCAGATTAATAAACAATTTTAAAATGTGTAAGTGCTCACAGTGATAGTACCAGCAGATCAGAAACAGCCTTCAGCCAGGACATGTCAGGACAAATCTTGTTGCCAAGTGAGGCCCATGCCTGTCAGGTTTTGGCCAGGTGAGTTATGGAAAGTTTTCTATTTGTCAAATGTTTGGGGGCTTCAGAATAGCTGAGGAAAGGACTGCGAGCATATGCTGCATCATGCAATAGCAATGATCGTGATTCTTGTGTAATGAGGGCACAAAGTTGGAAAATTAGGACAAACTTTCACATAGTAATGGATAAGAAAACAAAATGGAGAATAACATCTTATTGGTTATTACATGGGGATGAACACAATGCCTTGCAGTAGTCCTAGGTAGAAGTAAAACTTCACACAGATTATACTAACAGAGAGTAGTTGAACAAAGAATGAATCATGACCCAAGCAGCACTTAGAACCAGAAGAGGGTCAGTGAGCCCCGCCCACTAGGATAAGCAAGGAGGCTCTATTGGTTGGTTTTGTGTTACCTTGACACAAACTATAGTCATCTGAGAGGTGGGAACCTCAACTGAGAAAGTGCCTTTCACCATAAGTTTAGGATATAGGCAAGCCTGTAGGGTATTTTTGTAATTGGTGATTGATAGGGAATAGCCCAGCCCACCCACCATTGTGAGTGGTACCAATCGTGGGATGGTGGTCCTGGGTTCTATAAGAAAGCAGGCTGAACAAGCAAGTAAGCAGCACACTTCCATGGGCTCGGTATCAGCTCCTGCCTCCAGGTTCCTGCCTTGACTTTCTTGTATGATCAACAGTGCTGTGGAAGTGGAAGCCAAACAAATTTTTCCTCCCCAAGTTGCATTTGGTCATGATGTTTGATCACAGTGATAGTAACCCTGACTAAGTCAAAGGCTGACAAGCCAGACAGAAGCAAAATAACAGACACCACCTAGTTGACTACAGTGAGGGGTTCCGCCTCTTTGGAGCGTGATGAATTGACTGCCTGTGGTTGACTGAAATGTGGCTGTTTGTCACACTCTTTTGGCAGGTCTGTAGTGTGCTTGTACATATACTGTTAGTTTTTAATTTGTTACATAGGAGCCCCAACTTCAGCAGTGATCTTTTTCTTCTTTAGCCATACCTTATGTGATAGGCAGAGATGACAGGTAAAGAAGGGTCTGGCAGCATTTAACAGCTTCTGAATTCAAATCCTGGTTTCCTGCTTACCGCAGCCTCAGTGTACCCATTTATGAAGTTGGGGAAGAGTTATATGGTTGTTAGGAGACACAAATGAAAACAAAACAAAACTAACCTGTATTTGGGTATAATGGCTCATGCCTGTTATCTCAGCATTTGCGATGTTGAGCTGAGGCAGGAGGATTGATACAAGTATGAGGCTTACTATATAGTAAGTTTCAGGCTAGTCTTGGCTACAGTATGAGATCTCATCTTGAAAAAAGTAATCTAACATTTGTATGCTAGCAAAATAGTATTGATAATAATAGTTGTTATTTGTGTAAAACACTTAGCGTAGAGAGTCTGGTGGTTGCAGCTTGTGATTCTAGACAGGCAAGAGGCTGGGACTGGCAAATTATATATTCAAGGCTTGTCTGGGCTACAAAGTTCAAGGCTATCCTGGAGAACTTCATGAGACTATCTGAAAAATGAACACTGAATTTTAAAAAGAGGGCTGGGAATGAAGTTTACAAATATAGAACACTCTTGCCCAATATGTGCCAAGCCCTGGGTTCAGTCTTCAGCTACACACACACACACACACACACACACACACACACACACACACCACAGATAAATGCATAATGCTTAAAAGAAAGGAAATAAAAAAAAGGAAGGAAGAAAGGAAGGGAGAGAGGGATGAAACTCTACCTACCATGATTAAGGTATGAGTATGTCACCCATGTAGTATATTTGGTTGATATCAATAATGTCAATATGTTATGTAACATTGGACACTAGTTTCTAGCAGCAACATGCCTCTTGTGACATGGCCAGTTACGTGAGTTTGACCCTGAGCCCCAGAAGACTCTTGTGTTAGCAGCTTAACTTTCAGCTTGGTGATCTTGACTGGTGGTTGGACCTTTAAGGGGCGTGGCCTTGTGGAGGTTATTATTAGGTGGCCCTTGTAGTGCACACTACAGAGAATCCTGAGTCCCAGAGCTGCCTTCTTTTTCACTGAGAAGTTTTATTTTGCCATATACTTCTATTGTGTTTTTACTTTGCCATAGGCTTAAAAGCAATGGGCCTGTTGTTAATTGTTGCCTGAAACTACCTAAATCACGAGTCAAAAACAACCTTTTTCTCTTTATAATGTGATTGTCTTCTGTGTTTGAGTGTTTTTGTCTATTGTTTTTGTTAGTTTTAAGGAAAGGTTTTCCTAAGAAGTCCTGACTGGATTTAAACAAGGTAATCCCCCTATTCCACTGCCTCAGTTTCCCAAATGCTAGGATTACAAGTGTGAGCCATTGCACCAAGCTAGGTTTATTATTTCAATGGAAAGCTAACATCACTCTCAGGGAGGAACACATTTCAAAGGTATCTTCTGAATAGCAACCTTGTCTGAGTTACACCTTTGCATAGAAAGTCTTTTCCATTAAAACAACTGACTTGTTTTTCTGCTCTGGCATTCAGCTTTCTATTTTGTTTTGTGATTGTGAGTTTTAAATCAGCCAATGTAGAAAATTAGGCCCAAGAATTCTTTCACATTTTGGTTCAGAAAACTTTTTTCTTCTGTGGTTTTCTGAATTAATCTTATTTCTTGGTTGTCATATCTCATAACTCACTCTTCTCTATGCTGAGTTTAGAGTTTTGTTTTTTGTCTTTTCTACCAAGTGGCATACCAAGGGAGAGACAGCCCTTCTCCTGCTAGTATTTACTGCAAAAGTAATTTTAAAAACATTGAAATATTAATATTCAAAGGTAAGTATCATAGACGTGTGTGTGTGAAACAAATATGGAGAAAAGAAAATTATCAGAAACTCATGTCAATTATGCTGTCTAGAGACAACTGCTATTAAGTGTTATTCCAAATGACTTTCTAGATATTCAAATTCTGTATGATATAAGGGAAATTTTCCACTTAGTGAAAGTCAGATAATTTTATACATACATTCTGGAACTTGATTTCACTCGACTTTAATGATACACCATAAACATCTCATAATGTTACATTTGCTTTCAGTAAGTCTGTTATGTTTCTGGGTATGCATGTGGTAGGTGGTGCTTATTTGTGGTGTATTTGTGTGTGCTTTTGTACCAGGAGGCCAAAGGGAAATGCTGGAGTTCATCTCTAGTCTTCTATTTGTTGTTATTTCTAAAGTTTCCTTATTTATTATTAGTGGTTTGTATGGTATGTGGGAGAAGGTGTGCGCATGCCAGGGTGCATCTGCTGACATCAGAGGATACCTGTGTGAACTCAGTCCCCTCCTTGTACCGTCACTTGGATTCCAGGAATTGAACTTAGGCTTTCCAGCAGGCATGGCAGGTGCTTTAGGCTAGCCATCTAATCAGAATCTTATTTTTTTGAGACAGGATCTTTCACTGAACCGGAAGCTCCTCTGTCCAGCTAGACTCTCTGAACAAGAGCTGTGATACTGAGGTTACATACACATGCCCCCAGGCCTAGCTTTGGTGTAGGTGCTGGGAATCTGCTTTATACTTGCATGAAAATCACTTTACCCACTAAACTATCTCCTGAGTTCTATACATTGTATTCTTTAATCAAAACTGTGTGTGGTCATTAATATATCATCCATCTAATATATTCAAGTACTCTGACCATCTAGATGAGGAAGATATCTGCAGTTTACTATGGAGAATGTAAAGAAGTAAAGAAAAATGAGTAAGACAAGGAGATGTATAATGATGGTATCAGGTAGTTCAGAATGTATAAGTATGGATTTGCTCTAAAGAGAGCAAATTAGCTCTGAGAAGGCTGACAAGGAAACTTCTAGTTAATTAATTAATCTTTATAGACTTTAACATTTGATTGGATTTGAAAGCTTTGTGTTGACCTCAATGAATGTACAAGAAGGGAAAAATACCTTTAGCCAAATGTATACAAATAAAAATAGGCTCTATTAGTGGGGGTCATGATGGCTCATACCTGTAAGTCTAGCAGTTGGGAGGTTAAGACAGGAGGATGCTAAAGTTTTTTGGCTAAATCCGTGCTATATACTGAGTTCTAAGTGACCTTGAGCTACAGAGTGTAGAAAGGAGAATTGCCCCATTCCATCCAATCCAAATGTATAAACTGTAAAATATCTTGCTTGTGGGTATTAAAAAGTAGAAAGAAATGTACACGTTGATCTGGAAGGTTAATGTTTAGCCAATTTGACCAGAATGACAGTTTTAGTGACTGAACTGGTAAATAAACCAAGAGTAGGCAACTCTAAGCATAGAGAGTCTGCATGCCAGGGTCAATCTGAAATACAACATTTTGGTTCTTTTCCAGATCTTTCCATTCTTCTTATCTTCTTATCTTTCCATTCTTCTGGCAACTATGCCGGCTAGATTTATGTCAACTTGACACAAACTATAGTAATTTCAGAGGAGGAAATACCTCTATAAGATCAACTTATAGACAAACCTATAGAGCATTTTCTTAATTAGTGATTGATATAGGAGGGCCTGGCACATTTTGGATGATACCATGCTTGGGTTGGTGGTCCTGGGTTCTATGTGAAATCAGACTTAAGAAGCCATGATGAGCAAGCCAGTAAGCAACACCCCTTCATGGCTTCTATGCCAACTCTCGCTTCCTGGTTCCTGCCCTGTTTGTGTTCCTGTCTTGACTTCCTTTGATGATAAACAGTGATGTGGAAGTGTGAGCCAAATAAACCTCTTCCTCCCCAACTTGCTCTTTGGTTGTGGTGTTTCATCTCAGCAATAGACATCCTAACTAAGAAAGTAGGTTAACTGAGCAACATGAAAGTCTGGGTTCTTAGAGTTCTTAATGTCTTCAAGCCATTGGTCCACCTAACGTTCCAGCCACCTCATTGCAATACTCTGGTATAATTTCCTGTGCTGGGTAGTGTGACAATACCTCGGACCTAATAGCCCCCGAGTCACAGCGCATGTGGCCTGCTTGATGACTTTCTAGTAGCCTCTTTCCACCTTAGACAGTGGTGCCTAGAATTCTATGTCAAATGTTCCTGGCATCACAGAGATGCCACCTTCTGCTACCTTGCCTTGTTTCTAGTTTGTGGTTACCATTTTCTGTTTGCTAAACCAGAATTCTTAAAGTCTTCATGCCCTTTCTCAACATAAAAGTGACTTTTTTTAGCATGCTTTTGCTTAAAGCAGAACTACCTTTATTTATTTTTAATCTCCATAATTATTTGCTAACCTCCCCCAAATATTGTTCTTTTTAATTCCTCTGACATTGTGCATATGTTGATGTGGATATACATGTATGCTAATTATCATTACAGAAACCATTTCGTTGTAGGCACTCATGAAGAAGCCCTTTCTTTGCCTCTGAGAATTGGAATAGAACAGCTCTCACACTTAGTTTTAGTTTCTCGGTGATTAACTAGTCTACTCTTATGAAATGGACCTTTCTGTCTCTTATTGTACTTCTTTCTTTGGAATCTCCTTAGTCTCATGTCAACACAGGTATTCTAGTATAGTAGCCAGTCTTTAATAATCCATGTCTCCCTATCTCCTCGATGGTCCTTGCCTAAACTGTACCAATAAAATACCACAAAGTTAGTATCAAATAATTTCTGAGTTGAATTTATAAAAAACTAGCTTCTCTCTCCTCTCTCCCTCTCCCTCTCTCTCACTCTCTTTCTTTTATTTTGTCCCAGGAAAATCATGTCATGAACAGTCCTATAGAAAAACCCATGTGAAGAGAAGCTAAAACCTCTACCATGTAAGTAGGCTTTAATGGAGATCCTTAGACCCATCAAAGGCCAACACCATACTGATAACGTATCCTGTTGGTCAGACACACCCACCTAAATTGGGTTAATCTGTTAGGGAACAGTACATAATTTATACATCTAGCCTTTATTTTTATTTTCTCTGTATGACTGTTGGCCTGCTTGTATGTATGCCACATGGGTACTTGTGTGCTTGGAGGCCAGAAGGCTTTAGATCTCTTAGAACTGGAGGCCAGATAATTGTGAGGCACCATGTAGGTGCTGGGAGCCAAACCTGGGTCCTCTGCAAGAAATGAGTTCTCTCATTTGCTACGTGTCTCCCCATTGCCTATCTAGCTGTCTTTTAATTAGTATTTTCAAAGTGTTTTGAGGATCCCAAGACTCCCTCCAGTTCAATGATTGCCTGGAAATACATGACTCTAATGGCTGTTATAGCTTTGGCTATGGCAAAGGATGCAGACAAAGTCAGCAGGGCAGACATCTTCCCTGGACAGAGCCCCAGCACAGACTCTGGAGTCCTTTTTGGAAGGATATGAGACTTGTATCTTCTCTAGTAGTAAACAACAGGAGGACATATAAGCAATCATGTTAGAACCTCTGTGTCCAAGGCCTTTGGTATACTGATCACAAAACACATCTTTTTACGAATGCAGCCAAAGCAGCGAAAATTTAAAACCCTAAGACCAAAACCTGGCACGTACTATTAATATCAATCTTTCTGCAAAACAGCCTGACAAACTCAAGTGGAACAGCCCATTGCTCTAGATGTACAAACAAAACCGCCAATTTTTAAAGTCAAATGTGGTATTCCTAGTGCCAGTCAATGTTAATAATCCTGTTATCCTGGCACTTACAAGAAATAAGCAAACAGACAAGGTGAGCTTTGTTCACAAAGAGTAGCTGGTAGCCAGCACTAAACAGGTCAGCTCAGAGCCTTTGGGAAATACCAGCTGGCCCCTCCCCTCCTGGAAAAGAGAAGTCATGAAGTACTTTGGCACCCCTCCCCTCTGGAAAGGATAGTCTAGTCACATTCTTCAGGAAGACCACGGAGGTGGGTGGGGGTGGAGGTATGTGTGTGGCAACCGTTGACCACCTGCAGACAATGGAAGCCCAAAGCACTTAGACATATTTCTCAGGGCTGACTAACCTAAGGACCAATCAGTTTAAAAGTCACACTCTTCTGCCAATCACATTGTGCCTAGTGGCTGTTGCTCTATTCCATCCCAGAAATATAAGAACTGGCTGAATGGACTGCCTGGTGGTCGTCACCACTACTTTGGAAGAAAGAGGACCCCAGCATGCTGGAAAAGAAAAATAAACTCCTCTTGTTCTGTGTGGTTCACTGGGGGTTGGGGAGAGGGAGGAGGGGAGGTGTCCCCTGTAGCTAAGGCTCTGTAGAGTCTTACAGCACCAGTTGCCAAACAGACATATTAATGAGACCTCGAATAATTCTTCCTCACCTTCTAGCTTAGCTGTTAAAGAATGGAGATCCCAAAGAAGCTTTCCCCACTGTGTTCTGCAGGAATTCCTGACTGGCAGGAACCACATAGGAAGAAACATTCCTTTTGGAGTAAGTAGTTTATCACACAGCCGCAGATGACTAATGTGAAAGTATTCCCCTATTCTAGATCTTGCAATTTTTAATTGAGTTATCAATGTGAATTTTATGATTTTTTTTGCATTTTGTTAAAATAATACTGAATTCCTCTTTTATTGTTAGCTGTGTTGCTGCTATGGGGATTACCAGGGTCCTCTTGACGACTACTGTCACGTTTGGGTCTACGGGAGCCTTTTGTATTATGGGTACTTTAAACAGGTAGCTTTGTGGAGGTTACTTAAGGGCTTAGAAAATATTTATTATTTATTTAGAAATGGCAAGTGTTTCAGGTTCTGTAGATCACTGTCTATCATACATTTCTTTATTTTTCAATTTGAAAATATCCATATTATTCTCAGCTGTATCTTACTGTTGTATTGCTGTGAAGAAACACCACAACCAAGGTAACTCTCATGAAAAAGTATTCATTTGGGGGCTGCTTACAGTTTCAGAAATTTAGTCTACTGTCATCTTAGTGGTATGGACGGCAGCATGTAGGTAGATATTGTCTGATGGCTTATATATACTTGGCCTAGGGCATGGCACCATTAAAAGATGTGGCCTTATTGGAGTAGGTGTGTCATTGTGGACATAGGCTTTAATGCCTTCCTTCTAGCTGCATGGAAGCTAGTCTTTTCCTAGCAGTCTTCAGATGAAGATGTAGAACTCTCAACTCTGCCTGCACTGTGCCTGCTTGGCTGCTGCCAGGTTCCTGTCTTGATGATAATGGACTGAACCTCTGAACTTGTCAGCCAGCCCCAATTAAATGTTGTACTCAAAAGAGTTGCCTTCGTCGTGGTGTCTGTTCACAGCAGTAAAACCCTAACTGAGACACACCGGATCAGTAGCTGAGAGCTACTTTCTAATCCTAATTCTAATAAGTACAGAGAGATACTTGGGCTCTATCTGCTTTGAAAACCTTAAAGCCCAACCCCATTGACACACTTCGTCCACACCTCCTAATCCTTTTCAAATAGTGCTACTCCCTAATGACTAAGCATTAAAATATGTGAGCTTATGGGGGGCATTTTTATTCAAACAACCACAGTTTGTGAGCTAGTTAGGTATAGTCCGACAGGCTTGGCCTCTTAACTGGCATTTGCGATGCTTGGTCTGCCCAAAATGCTTTACATTGTGGGTTTTCTATCGTGTCTGAAAGGACTGTGAATTATTCCCAATTTTACATGAGTCTCACTTTTCTGCATACTTTTTTTTTTAAAGTTCTTCTATAGATTTGCTCATAGGCACAGGCTTGGAAAGGCCACACTCCATTTCCAGAGTGCTGTCTCTCTTGGCATCAGCCGCCTCTCTGCTACCCAGGGCTACACAGTCTAGTCATCTTAGCTTCTCAGAACTTCTATCTTTTTGCTCTTTACTTGTGGAGACAACAGACTCTGCTGCTTAGATCCTCACTGTTGTGTTGCCATTTTCTTGTGTGTTCTCTTTCTTATGCGTTGGTTTCCACCCATATTGCACATAAACATGTAACAAAAACTGTGCAGTTTTCCTTAATGTCTTCTCCCACATTGAAGACACACCATATCAACAGCCATATAGGTCATCATCAGTGACAGAGATAAACGCTATGCTTTGATGGCCATAGACTTAACAAGATTTCCACTGGATCTTAGTTCAATTCTGAACTTAGTTCAACACTATAAAATTTTCCTATTCAACATGCCTGGTAGTGAGCATGTACTTTTAATAATGATTCTTTGCATTTCAAGATAGCCTATTTCACTGTTGAATAGCAATAATTATCAGAGAATGTACTTTATAATCACCTAACATGTCATTCCTCATCACGCTGATGTTTCAGTACTCATTGAATTGTTTTTCCATGTTCATAATTGATTCTGTCTACAGGTATCTGATGAGTGTGTGCTGTGTGCTGGGTTCTGTTCTGAACCTGGAGCTGCAAAGGTAAAAAAGAATTTGGTGTCAAATGAGCTTTCTGTGCCTTTCGGTTTGTGTGAGAAGTTAGCAAATAATAAAAAAATATGCAAATTTGTGGAAAATTACAGCAAGACAAATGGCATGAAGAGGATAATGTGAAGAACTGTGCAGAGTCCAGCACAGAAAGTTAGGGGGCCATTATGACAGGGTATGAGGTGACACCTGAGAGCCAAGAGGAAGTAGGAAAAAAAAAAAAGAGGTGAGAGCTTTCAGAAAGAGGGATTGGCCTAGGTAAGAGTTCAGTGCTAAAAAGAGCAACTATTTTTTTTTTAAATGGAGTACTTTCAGATAGTCCTTTAGAATATTCTATTCACAAACTCGGAAATGCCAGAATGTTATCAAAAGCACGTTGCTGGCATACTTACAGGAAGGCAGGTTAAGGTTGGGTTGAGAAAGTGTCCTTCAGTGTTCTTGTGAATAGTTTCATTGTTCCTTGCTCAGGTTTCCCAAGGCCAGAAGTTTACAGGTTTTAAAGAGTTTCTTTATGGAAGAAATAGAATCGGTTTATACAAAATTAAATGTGGACTTGACATTGACATTTCAGTAGTTTCAGGGTAAATATATCTATTTGATGTCATGAGGTTCCAGCCACAGGGACCCAGCCATACCATGACAGTGCTTTAAAAAGTCTTTATGGGTTATGTAAAAATATGGACTCTTAAGTTTTCTTCAAAACCTAATACTTTGAGTTCATTAAAATCTTGGCTTAGGTTTGAGGTCTGACCCTGCTATCCCCACCCCCAAACTAGCTCTGCAATGGAGAGGATGATAAACCACCAATAGTGTGTTGACTCTGTCTGTAAGTATGCTGGTGAGTGGGTGTGAATAAGATGGATGTCAAAGTTAAATCCTGAACCCCTAGTTGATTATTTTATTACAGCACTAGTGGGTCCTTGAATCAGGAAAAAAAAAAGTCTTATGAATGAAAGACTGGGCATGAGTGGTCATGCTGATTAAAGACATCTAGAATCCCCACCCTCCTGGACTGCCCACTCAAACCTCCTTATTGTGTTCAGAGCTGGTTGGTGAGAGGGAAAGGGTATTAGCCCAAAAGTACACACAAATGTATGGCACACTCACTGCATATCACAAATGAAGATTTGCAGCCCACCAACAACCAAGACAGAACCTCCAAAGCCAATTATGATCTGATTCATCATTCTAAACCTGGAACAATACAACAAAAGACTAACCGTGGCACTGGGAATGAGCCAGCACTCCAGCATGTCTGGCATGGTTGCCTGGGCCCATTATAAAGCTTGCAGCAAGCTTTAATTAAAGCTTAGGGTAGGTGAGTTACATGGCTCAAGTTCTTGCTGATCTGTTCTCCAGAGGGGTAAAATCAGGTGATGTTAAGTGGTCAGCTTATGGACACCTGGTCATGCTCCCCTGAGACTGCCTTTCCAGTCTGTCAGGTTTTCTGGAATCTGGTGAGCAACCTTTGCCTGGCTTCAGTCTCTGCTCACATGTTCTTGGGTCTAGAGCTAATGTCTCAAACACGTCAGCTCATTGCCCCGGGGCTATAGGCCTCAGCCAGGCCATGTTTGGTCTTGCTGGCCTATTTGGGATTCAGTCCACAAGGGATGTTTCTGGGTCATGGGTAAGGGTCCAGGAGCCAATAAGATCCTGTTTTAGCATACCCGTTAGGCATGATATAGACACAAGAATGGTGTTTTTCTAGTAGGAGACAGTTCACTTTGCAAAGGAATCTGAATGAGTCTAAGGGAGTTTTGTTTTAACACCAAGGAACTGATAAAGAAATCATTTTACTATTAGTGTATTCTTAGGAACTGCTACTACTTCTAAGAAGTTAGCACAAGTCTGATGCTGGGAAGGAAGTAAAAATACAGTTCCCCTAGGAACATATGAAACCTCAGAACTTCCTTGTGCTGTGTATCCCCTGCTCCACCCATATTTCTGAGGTGTTCTGGCTTTTCATCCATGAAGGAGTTCTATTCAAGAAGGGGCTGGCACCAGTGGGGAGGAACTCAGCTCATCTTGGGTCTTATTAGGAATTTCCTGCCTATGGACAATCTGCATTATTATTATCCAACCAGCAATTGCTGAAACAATTCAGCTTTGTGTGTGTGTGTGTGTGCGTGTGTAAGCATGTATTTATGTGTTTGCTAGTCTAGCCAACATTTATTTAAGGGAGAATATAGTTATTACTTATTAGTCAAAGATTTATTTCATTTTCTTTATTCCAAGCAAGTACTTTCTTGATATGTTTTCTTTAATATCTTTCTTAATGTACTCAATTCAAAATTTCACATACACAGTGATTTATAGTGGTTTTGGTCTGAAGGTACTGCAATGACTTAAACTTTACATTTTTAAAATTAATTTTATTTATTTATTTATTTATTTGTTTGTTTATTTATTTATTTATTTATTTATAGATAGATCCTTCTCTGTGTAACAGCCCTGGCTGTTCTAGAATTCACTTTGTAGACTAAGCTGGTCTTGAACTCATAAAATTGATCTGCCTCTGCCTCCTGAGTGCTGGGATCAAAGGTGTGCAGCACCAATGCCCAGCACTTTAGATGGCTTTTAATGGCTTTAAATGACTTACTTATTTATGTGTTGGTATAAAGGTCAGAGGACTACTTGAGTTTGTTATACTTGTTTCATCTTGCCAGACTATGATTTAGCAAACTTTGTGTGTGTGTGTGTGTGTGTGTGTGTGTGTGTGTACAAAATCTGTCTATTTAGCCCAGGCTGTCCTGGAATTAATTTGTTAAGGAGAACAGGCTGGTTCCGAACTTGCAACAGTATGCCAACTGGGATTAAAGGTATGTGGCACCACTCCTGGCTGTATTACAGTTAAAAAACCAAAACCAGAACCAATTGTTATTCAAGAAAGGAATGGCTAAGCCTGCTTGTCCCTTACCCTTTCTTCTCTTCCTCCCACTCCTCCTCTCAGGTGCCAGCAGTTATCTTGTACGTGTCGAAGCACATTTGCCTTGTTTTGCAGAGTTCAAGTATCTCATTCCTTTTCTTCAGGGATTTGATAGTGCAATACCTGCAGACCTGTAAATTAGCGATAATTGCCTACCGGTGAAATAAAAGAATTATCCTGAGACAGGCTTGGTGTGGGGAGCCTGCAGGTATGTCATGATGTCCCAGTTTCTGACATGAGACAGTATCAGGATACTACACTGTGAAGGAAAGCTGCCTGTGTAGGGTTTTACAGCCAGGGCTGTAGAAGTGATTGCTTAAACGGCAGAAATATATTTTCCACAATTGTAGAGGCCAAAATCTCCATATCAAGGAATCAATAGGATCAGTTTCTATGAAGACGTCTCCCTTGGCTGATAGATGGCCTGCTGCCCCTGACACAAACTTGGTCTTCCTCTGCATGCCTGTGTGTGCCTCTCTCTGTGTGTGCATTGGAGTCTACTCTTGTAACTCACTTTTGACTAGAGACTTGAATATAAATAAAGTCCTACCATGGTGGTTAGGGTTTCAATATATAAATTCAGAAAAGTGAGGACAGAATTCAGCTAATGATAATGTTAACATGTCAGTTCCTCATGGATGTTCAACTTGAGCAATGGCAAACTAGACACCATCAGAGCCTGAAATGTAGATTCAGGGGCAGACTGCAGAACTTTACTAGGGTTGGCTGTTGCAAGCCCCTCTTGTTACAGATTGCTCATTACAAACATTAAAACAAGCTGCCCTGTCTCTGGCCAGACTGTCTTGAGCAGGCCTCATCTTGTCTAAATAAACTGTGGAGTGACTACCAATCAGGAGAAATCTGCTAGGGGCAGATGTGCTGGGAAAGGCACTTAAGCACCAAGGGGACTTGATGTCATGGGATGAGACCCCAGAGTCACAACACTCCTCAATTGCTTTTTTAGAAACCTGAGAGTAGCCCCTGCCTGGTCCTCTGGGCTGGAGCAGACACAGAGTCGGTCTGCTCCCGTCCTGTTGAGAAACTGAATCCTGAGTCATCCAGGAGCCACTGCACTCAGAGCAGCTGGTAAGAACTCCATCTCACTCCCTAAACCCCAGAGATAGATCGGGGAGCCAGGGACATCCAGGGCACAGCAGCTACCCAAACCCCGCCCCTCCGGAATTCCACTTCCCTTCTGCCCCTGCCTGGTCCTCTGGGCTGGAGCAGACACAGAGTTGGTCTGCTCCTGTCCTGTGGAGAAACTGAATCCTGAGTCATCCAGGAGCCACTGCACTCAGAGCAGCTGACACAGAGTCGGTCTGCTCCTGTCCTGTTGAGAAACTGAATCCTGAGTCATCCAGGAGCCACTGCACTCAGAGCAGCTGGAGCCACTGCACTCAGAGCAGCTGAAACTGAATCCTGAGTCATCGAGGACCCACTGCACTCAGAGCAGAAGGATTTCCAGATCCAAGAGGTGGCCTGAGTCCTAGGAGTTATTCCACCCAGGAGATTAGGAGCATAAGACCACAGAGACCTCTGGACTCTGAGGAGCTCTGCAATAAGCAAGATAACTGGAAATACAGACTCCAGTTTTACACAGTGAGGGCAGGTACCACTAGAGTTAACCAGATGGCGAAAGGCAAGCGCAAGAACATAAGCAACGGAAACCAAAGTTTCTTGGCATCATCAGTGCCCAATTCTCCCAATATAGCAAGCCCTGAACACCCCATCACACCTGAAAAGCAGGATTCAGAATTAAAATCACTTCTCATGATGATGATAGAGGATTATAAGAAGGAATTAAGTAACTCCCTTGAAGAAATACAGGAGAGTACAAGTAAACAGATAGAAGCCCTTAAAGAGGAATCACAGAAATCCCTTAAAGAAATGGAAGAAAACACAAAGAAGGAATTAAACAAAAACATTCAGGATCTGAAACTAGAAATAGAAACAATAAAGAAAGTTCAAAGGGAGACAACCATGGAGATAGAAAACCTAAGAAAGAGATCAGGAGTCACAGACGCAAGCATCACCAACCGAATACAAGAGATAGAAGAGAGAATCTCAAATGTAGAAGATACGGTGGAAAATATTGACACAGTTGTCAAAGAAAATGCAAAATGCAAAAAACTCCTAACTCAAAACATCCAGGAAATCCAGGACACAATGAGAAGACCAAACCTAAGGATAATAGGTATAGATGAGAATGAAGATTCCCAACTTAAAGGGCCAGTAAATATCTTCAACAAAATTATTGAGGAAAACTTCCCTAACCTAAAGAACAAGATGCCCATAAACATACAAGAATCCTACAGAACACCAAATAGACTAGACCAGAAAAGAAATACCTCCCGTCACATAATAATCAAAACATCAGATGCACAAAACAAAGAAAAAATACTAAAAGCAGTAAGGGAAAAAGGTCAAGTAACATATAAAGGCAGACCTATAAGAATTACACCAGACTTCTCACCAGAGACTATAAAAGCCAGAAGAGCCTGGACTGACATCATACAGACACTAAGAGAACACAATTGCCAGCCCAGATTACTATACCCAGCAAAACTCTCAATCACTATAGATGGTGAAACCAAGATATTCCATGACAAAACCAAATTTGCACAATATCTTCCCACAAACCCAGCACTTCAAAGGATAATTGATGGAAAATGCCAACACAAGGAGGGAAACTACAACCTAGGAAAAGCAAGTAAGTAATCTTCCAACAACCCCCCAAAAAGATACAAACATAACTTTACCTCTAATAACAAAAATAACAGGAAGCAACAATCATTTTTCCTTAATATCTCTTAACATCAATGGTCTCAATTCCCCAATAAAAAGACGCAGACTAGCAGACTGGATACACAAACAAGACCCAGAATTTTGCTGCATACAAGAAACGCACCTCAGTGACAAAGACAGACACTACCTCAGAATAAAAGGGTGGAAAACAATTTTTCAAGCCAATGGTCCCAAGAAACAAGCTGGAGTAGCCATTCTAATATCAAATAAAATCGACTTTCATCCAAAATTAATCAAAAAAGATAAGGAAGGACACTTCATACTCATCAAAGGAAAAATCTACCAAGGTGAACTCTCAATTCTGAACATCTATGCTCCAAATGCAAGGGCACCTACATACATAAAAGAAACTTTACTAAAGCTCAAAACACACATTACACCTCACACAATAATAGTGGGGGATTTCAACACCCCACTCTCAGCAATGGACAGATCATGGAAACAGAAACTAAACCGAGACACTTTGACATTAACAGAAGTTATGAACCGAATGGACTTAACAGACATCTATAGAACATTTCATCCTAAAACAAAAGAATATACCTTTTTCTCAGCACCTCATGGTACCTTCTCCAAAATAGACCATATAATTGGTCACAAAACAAGCCTCTACAGATACAAAAAGATTGAAATAATCCCTTGCATCTTATCAGATCACCACGGACTAAGACGGGTCTTTAATAATGACAAAAACAATGGAAAACCCACGTACACATGGAAACTGAACAACTCTCTACTCAATGATGACTTGGTCAAGGAAGAAATAAAGAAAGAAATAAAAGACTTTTTAGAATTCAATGAAAATGAGGACACATCATACCAAAACTTGTGGGACTCCATGAAGGCAGTGCTAAGAGGAAAGCTCATAGCTCTAAGTGCCTACAAAAAGAAACTGGAAAGAGCACACACTAACAAGTTGACTGCACAACTAAAAGCTCTAGAACAAAAAGAAGCAAATACACCCAGGAGGAGTAGAAGGCAGGAAATAATCAAACTCAGGGCTGAAATCAACCAAATAGAAACAGAAAGAACAATACAAAATATCAATAAAACCAGGAGTTGGTTCTTTGAGAAAATCAACAAGATAGATAAACCCTTAGCCAGATTAACCAGAGGGCACAGAGACAGTATCCAAATTAATAAAATCAGAACTGAAAAGGGAGACATAACAACAGAAACTGAAGAAATTCAAAAAATCATCAGATCCTACTACAAAGGCCTATACTCAACAAAACTGGAAAACCTGGATGAAATGGACAATTTCCTAGACAGATACCAGGTACCGAAGTTAAACCAGGAGCAGATAAACCATCTAAATAGTCCCATAACCCCTCAGGAAATAGCAGCAGTCATCAAAAGCCTCCCCACTAAAAAAAGCCCAGGACCAGATGGTTTTAGTGCTGAATTCTATCAGACCTTCAAGGAAGACCTAATACCAATTCTCTTCAAACTATTCCACAAAATAGAGACAGAAGGAACACTACCCAATTCGTTCTATGAAGCTACAATTACACTCATACCCAAACCCCACAAGGACCCGACAAAGAAAGAGAACTTCAGACCAATCTCCCTTATGAACATCGATGCAAAAATACTCAATAAAATTCTAGCAAACCGAATCCAAGACCACATCAAAACAATCATCCATCATGATCAAGTAGGTTTTATCCCAGGAATGCAGGGATGGTTCAATATTCGGAAATCCATCAATGTAATCCACTATATAAACAAACTTAAAGAAAAAAACCACATGATCATCTCACTAGATGCTGAGAAAGCATTTGACAAAATTCAACATCCCTTCATGATAAAAGTCTTGGAAAGATCAGGAATTCAAGGCCCCTACCTAAACATAGTAAAAGCAATTTACAGCAAACCAGTAGCCAACATCAAGCTAAATGGAGAGAAACTTGAAGCAATCCCACTAAGATCAGGGACTAGACAAGGTTGCCCACTCTCCCCCTACCTATTCAATATAGTACTGGAAGTCTTAGCCAGAGCAATTAGACAGCAAAAAGAAGTCAAAGGGATACAAATAGGAAAGGAAGAAGTCAAAATATCGCTATTTGCAGATGATATGATAGTATACTTAAGTGACCCCCAAACTTCCACCAGAGAACTCCTAAACCTGATAAACAACTTCAGCAAAGTGGCTGGTTATAAAATCAACTCAAACAAATCAGTAGCCTTCCTCTACATGAAAGATAAACAGACTGAAAAAGAAATTAGGGAAATGACACCCTTCACAATAGTTGCAAATAATATAAAATACCTTGGTGTGAATCTAACCAAGCAAGTGAAAGACCTGTATGACAAGAACTTCAAGTCTCTGAAGAAAGAAATTGAAGAAGATCTCAGAAGATGGAAAGATCTCCCATGCTCATGGATTGGCAGGATTAATATAATAAAAATGGCCATCTTGCCAAAAGCAATCTACAGATTCAATGCAATCCCCATTAAAATCCCAACTCAATTCTTCACAGAGTTAGAAAAGGAAATTCTCAAATTCATATGGAATAACAAAAAACCCAGGATAGCGAAAACTATTCTCAACAATAAAAGAACTTCTGGAGGAATTACCATCCCTGACCTCAAGCTGTACTACAGAGCAATAGTGATAAAAACTACCTGGTATTGGTACAGAGACAGGCAGGAAGATCAATGGAATAGAATTGAAGACCCAGAAATGAACCCACACTCCTATGGTCACTTGATCTTTGACAAAGGAGCTAAAACTGTCCAGTGGAAAAAGGACAGCATTTTCAACAAATGGTGCTGGTTCAACTGGAGGACAACATGTAGAAGAATGAAAATTGATCCATTCTTATCCCCTTGTACAAAGCTCAAGTCTATGTGGATAAAGGACCTCCACATAAAACCAGATACACTGAAACTAATAGAAGAGAAGGTGGGGAAAAGCCTCGAATACTTGGGCACAGGGGAAAAGTTCCTGAACAGAACTCCAATGGCATATGCTCTAAGATCAAGAATTGACAAATGGGACTTCATAAAATTGCAAAGTTTCTGTAAGGCAAAGGACACTGTCAATAGGACAAAACGACAACCAACAAATTGGGAAAAGATATTTACCAATCCTTCATCTGATAGAGGGCTAATATCCAATATATACAAAGAACTCAAGAAATTAGACTCCAGACAACCAAATTACCCTATTAAAAAATGGGGTATAGAGCTTAACAAAGAATTTTCAACGGAAGAAACTCGAATGGCCGAGAAGCATCTAAAGAAATGTTCAGCATCCTTAGTCGTCATGGAAATGCAAATCAAAACAACCCTGAGATTCCATCTCACACCAGTCAGAATGGCTAAGATTAAAAACTCAGGTGATAGTAGATGCTGGCGAGGGTGTGGAGAAAGAGGAACACTCCTCCATTGTTGGTGGGACTGTAAGATGGTGCAACCACTTTGGAAATCAGTCTGGCGGTTCCTCAGAAAATTGGACATAGCATTACCCGAGGATCCAGCTATACCACTCCTAGGCATATACCCAGAAGATGCTCGAACATATAACAAGGACATATGCTCAACTATGTTCATAGCAGCCTTATTTATAATAGTCAGGAGCTGGAAAGAACCCAGATGTCCTTCAACTGAGGAATGGATTCAAAAAATGTGGTATATTTACACAATGGAGTATTACTCAGCTATTAAAAACAATGAATTTGAGAGGTTCCTAGGTAAATGGATGGAACTAGAAATTATCATCCTGAGTGAGGTAAGCCAATCACAAAAGAAGACACATGGTATTCACTCACTGATTATTGGATATTAGCCTAGAACCTTGAAATGCCCAAGATGCAACTCACAGGCCACATGAAGCCCATAAAGAAGGAAGACCAAGTGAGGGTGATTCGGTCCTTCTTAGAAGGAGCAACAAAATACTCAAGGGAGCAAATATGGAGACAAAGTGAGGGACAGAAACTGAAGGAGGGGCCGTCTCAAGACCACCCCACCTGAGTATCTATCCCATGTGCAATCACCAAAGGTAGATGCTGATGTGGAAGACAGGAAGTGCATGCTGATAAGAGCCTGATATGGATATCTCCTCAGAGGCCTTCAAGAGTCAGACATATTCAGAGGCAGATGCTCACAACTAGCCATTGAACTGATCATGGGGTTCTCAATAGAGGAGTTAGAGTGAAGACTGAAGGAGCTGAAAGGGTTTGTGGCACCATGAGGAGAGCAACAATACCAACCAACCACAGCTCCCAGGGTCTAAACCACCAGCCTGGGAGCACTTAGGGGGGGATCCAGGGCTTCAGCTGAATATGTAAAAGTGGAGGGCCCTGCTGGGCATAGGCGGAAGAAGAGAACCTTGACCTCATGAAGGCTGGATGCCCCAGGGGGTGGGAATTTTGAGGGTGGGGAGGTGGGAGTGGGGGGGTGTAGATAGAGGTTACATCCACAGAGAAGAAGGAGGAGGGGCGAGGGGATTGGGGGTTCCGAGGGGGTGGTGTGGGATGGGGTAAGGGGACAACATAGGAAATGTAAATAAATCATCCAATAAAAAAAAAAAAAAAGAAAAAAAAACATAGTTCATCTGATTCTTTAACTGAACTGAATATTATTAGATTTCTCTCGGTCTAACAGTTGCATATAAGGTTATAGTATGTAGTTCCCATGATGGGTTTTTTGAATATAGTTTCTTTTTACCAAATCTTATATTCTGAGTTTGATTTACTGGAATTTCATGATTAAATAAAGAATCAATTTTCTGAGAAAAAAAAAAAAAAGAAACCTGAGAGTAGAAGGTCGTGAAGATGTTCCCACTTAATATGTAGGTAAATTTGTTTTTCCGTTTGAAGAAGAGACACTAATGAGTAACTCATCTCTGCCAAGTTAAATTTTCCCGGTTCTTCTGGATAAATGCTACTTGGAAACCACAAGGACTTTTCTATGACTCTGATCTGAAGTCAGGGCTTTCCTACCATCTTGCTCCTTCGTTGTAGATATAGTTCCCAGAGGAGGTTGACACACAGGCTCTGGAATTCTCTAACTGTCCCTACATGTTCATCAAGACATTTCATTTAAGTCATGCTCCTGTCATGGGCAGTGACTTACTATTTCAGCTGCTTCTATATTTTGTATGCACATAGATTAAACATAGTGATATAGTTAGTGGAAAAGTTTAAAACATACCACAATGTTCAACCTGGGCCTTTCTTAGCAAAGAGAGGTCCACATCTGACCAGACTATATGCCTCTAACTGTGGGAAACCTATTAAGGTCCAAGTCTACCATGACTGAATGGTCCCTGAGCTAGGCACAAAATGGGAGACTCCCTTGTTAGGAGGTTTTCTCCTTTGACCTTGTCTGGGGGATTCTAAGCCCTAACACTCACCTCTACCTGGAAAAAGTCATGTAGCATAAAAACCTGGAGTTCCTTTGCTAACGAGCTATCTAGATAGGCTTCAGTGTTCAGCCAATGAGCCTCCCTTCCTGGGCATTCCTTCTCACAAAAGGTATTTAATCCCTGGTTCACCGTGAGTAAGGTGTATGCATTCACATTTGCCATCATATAAAACAGTTTGGACAAGCAAGGACCGTCTCTTCACCAAGGATCACCTTCTGGGGAGGCCTTTGTCCTAAAGAGCTGTAGAATGTATGATCTACTCTTGGCTGTGGTGATACATGTTTCTGCGGTGCTGTTGAGAGGGAAGGCCTAATACCTCCTGTTTGCCAGTTATAGACTACACTGAATTCAGAGATGGAGACTGGTGGCCTTGCTACCTGAACAGACATCTCCAGCCCTCTGCTCAGGGCCAGTGAGCAAAGCTATTCTATAAGAAAGGCAGATATCAGTTGAATGTTGTTTCCACTTGTTTAAGACAAGCCTATGGAATACATTTACAAAACGTTTTTCCTTCCAGTTTGCCTCCTGTCAGTTCATAACTACAGAAGATGCTGACAAAGCCTGAAATGGCATCAAAGTCATGGGTAATGAGTCGTAAAAGGATTTAGTCTGAGTTTCTTAAAGGGCCACTAATACAAAAGCAGTTCAAAGTTCTCAGAATTGGTAACATATACAGGCTGACATTGAGGTCATAATGATTCACCTCATTCTTTTTCAAGCCTTTGTCTACTTCACACACAGACACACAGACACACATACAGACACACACAGAGACACAAACACACTGCATTTGTGACTCATAATTTTTATGTAAGATGCAATAAAACCATCTCACCCCATCTTTCTTCCACCCCACCTCCCCCCATGAAATTATATATTGAAGTCCTTTTTTTTTTTTTTTTTTTTTGGTTTGGTTTTTCGAGACAGGGTTTCTCTGTGTAGCCCTGGACTCACTCTGTAGACCCCGGCTAGTCTCGCCACCGCCCAGCTATATTGAAGTCTTAATCCCAGTATACCACTCCAAACAGGATAGTACCAGAATGAACAGGTCTAAGCCTTTAAGAACAAGGTCCAAGGTTTTGTTTTACTCTGTCTCACATACTGTTTATTTACAACAGATAGTCAAAAATACTTGTCATACTAAATTTTGTTTTTGTAGCAGTTGAGAAATTCCTTTTTGCCACCACAGGTAAACATATTAATTGTTCCACAAGAAAACTGGAATGATTTCCAGTAGAAATAAAGCAGAGAGGAAGTGTTTTTCCTGCTTTAAGAAATAAGGATTGGATGATGGTGGTGGCTCGTTTGCTTTTCCTTGCTACAACAATGAGATCCTTCTATAGTTATGACTATCTTTTACCACCATGACTTCTCCAAAATGGGGATGGCCTCCAAAGTCTTAGTCAGTTACAACCAAAGTGTAGGAGTATATATTTCTAGGAGTTAAAGGATGGAGGTGGGGTAGGGGGTGTGGGGAAAGGCATGACAAATGACAATATGACCTGAGTCTTTGAAACGAAAGCAAAAGCTTCTGCTTACCTAGAAGAATCTCAGAGCTAAGGAGTCTTTATCTTAGTTGGGACTTTGAAAAAATGGAAGATTCTCCTTGTATTGGCTGGTTTTGTGTCAACTTGACACAAGCTAGAGTCATCAGAGAGGAAGGAGTCTCAGTTGAGGAAATGCCTCCATGAGATCCAGCTGTAAGGCATCTTCTCAGTGACTAATGAGGGAGGGTCCAGCCCATGGTGGGTGAAGCCATCCCTGGCCTGGTGGTCCTGGGTTCTATAGGAAAGCAGGCTGAGCAAGTTGTGAGAAGCAAGCAGGTAAGTATCACTCTTACCATGGAGTATCCATGGCCTCTGCATCAGCTCCTGCCTTCAGTTCCAGACCTGTTTGAGCTCCTGCCCTGATTTCCTTCGGTGATGAACAGCAATGTGGAAATGTAAGCTGAGTAAACTCTTTTCACCCCAACTCACTTTTTAGTCAGGCATTTTGTTGCAGTAATAGAAACCCTATCTAAGACACACCTCAAAAACAACCAACCAACTAGCTACTCTTCAGCAACAAAAAGAAAAGAGGCACTGATACTGATATAATGTTGAAGTGCCTTCTTAATGCTAACAAAAGGAAAGTTGATGCACAAGTTTGCATATTATATAACTCAATTTATATGAAATTTCCTGGAGAGACAAATCAGTAAGAAACAGAAACTATAATAGTGATTGGAGGCTGGGGTAGGAATAGGTATTGAATATAAAATGACACAGAAATCTTTAGGAGGTGACAGAAAGCAAATTTTATATAAATATAAATTACCTAAAAATCACCAAGCCAGGTGCTTTGAAATAGCTATGTTAGTTATACTTCCACAAAGCTAAAAGAGATTTAAAACAAAAACAACAACAACAAACAAGGCCAAACAAGACCAAACAGATAAAGGCTTGGCTTGAACTGCAGTTAGCTACAGGCATTAGCTTACAAACCCTAAATGGACTACTTGCCACACAGTCACACCTTTCCCCTTAATTTGCAGGCAAAGTAATTGGCTAACTCTGTTGTTGAAGAATACAGGATTTAGGCTCAATAAAACCAAAAACATGTTGTCAAGTTCCCCACTGTGTGCAGAGGAGACCCTGGCTCACCCATTGAGTACTGCACCTGCTTTTCTCTGGTGTAGCAGGATATTCAAGAGGATGGTGCTCCTTTTCAGTGCTCTCCTGGATGCTCCCATCATCACGTTCGTGCCTGCGACATGTGTTGCATGAGGGTGATTGGCCTATCACAATCTGAACGGATGAAGACGATGCCTGTTTACCTTCAAGGATGAGACCATTTACTCCAGCACCTACCCACTTACTAAAAGATTCATCCTCTCCTCATACCGAGAGAAGAGGAAAAGACACATTAGGAACCATGGAACCCTATGACTTTTAACTTGCTCCTTTTGTTGCCTTTAAGAAGGGTACTGGAGCTTGGTCCGGAACAGGTAGAGAAAAATAACACCTGCTGTGCAGGAACTAGGTAGAGTCAATGGAGCAGTGACTTTGGCAAAGAGATAGTGGGTATTTCTCCATCTGTAGGAAGAAAACAGTTTTTCCTATCAAACTAGTAAAATTAGTATGTACACACCATCCTAATTTGGACTACATAGAAAAGGATGAGCCTGGAGTGTCTAGTCTGGGTGGCTTGCTTCCAGTGATGCCTCTGAGGGATGTTCTCTCCAGCAGTCTAATTCTTCTGCCTGTCTCCCCAGCTAGTTTTTTCTTTTAATGTCTCTTGACTCCTTTGCCTATTCCTAATCTTTTAGGCTGTGCATTTGTTTCCCTTTTTATCTAATCTTACTTTTTCTTATTTAATTGTATCAAGAACACTTTCCTGGTATCCTTATACTTCCCTGTAATCCCAGTGGAATGCTAAGGCAGTGTGGTGGTTTGAATGAGAATGACCACTTTCAGCTCATACATTTGAATGTTTGCTTACCAGTTGGCAGAACTGCTTGAGAAGGATTAGGAGTTGTGACCTTCTTGATCTTTGACAAAGGAGCCAAAACCGTCCAGTGGAAAAAGGACAGCATTTTCAACAAATGGTGCTGGTTCAACTCGAGGTCAGCCTGTAGAAGAATGCAAATCGATCCATTCTTATCTCCTTGTACAAAGCTCAAGTCTAAGTGGATAAAGGACCTCCACATAAAACCAGATACACAGAAACTAATAGAAGAGAAAGTGGGAAAGACTCTCAAATACTTAGGCACAAGGGAAAAGTTCCTGAACAGAACACCAATGGCTTATGCTCTAAGATCAAAAATTGACAAATGAGACCTCATAAAATTGCAAAGCTTCTGTAAGGCAAAGGACACTGTCAATAGGACAAAATGGCAAAAGCTTTGGGGAAAAGATCTTTACCAATCCTACATTGGATAGAGGGCTAATATCCAATATATACAAAGAACTCAAGAAATTAGACTCCAGACAACCAAATAACCCTATTAAAAATGGGGTACAGAGCTAAACAAAGAATTCTCAACTGAGGAAACTCGAATGGCTGAGAAGCACCTAAAAAATGTTCAGCATCCTTAGTCATCAGGGAAATGCAAATCAAAACAACCCTGAAATTCCACCTTACACCAGTCAGAAAGGCTAAGATCAAAAACTCAGGTGACAGCAGATGCTGGTCAGGATGTGGAGAAAGAGGAACACTCCTCCATTGTTGGTGGGATTGCAAGCTGGTACAACCACTCTGGAAATCAGTCTGGCAGTTCCTCAGAAAATTGAACATAGCATTACCTGAAGAACCAGCAATACCACTCCTGGGCATATATACTCAAAAGATGCTCCAACATATAACAAGGACATATGCTCCACTATGTTCATAGCAGCCTTATTTATAATAGCCAGAAGCTGGAAAGAACCCAGATGTCCTTCAACAGAGGAATGGATACAGAAAATGTGGTACATTTATGCAATGGAATATTACTCAGCTATTAAAAACAATGAATCCGAGAAATTCTTAAGTAAATTGATGGAACTAGAAAATATCATCCTGAGTGAGGTAGCCTAATCACAAAAGAACACATATGGTATTCACTCACTGATAATTGAATATTATCCCTAAAGCTTTTGAAATACCCAAGATTCAACTCACAGACCACATAAAGCTCATGAAGAAGGAAGACCAAAGTGTGGGTGCTTTGGTCTTTCTTAGAAGGAGTAACAAAATACTCATGGGAACAAATATGGAGATAAAGTGTGAGACAGAAACTGAAGGAGGGGCCATCCAGAGACTGCTCACCTGGGTATCTATCTCTTGTGCAGTCACCAAAGGCAGATGCTGATGTGGATGTCAGGAAGTGCATGCTGACAGGAGCCTGATATAGCTGTCTTCTTAGAGGTCTGCCAGAGCCTGAAATATACAGAGGCAGATGCTCACAGCTAACCATTGAGCTGATCAAGGGGTTCCCAATGGAGGAGTGAGAGAGAAGACTGTAGGGTTTGAGGCTCCATGGGGAGAGCAACAATACCAACCAACCAGAGCCCCCAGGGTCTAAACCACTAGCCTGGGAGCACATAGGGAGAGACCCATGGCCCCAGCTGTTTATGTAGGGGAGGATGACATTGTCAGGCATAGGTGGGTGAGGAAGTCCTTGGTGCAGCGAAGGCTGGACGCCCAGTGTGGGGGAAATTGTGGGTGGGGAGGTGGGAGTGGGCAGGTGGGTGCGGGCATATCCTTGTAGAAGCAGGAGGAGGGGGGATGGGATAGGAAGTTCCTGGGTCGGGGTGGGGGGCATTGGGGAAAGCGGGTTACACCTGAAATGTAAATAAAATATCTAATAAAAAAAAAAAGGAGTTGTGACCTTGTTGGAGGAGGTGTGTCACTGGGGGTATATTTTGAGATTTCAAAAGTCCATGGCTTCTGTCTCTCTCTCTGTCTCTTTCTCTCTCTCTCCTCCCATCCTGCTTCCCTTTCCATCTCTCTCTCCTTTCTCTCTCCCCAATTCTTCTGTCCCTCTGCTTCCTCTTAGAGGTGATATTGCCTAGCTGCTATGCTACCTCGGTGACCGTCAAGAACTCATCCTCTGAACCTGTAAACCTCTAATAAACAGCTTCTTCCGTATGTTGTCTTGGTCATGCTCCTCTTTACATCAATAGGAAGGCAACTGAGATGGGGTGGGGGTGGGGCTTGGGGGACAGATTGCTGCAAACTATAAACTACTAAACTAAAAACAATAGGTGGACAATTTTGATAGATGTTGACTGTCTGACACAGAATCATAAAGTTTGTGGTCTTGTGATGATTACCAGATCTCTAGAACTATCATTCTGTGTAACAGGTACTTCACACCCCTAACAGTTCCACTTCCCCTCTCCAACCCCTGCCAGCAGGCATTCTACTTTTTATTTTCTAGAGTCTGACATTATAGATACTTCCCACAGAGCTGTGAGGTGTTTGCAATTCTATCACTGGCATATGCTACTAGTGTCTTCTAGATCCACCCGTGTTGTTGTAAGAGCTAAGACTTCCTTCTTTGTATGTTCAGTAACACTCTATTGTACATTCATGTTGTGTTTTCTGTCCGTTGATTAACATTTAGATTGTTTGGCTATTTTGACTATTATTAGTAGCATTGTGAAAAACAGGAGAGTAAGGGAAATGGCTCCTTAGACTCTGATTTCACCTATCTTGGATATATACACAAAAGTGAGATAGTTGGAAAATATAGTAGTAACTCTATGTTTAATGGTTTAGAAAAGTCTACATCTATTTCTTACAGAAGCCACTGGTTGTACATTCCCATTAGTACTAAACAGGGGATCCAACATATCCATATCCTTGCAAACACTCGTCTTTCTAAAACATAGAAGGCTAGCTTAACAGGAGTGAGGTGCTATCCTACAGTGGTTTTGATTGGCATTTTCCTGATGATTTATATTCATCCCTCTAGTTCGATTTGTTGGCAGTGCCTGGAACACAGCAGCTGCTCAGCAAGTTGAATTTGAGTGAGTAAATCAAGCCGTATAACTCCACTTTCATGCTGAATACATGCTTGATCCCATCTGGGCCAATGGGAGAAGCCAGGATGTCTATGACACCGAGGTGAAAGACCTGGGCTGCTGGGTTCTTACACTTTTGTTTTCATATTAGGAAACTGTAAAAATGGCTGAAAGTTGGGGATTTTGGGTGAGTTCATCACAATGAAGAGCTGTGTCTTTGGGGGAAATAACATTTAAGTATTTTGCATACTTTTTAACAAAAATTGTTATACTAAGACCTTATGCCCCGGCAGTTTCCTACTTTGCCCGTTCTTCTTTCTTCCACCTTCTTCTCTCCTTTTCTACCCTTTCAGTGCCACAGGAGGGAGAGGCCTTGTGGGCATCAGCACGGAACTGAGAAGTTACTGTAGGGCGAGATCTCACATGTCTGCGTCTTGAGGCAGAAGGAAGAGAGATAAAGAGAGAGGGTCACTGAGCTAGGGAGCCTGTGTTCATCATGAATTCACTTCAAGTTCTAGGCTCGTCACCAGGGAACTTGGATGTTTGTTTATGTGCTTCATCTACCCTAGTGGCCTCATGAAGGGCTGCTTCCATTTTAAAAGTTCCTTCAGTGGGATGACGTAGCTAAGTGATTAAGGCGATGGACTGTTCATAAAACGTCCTTCACACTAGAGAGCAAACAAGGGATTTCAAATAAGGTTTTGAGCTCTTGGGTTAAAAGACATGAGAATACTCTAGGTCTTTAAACGGACAGGACCCTGGTGCTGCTCAAAGGCTCTGCAGAATAGAATTGAGCTTGTGAAAGAAGGGCTGTGGGATCATTTTCTTCCTTATGTGCTACATCTGCCTGAGCGCCGTTGGGTTCTGCTCTTTGGAGGGTTTACTTCTCTGTTTCCAAGTGCTAGGACTGTAACCTAAGCAGTATTCCTCTAGTCATGGCTGGGCCTCAGGAGTACAGCATGATTTTCATCCTTGAAAAACCTAAGTGGAGCATCCCTTGAAGTTCAGGTAGGAGAAGGATAGGAGAGGGAAGCAAATAGAGAAGGAATTTCATTGCCTTGTGGTTTAGCTAGGGTTGTTGGTCTTGCCCTCCTCCTTTAACAGATGAAGCTCCACACTGAGCACTCCAGGTGCTATGGCTCCCCTGGAGCATAGCATGCATTTTGAAGGGACTTCATGCTGCTCTGGTTTCTTTAAAGGTTCACTTGCCTTGATCCTGTCTGTTTTTCAGTCTTGACCAATTTTGAGAAGCAGACCTATTGCTTCATCTTACCCTCCTTAGAATTTCATTTCTTCAGAGCTTCCTTCCCTGAGCAGGGGATAAATTAATATTTCCTACCCACAATTGTCTTTCCCTGATTCTCTATCGAAGGCCCTGGATCCAGAAAGCTTTTATGGGACACCATTTTATTTGTGGTTAGTATCTTAAGAGTATGGCACACACTCATCATCTTTACCCAGGGTTAGAGACTGAGCCTCAGGCTGTATATGAGGCAGATGTGCAATGGCTGAGCTACATCCCCAGCTCCCTTTCAACCTTTTATTTTCAGCCAGTGTCACTAAGTTGACCAAGCTGACCTAGAATTTTTTCTGTAGACTAGGCAAACTTTTAACTTGCTATTTTCCTGCCTCAGCCTCCCACATAACTGAGATTATAGACCTGGATTAGCAGGCTTGGCTGATCACGCTGAGAAAACTTACAAAATCTGTCACACTGAGAAAACTTACAAAATGTTTCTCCCAGATTCATATTCAGGAAATATTTTACATCTCCTCTTAGTACATTCTTTTAGAGGACAGGTAATTTGGAATAGTAATATTCCTTCTTAACTCCAGGAGAGCTCAGTTATAGAAACTTTAGACTCCTAGGGCATGACTGTGGTGTTCTAACTCTCACGTTCTCTTTCTCCTCTGACCCTTCAATTCTCTCTCTTTCCTCTTCCTCTCTCCTTCTCTCTGGTATAGTACCTATGTATAGTGGTTTGGCTCCTCCTAATCCGAGGAAAGGGTTTCCTTCCAAAGGAACTAAAGCAAACATTTTAGGATGTGTGTGTTTTCTGGATTTTTAATTTTGAATTAACTTTAGACACAAACCATCTGTAACTGTGGAGCAGGAATCCTGTGTATGCAGTTCCACCTTCTCTTGCTTTTCTTTTTTTGACTAGATTTGTGAAAGTCACCTGAAATCCTCTTTTCGAAGAAGACTCATGATGTGGCTTGATGTGGACACCCAGAAGTCGGCTGCCTCAGAGCAAATGGCTTGGAAATGACTGATGAGATGTTGCAGACAGAATGATATTGGAAGGATGGCCTCGCTGAAGCCTGAATGGACCCAGACTCTCCCAGTGATTTGCTCAAGTCCTTGGGTCACAAGCAAGCGGAACTTAAAGCTATGCCTCAGAAAACTCCTCAACAGGACCATATTCTTAAAATTCCATGGAAGCTGATGGAAGCTGAGTCTTAAAAATATTAGTGGCCATCATCAGCTGTTGGGAAGCACTGTGTGCCTAACTCACCTGTGTCTCCACTACTCGAAACTAAGCTCTGAATTTGCTTCTGACCAACAGAATATTTGTTGGATTTAGTCACAGACCAAAAGTCTTACATGCCTTTTGATCTGTGCCTTACGTGATCGTTTCTGTTGGGGCTTTAGAAAGTAGTATGACAACATGCACGTGTATGAACATTAAAAAAGATCCAGAAAAGGTTTCAAGGTAAACTGGTTAGGGTAACTTATAATGTATTTATCTTTGCATGGCTCTATTTTCTGCTTGTGTGTGTGATATATGTGCCTGTGTTTATATGTGTGGGGGCATGCTATGTGCACACACATGCACGTGTGTATGTGTATCTGCCAAGCCATGGAGTTCATGTGGTTGTCAGAGGACAACTTTTGAGAGTTGGCTCTGGGACTTGAACTCACATTATTAGGCACCAGATCCATTAACCTATGAGTCATCTCTCTGGCCTATTCCTGTCCTTTGTACATGGCTTTGGGGGCCTGAACTCAGGCTTTGTGATGTCAAGGTACCAGTTTACTCACTGAGCATCTCCTTAGACTATTTTCAATTTTTCAACATTGCATAGCATTACTGATATACCAGGAGAAAAGTAAGAAAAATTAAATAACAAATTAAAGAGAAATAAGAAAATATATTTAAGAAAACTGTTTCCTCTGTTTTCTACAGTATACTTATGCTGATTATGTAGGTTGTTCCAGTACATAATATTATTTTATGAATTTTTTTCTAATTTCTGAAAGCATAAATGACTGGCAAAGGGAGCCAACTGTAAGAGTCAAATGAAATACTTGATGCACAGAAGGTAACAAAGTTACCCTATGATATATATATCTAATTATGGTTAATGTGTAATTATATTAACTCCAAAGTTACTAGCACACAGAAGAAACTCGGTGTATTTACCCATTTTGTGTAAGTATTACTTTAATAATTGTTCTGTTGAACAAATTGCCTTTAAACTACAAATACTTTGGTTTTGGCCAAACTGTATTTGGTGAAGTTTCATTTGGGTAAATTGTTCTGATCAAATCTATTGTTCTGATCAACTGCTATGATTTTTGAAATCTGAGACATTTTGGCATTGCCTCTCACAGTTTGATGTGCTGACAATTTACGAAGATTCTGGAGTAGGAGGTGAAACTGATGCTTTCCGGAGACAGTCTGCCTTCTGGGATATGTCCTTATAACACACTAGGTCACTCTAATCTTTCAGGCATGAGCAAGAACCACAGTCTGCATGTGCTCTGTGAGAAAGTAGACATAGTAGCAAGTACATGCAGTTTGATCAGATGGAAACTGGACCCAAAATAAGTCCTTGTCCATTTCATTACTTTGTGTGACCAGTTAGTACCTTGTGTAATGAGCTTTGTGGAGAGGAATGGGGCTTTCATGCTCCAACTCATTCTAATCCAAGAAGAGAAGGTGTTATGATGTCGCTTAACACTGAAGTATCTGTGAAATGCCTTTGTAATGCTCCCTGAGAAGAAAACACTGGATGGACCATTACTGCTGCTTGACACACTTGCCTACAATGGTTAGAAGGATTCTGGGCTAGCATAAAAATCCAAGGTCACGTTCGCCACACTTCCCTCTGTGTTTTGAACATCTGTGATGCACTGTGCAGACTTTTGCTCTATTGACTAACTCAAGTGTCATAGTAGTCACATAGGATCCACATCAAACCTTGTTTCCAGTTCTATGTTCATGCCAACTAAATGTCCCCAGTAACTATTAAAGTTTATCTCCCACAATTCCTGACATTTCTAAAACGTGATCTGCTCCAAATGTGAGCCACTTGCAGACGCAGCTTCCAAGCCGGAGAAGCTATTTTTAGAGATCAGCAGCAGAACAGCCCATTTCTAGCAAGCACTCTGGTTCACGTCCAGTGTCCACATTTCTTTTTTTTTTCTTAAGGGCATACCAATTAGGCCTAAGCTGGTTCCAAGAATTCTAGATTCCAAGCCAGTGGTAAGTTTAGAAGAGGGTAACATTGGTCCTGGTGTAGGTAGTCAGCTGGGAAACAACAGTTGCTTTTGCCTTGGAAGAGGTATAGCAGTTGCTGCCATCTCTCCATTTTTGGAACCCTGATGTATCTCTGACCGCCAAGTCATATTGCTACTACCTAGAGGATTAACCCAACCTTGAGGAGGAGACAGAGCTCCTACATTGACACTCTCATGAGTTATTTATAGCTGTAAGCATCCTAACTAATAGCAAGAATGTGCTGACGTTTATGAAGTTCACTTGTAAAGTTACACCAGGCACTGAATTCTAGGAACAGGCTAGTCTAGCCCCTTGTTCTAGGAAACACACTTAAATCATTTCCTAACTCATGGAGGATTAGAAATAACAAGTTAGGAGAAGAGAAAGAAACAGGAAGACACGAAGCCAGAGCTAAGGTGCAAGGGGCACCAGTGCGGGACAAGCTAATGCTGACAACAGCAGTCCTTCAAATCTGGAGCCCTTGTGGGTGTCAGCACATAGTCCAAAGACTAATGCTTGGTGACAGCTATGTGTCGTCAAGGGAATGCTTTCTGTCTGTTTTAGAAGAGGGGTGGGACTGGATAATGTTTAATAGTATTTCTTTCTTTTTACTTCGAGACAGGATTTCTCTGTGTAATAGCCCTGGCTATTTTGGAACTGGATCTGGAGACCAGGCTGGCCTCAAACTCATAGAGATCCTCCTGTTTCTGCCTCCCAAGTGCAAGTGCTAGGGTTAAAGGTGCGTGCCATGAGGAGGAGACAGCTCCTGGTAGTACTATTTCTTTGTAAATAGAGAAAAGGATTAAATGATTAGAAGATACACCGAAAATAAACTCACCTCTTGAATAACTCAAAGAATGCTGTATATATGTGCTTATATTACATTGTTGCTTCTCCCAGAGAAAGGGGAGAGAAAAGGAGTAGGTAATGGCCTACTTGTTACAGAAAGCAGCTCATTTCAGAGTACCCATAAAAAAGCCCGGACAAGAAGCAAATTTGATGAATGAGGACTTGATTTTGTGCTTCTGCAAGGCACTGTGCTTTGGTTCGGTGGCTTGGCAAGACAAGGCAACCTAAACTGTTTCCTCTGAAGCTGCCAGGAGGAAGAAAATAAGCAGCTTGACTGAGTAGAAGGGGTGGGAGGGTGGTTGAACACTCCTAATTAAAATGTAAATACTTTCCAGAGCCAATAGCTTGTAGACAAAAAAAAAAAAAATTGGAAAGATGGTCCACACTAAAACTACACCATGCAAAACAGGTCCTAAATCTGCACAAAACCTGAGCCAACCTGTTGATGTAATTACCTCACTGTGAAATTACTCAAACCCAGTCAATTGAAGCCACATGTAGGAAAACAGGTGGCTGTTGGATCTGCAGAGGTCGCTGACTAACACTGAGGGCTGCTTTACCAAGCAAAAGGAGCCTGAGCAGCTTGAAATTCATCAATGAGGTGTATGAATTTCAAGTGCTTTCTGGAAGGAGCTGGCCAATCTGTGAGCCCATAGGTTGGTTCCATCTAAGAGGCTGAGCATGTAACTCTGCTAGCCCTGCTCTTCAGCTGCAACCCGGGTACTTTGGAGCCCAAAACTATGAAATTAGCTGTCCAACAGTGCTGGACCAAATAATATTCAAGTTAAGGTAAACGCTCTTTTAATTATTAATTCACATGTTGCTCTATGCATAACTTAAAAATGAGCACATGATGAACTAACATCAGCATTGTAAGGGAAACATTTCGACAGTGAAATACTTTTGCTACACATGAACTTGAGACCATTAGATTAGTGGTCTTCAGTAATTTGTTGTCTACTTTGCTGTTACTAGGAAATCATTATTGTCATTAGTTAATATTTTGTTGGCATTGTCCTAAATATCATGCTTTCCTTATTTCATCTTATTATCATAACATCCCAGGTACAAATATCATTGTTGTCACCTGTTTTTTGAGTTAAGTCCCACTCTGTAACCTGGGCTCTCAATCTGTAGCTCAAACTGGCCTTGAACTTGTGACAACCTATTGTCCAAGCCTGCTAACCTCTGGAATTACAGGACAGCCACTATATCTAACTGTGAATACAGTTATTGAGCCTGTTTTACAGCCAGAGAACAAAGATTAGAGATATTATTTGCTTGGGGACACAGAATGAGAGAATTGCACAGGCCACCAGTCAAACATAGACTCATTTTGATTGATTTCCACAGTAAAGCATTAATCACATCCACGGTTCCTGACAATAGCTACACCGAAGTCTTCTGTAACTGTCCTTCTGTCCTTTCTCCAAGGGGCTTGAAATTCGTAGTTTTGAGGGAGGAAGGAGGCTAATAAAAATGGTGAGAACTTAGTATGTTCATGATATATGTCACCCTTGTCTGGATTACAGGAAAGACAGACCTGATATTAGAGGGTTGGTTTAGTGGCTGTCTTGAGCTGACTTAGTCCAGTGCTGCTGTGCTTATAGACACAAGGCTCTCCATCAACTTTACTTTTTTTCTTTGCTTATCTTTCTGATGCCTGGTTTATATTTCATCTTAATGAAAACAGCTGACTTGAATTTTTTGGCACTCTCCCACCACTGACCCAACTAGTGACTTTCATTGACATCACAGCATCTAGACAGGACCAAGTCTGCAGCAAAGGTTAGCAGGGCAGCAGCTGGAGCCTGCTTTGCATGGTGGGTGTAATCTCTCTGTTTTCATACAGACTTTCTGCCTAAGCTACACTTTCCTACTTGATTTCCTCGTTGCTTCACGAAGTATAGATGGTTTGATGTTGATGATATCATAATGGATCCAACCTGCTCTGCCTTCTGGAGGCCTGTGCACTTATGCTTTATAGTTCTGTTTTCTACTACTGGAGATACTCGTTTTGTAACATGTATGTTATTACATAATGTCCGTATTGTAACATATAATCACATGCTTACGATTGCTGTGAGAAATATGAAAGGAAGAAACCTATGCAGGTGAATTGAAAAGTTTCACATCAACTCAGTTTGATTCTGTCATCGAGATGTTCTCTGGCCAGGGCTAATGTTCTCTAACACACTACAAACAGCCCTCGGATTATCACATTGCATTTATAACATTTCTATTTTGTGATGGCGGGAAAGCAATATGCATTCAGTAGAAATAATGCTTTAAATTTTGATTTTTCTTTTCTTCTTGAGATAAGGTCTTATGTACCTAAGTTGACCTCAAACTCACTTAGCTGAGGTCCTCTGCATATATTTTATGGTTGTTTAGCTTAAGTTTTTTTTTTTGCAGAATTCCTAACAGAAGAATTGGGGGGGGGGATGTCTGACTCTTTTGCCTGCTCCTGGGACCCTTTTTCCTGCTAGTGGGTTCCTTTGCCCAGCCGTGATGTGAAGGTTTGTGCCTAATCTTAATGTAACTGTGCAGTGTTCAGTTGGTATCCCTGGGAGGCCTACCTTATTGTTTTGAAGGGAAATGGAGAGAGGGAAGATGGGGGAGGGGACAGAAAGGAGTGGAGGAATGGGAAATTGCAGTCAAGATGTATTGTGTTAGAGAAGAATAAATAAAAAGAAAAAGAATAAAAAGGGAGACAAAAACCTTAGCTAGCTGATGGTGACCTTGAGTTCTTAATCCCCTGCCTTTATCTCCTTAGTGCTGGGATTACAGGCTTGTTGCGCCAGGTTGGTTTAAGGAGTGCTGGGTATTGAACCCAACACTTTGTGAATGCTATGCCGGCACTTTGACAACTGAGCTAAGTAAGTCCTCAGCCTTCACTGAGTTTTGAGCTGAATGATATGTTGGACAATACCAATTGTTGATGCTGAGCATGGAGGACATCTCAGCTCTCAATCATGGAGCCACGAAGTTAGCAACCACTCAGAAGCTGTGGGTTGCCTAACCTCAATGTCTAATGTGTTTTGACGTGTGCCAGTTTCAATTTAAGACAAATTTATTGTGACATAACCCATCGGAAGTTGAGAAGCATCTGCTTTGTCTCAATCTCGTCTTTCAGCCATCCGGTAGCTTTGCTGTGAACCAGCTGCACAGACATTATGTGTTGGTATTATTTAGTTTTATTTTTTGGTTTGTGGGTGGATTTTGTACCAAGGTTGGTTGTGTATGTCATCCATAGATTTCCCCACCACCACAGAAAGAATCAAAATTTATGTTATCATCTTTCCAGGCTTCTGATTTGAATAGCAAGTTAACAGCAACCACAGAACAAGATCAAGTTCATCCTTAACTGGCCACAGCCTAAGAAATACTATTGTCTATAGATGATGTCTGACAACCTTGGTTGTACATTAGTGACACCCTGTAGCTATAATCAGGCTGATTCTTGGGTTTCTGTTGCCAAGAGCCTGTGACTGAATTGTTCTTGGGTCTTGTGGTCCCAGGTGATTGTAATGTGTAGCCAAGCTTGATAATTGCTAATGTGAAGAAATAAACATTTGGTAAAGCGTTTCTACCGTCTGTTCTGAACACAGGTCCTCCTTCCCCCTCCCCCCAATCATTATTATGCTGTGTGGCTCAGGTGAGGCTGACTCACTCCCAGCAGCTGGGGTTGTCAAGACACGGAAGCATAGCACATCAGGTGTTTCATTTCTCCCTGAGGACAGAGACAGACCCAGCTGAATCAGTGAAAAAATATCCCATGAGATTTGGAAGAATTGTGACAAAAGAGGCCTTCCTTTCCCCAGAAACTGAGCTTCTAGATCATCATAAGCCTGCTTCTTCCAGTTACCATCTTTACTGCCCAAATGAGGGAAATCTATGTTAGAAAGAGAAGAAAACATTGCTGAGAAAGGGAAATAGTAGAAGGTATTCTGATAACACTGTTGGTGGTTTGCTTTCTTAAAACAAGGTTTTTCTGCATAGTCCCTGCTGGCTTTGAATTCTCAACAATCCATTTGCCTCAGCCTCCCAACTACTAGGATTATAGGGAGGCATGAGCCATTGTGGTTAGCTTGTTGATGTTTTTAAATTTTAAAATACAATATTTCATTTCATTGAATTACAGAACAACTAAGAAGCTCACATTTTGTTGGGGTTTTTTGTTTGGTTGGTTGGTTGGTTTTGTTTTGTTTGTTTGTTTTTTTCTCTCAAAAGAAATTTCTGCTTTTGGCTAGTGTGTGTGATTTACAGGCATCCACTGGTATGGCTGGAATCTTTGAACCTTGTGCTCAAAAGCAGAGTACTTTGTCCAAGCCTGGCGGGCAAAGTGGAACAAAGGTAATGGGCCTGGGCCCTGGACAGGCTCAAAGATGTCATATGCTAGTTGCCTCCTTGGATTTCCTAGCTGTGTGTCTTCCTTCTAAGCTGTGACTCATGGTTAGGTGAGCTGAGCTCCTGCTGTCTCTGAGCCCCTGCTTAGCTCTTCAGCAACAGCACAGACCCAGACTACTGCCCCTCTTCTCTCCAGGGACTGGAACAGGACACTGACTGTCAGCAGGATCTCCTCAGGACTGCTCTAATACAGGAGAGACTGGAAATAGCAGGCAATAAATGTTCTCCATTTGCTGTCATTGAGCTCCTAGGCCCAGATATGCTCCTGGAGTTCCCAGTGGTGATCGAATACTCTCTCTGTCTCTGTCTCTCTCTCTCTGTCTCTCTCTGTCTCTCTGTCTCTGTCTCTCTGTCTCCCTCTCTCTCTCTCCCTCTCTCTCTCTCCCTCTCTCTCTCTCTCTCT